>NC_092341.1:26240000-26844772 GCF_046630445.1 Rutidosis leptorrhynchoides
CGTTAGCTTACCCTCTCGTTGTTTACCTTTTTAGGATCCGGCTTGGATAAGGGCAAAGGTATTCGCTTGGACTAGTGGCTCTCGGGGGTTTTAGCTTTTTGGAAGTTCGACCAAGATTTGGGTAGTTTAACCCCAAACACCATGCTCTAGTGACGTTTGGCAATTAAACTTTTTGTGGTCGAAACTCGTATTTCGTACTTAATGGTATTTTGGGCATATGTGGGCCCCGCAATGTAAAATTCATTTTATCATTGATTCGTTTTAGTTTTACTTATACTAATATGATGTGAAAAGCATTTCGTCTAAAAACGATGGGAAGTGTTAGATCTTTTTACGAAAACGGAACAATTTGGACAGCGGGCTGCCAGGCCTGTGTGCGCCGCGCACAGGTAGGGGTGCGCGCCGCGCATCCAACCTGGGCAGGCCTGCTTCAATTTTTTTTTTATTTTGCAGTTTTGGTCGGTTAACGGGTTGGGTCGTTACAGTGCGTTGCACGACGGACTCTATTAAAAACTAAGTATAAAATATTAATGAAATAATTACAAAAGGAACACAAAATTGTCAATATAAAACTTATGCGTTTACATGCTTTTGCAGTTCTAACATCTTCAAATAATGCAGCAATTTCAGCTACAATATCATTATCAGATTTAGCAACGTTAACCACCTTCCAAGCACTAAATTTCAATGAAGTCATACATGTTTTACATATGGTATGATAATCTTGTGTAAGATCTAAGGGATTTCAAACAAACTGCCAACAAAATAATGTTATCAAAATACAAACACGATATCTTGAATATGTAACAATATGAAATTTTAACTTTTTTGAAAACAATTGAAAAGAAGTCTTTTAAGAAAAAATTGAAGTGAATATATATAATCAATACCTTGTATATGTTTGAAATCCATCAGTTACCTTGTATATGTTTTGAGATGGCTGCGGTTATAGAGTAGAAATATAGTTTGTAGCCTAAGGTTGACCGTTAAAACATGTTTCACAACCCACCAAACTCGCTCATTCCACAACATAAGTAACCTATGTATAAGCTGAATAAACTTGTTACATTGAGCATATTTATTCGAATACTGGTTGAAAAAAGTACCTTAATAATCGACCACATGTAAAGGGTAGGTCAACCCAACCCAGTCCACCCTACACAAAAAATAACCATTTCAACATGTTACCAACCTTAGGTGACCCACCCAATTGTCCACTCTACATATAGATTAAAATTTAACTGAACATTAAAAGTGTAGCATCTAAGTATCAAATAAACACTTTCTCAAAACCCATGGTTGCATATTGCTTTATCAACATGGGTGTTACCCTCTAAACAATAACAGAGCAATTCTACAAAATCCTCATTTTTTACACATAATAAAACACTGAACTCATATGTCGTACTTTTTGAAATCTCTTTTTTAGTTTTGTGTCAAAACCTGAGATAACAATTCTGATGAAAAATAGCCATGTGATCAATCATATTTAGTCCTATTGAAAGATGTAAACTTAAAAGATAAAGAGAACCTACCTTGACCCGATTCTCTGACAAAAATGTAGCAGCAGCAATGCTATTATCACAACTCCAAATTATTCTTATTTTGTCAAAAACATACTCCGTATGTAACTATTTTTATGTCTGTTGCTTAAAAAAGAAAAAAAAAAGAGTACATATATAAAAATTAATGAGTAAATCAAATAAATAGAGGGAACAAAGTGCAAGGAGCCAAAATTTTTATTGGCAATGTTAGAAAAATGGATTGAAACTTCACCTAGTTTATGAAATCGCCACCCTACGTTAGAACTAATACAAAGTGGAGCTAACACCTTTAATTACATATCCATCAGAATTGGAGGTAAAACTATTAACTGAACCCATTTTCTTCACATTTTTCGATTGTATTTCATGAAGCGCACCCATTTCCTCTTCAAACTCCTTCAATCTCTTCATATCCTTAAAATCCTAAAATTAACAAAAAGGTTAACCTAAAAATCAAATCTCAAATTCAGGTTAAACCTAATCAATAAATACAAAGGTTAAACCTAATGAAATCCAAAAAGGTCGACATACGCTTTGAGATTTATTAACCGAAAAACGTTCCGGCGAGTTTATTTACACCGAATATATTATAAAAAATTGGTACCGTTCTGTGCGTAACGTTGTAGTGATTAAATCTGTTGTGGCGGCGAGGTTTATTACGGGCGCCGGAGGCCATAATCTATCAGTATGCAAATGGGTAAAGATTAACATATCACTCTGTAAATGGGTAAAGATAGCCACCTTTGTTGTATATACCTTTAAGATCTGTCTGTATGTAAATGGTTAAAGATAGCCACCTTTGTTGTGTATATATTTAACATAGCATTAATAAGCTGGCAAATTTTCCAAGAATGGGAACGACTTCTATTCTTTCACCTGAAAAGTTTCACACCTTCACATAATACTTTAGACAAATATAATCTATATGCTTAAACATAATAATTTAGGATGTTTAAGAGTCCGTGCGTTGAACGGTAGCTCTAAAAAATAATTTTCGTAATCAATACTATTTGTACAGCATTGTTTGTTATTGATAACAGTTTAATGACGAAACACTTTAGTAATATATGTATTGAAACTAAAAAATTGTAAAAATGCATTTTGAACACATAAACCACACGTGAAGTCACTTATCATTTTACACATGAACCAACAATAGATCTGATGTACAATTCTAAAGCCAAAATCATAAGTTCCAGGTTAAAATCAAACAAACCTGCCTCATAATTTAAGTACTCTGTAACAGTGTTGTAAAAAACGGAAAAAACGGGGGTGTAGACGGGGGTGTAGACGGATTTTGGAGTGCCCCGTCCCGTTTATACATAAAACGTTTGAAAAAACGGAAATCGGCCAAAAAACGGTCAAAGGACGGTCAAACACGGTCCGAGACGGGAAAAAACGGGTTTTTCTGATTTTTTTCAATTTTTTTTTTTTTTAATATTAAACGTTGTGCTATTACTTAGGGTTTCTTTTTTTATGTTTGAAATGTTGAAGCATTTAAACATGTGTGAAATGCTTATGTTTGGAATAATGTAATGTACAATATATATATAATATATAACATTTTTATTTAAAAGTCAACGTTAGTCAACATCCGTCTAGACCTCCGTCTCGACCCCGTCTCGACCCTTTTAGGACCCGACCGTCTCGACCCCGTCTCGCGTCTTTTGCAACCTTGCTCTGTAACATTAATAGTCTTCATCATAGTCCAGTTCGCAGCAGTCCAAATTAGTGTAGAAGGAAACATTGCCCATAATTATTTTTTCAGAAAATTTAAAAGGAAATAAGATTAAAAGTGACATTAAAAAGTTGAATGAATATTATAATTAAGTATCAATGCAAAGACAAACAAACAATAATTAAGTTGTTATAATATGAGTACAAAAAGTCATATGGATGATAAATTTTAGTCAACTTTGTATAGCTTGTATAGTAATATTTTACACTATAAATAAGGCCTCTATGTTAGCCTTCAAAAAACACACTTTGATATATATTTCATATATATAAACTCTCTCTCTTTTCTTACTTATATGTATAAGTCTCTACTTAGTAAATAAGCCAAAGGTAGTTATAAACTACTAAATTACAACACGTTATCAGCACGATGAGCTTAGTGTAATCAAAGGATATCTCAAATGATCACGAGTCACTAATCAAGGTATGAAATTATTAATAATTTTCAGACTTGAATATATCAAATTTTGGACTACTAACATTTTGAACTACTAATTTTTATTAAGTTCTTAGTGCATTTGTATTGTTCTTATTATATGGTTGGCTCTGCCACCTAAATTATATATGGTCGACACTGTCGCCTAACTATCATTTATGTTTTCTAACTATTATTAACTTCACTAACATTTATATTTATGTTATTTATGTTATATATGGTCGGTTATACCACCTGAATTATATTTTCTGTAATCTAACTCTTATTAACTTCACTAACATTTATATTTATGTTATTTAAGTTATATATGGTCGGTTATACCGCCTGAATTATATTTTCTGTAATCTAACTCTTATTAACTTCACTAACATTTATATTTATGTTAATAAGACCTCATGATTGTACGCAACACGTCATTTGACAACACGGTACTTTATGTACGCAATACGTCATTTGACAACACGGTACCATGGGTCGAGATTAATTCCGATCAATACGAATACGATGGGGTCTTTATATGTTATCTAACATTTATGATTACTTATGCAATTAATCATTATTTATTTCATGCATACTAATATTTATTCTTAAATTTATAATCTTAAAAGTTAAAATAAGAAAAATTAGTTTGTACTTTTATTAAAAGTAAATCTTAAAAGTTAAAATACAAAAAGTAGTTTGTACTTTTATTAAAAGTAAATCTTAAAAGTTAAAATACAAAAAGTAGTTTGTATTTTTATTAAAAGTAAATCTTAAAAGTTAAAATAAGAAAAAGTAGTTTGTACTTTTATTAAAAGTAAATCTTAAAAGTTAAAATACAAAAAGTAGTTTGTATTTTTATTAAAAGTAAATCTTAAAAGTTAAAATAAGAAAAAGTAGTTTGTACTTTTATTAAAAGTAAATCTTAAAAGTTAAAATACAAAAAGTAGTTTGTATTTTTATTAAAAGTAAATCTTAAAAGTTAAAATCAGAAAAAAGTAGTTTGTATTTTTATTAAAAGTAAATCTTAAAAGTTAAAATAAGAAAAAAAAAGGAATGGTAACATGGAGTAGCTTTTTGTCAAAAATGAAGTATTGAAAATGAAGTGGTCTCCTTCTATAATTAAAAAAAAAATATACTTCCATCAAATGAATTTTTTTTTGGTGGCCGACAATTCCAAACACGAGTCAGTGTTTAGTTTATCAAGAATATCTCTTGCTTTGGTGAAAGGTCACGATCACGATATCGGGTGTTGTGAAAGAATTGAAAAATTGGTCAAGTGGCCTTTTAAAAACTAGAAAGTTTTTTTTTTTTTTTAAACAAAAAGTTTTTTTTATATATTTATAATTTACGGGTAACGTATAAAAAAAGGGAAGTTTTTTTTTAAACAAAGAAAGTGTTTAAATGAGTTTTACAGAAAGGGGGAAAGCAAAGTAAAAAAAAAAAAAAAAACTTTTTTCCAAACTTGTCAAATGTTTTGTTAAAAACGTGACCGTTGAAAAAAGGAGGTTGAATAATAAAACTTAAAAAAAAACAAATTATTTTTTTTTTAAGAGTGTGCATCAAAATGGCCCGTTTAATAATGGGGAGTTAAAAGGATAGTCAAATTGTTTCAACGAACAAGGGTTCAAATGGATGTTTCTTTAAAAAAAAAATCCGCGAGTACGGGTGATGGATCCAATGAATCCGCATCCACGACCCGCGGGTGCTATCCCTAATTGTGACAAGTACAATCAACTAAAAGTCTAAAAGATAAATGCTCTTATAGGGACCAAATGTTCACAATAATTGCCTAAGCTAGATATGAAACAAATAGTTCATCAAGAGAAAAAAAAAATGCATCTAAAGCTTCTACTGAAAATTAATGTGCAAGGTACAACATATAACTATATGGTCAAATTCATTTGAGTCTTCGAAGTCACAATTATATGATGTATATATATTACTCAATTAACAAAATAGTAAATCGAAATTAATTCATATGAATAGTAAAACGAAATTAATTAATTTACTATTCACATAAAAAGCGCATATGATGAAGAGCGCGGCGCATATGATAAAAAGCGAATATGATGAAAAGCGCAGCGCATATGATGAAAAGCGCATATGATTAAAAGCGCATATGGTGAAAAACAAAGCGCATATGATTAAAAGCGCATATGGTGAAAAACACAGCGCATATGATTAAAAGCGTATATGGTGAAAAGGATATATAATGAAAAAGCACATATGGTGATTTATGAAAAAAAAAAAAAAAACACACATATGGTGATTAATGGAAAGCACATATAGTGATTAATGAAAAGTATATTGTGAAAAAGAATCACAAATGTTTCTTGAAAAAATTCAAGGTAAGATATATGAACCAATTCATCCATCATGTAAACCATTTTGATATTTCATGGTTCTAATAGACGCATCTAGCGGATGGTCTCATATTTGTATGTTATCAAGCCGTAATATGGCATTTGCAAAGTTTCTTGCACAAATTCTTAAATTAAGAACACATTATTCTGATTACACCATTAAAAGGATGAGACTTGATAATGCTGGTGAGTTAACATCTCAAGCATTTAATGATCATTATATATCTACAGGGATTGTTGTTGAACATCCAGTTGCTCATGTGCATACACAAAATTGGTTTAGCTGAATCAATAGATAAACGCTTGCAGCTAATAACTAGACAATTGATAATGAGTACAAAACTCTCAATATTTATATGTGAACATGTAAATTTACATGCTGCGACATTAATTCGCATTATACCATGTGGAAGTCATAAATATTTTCACTTACTACTTGATTTTGGCCAAGAGCCAAATATTTTCTACCTTAGAGCATTAGTTGTGCAGTGTATGTTCCAATTGTATCACCACAGCACAATAAAATGGTTTTTCAAAGAAAGATGGTAATATATTTTGGATATAAAACATCTTCAATCATAAGATATACTGAACCCATGATGGGTGATGTTTTTACAGCACGTTTTGCTGATTGTCATTTTAATAAAACATTGTTCCCTAGATTAGGGGGTGAAGTAAAAAAATAAATAAATAAAATGATGCTTCATGATGTGAACATCAATTAAGGTATATTGAACTCGCACAAAAGAATGTGAAACGAAAGTTCAAAAATAATGCATATGCAAGAACTTGCAAATTAATTACTTTATGCATTTACAGATATAAAAAAAAGTGACTAAATCATATATACCAGCGATAAATGCTCCAACTCGAACTGAAATTCCAAAAGCTGGCAATAATGTCATTGTTGAGTCTTTGCTACGCATCAAACGTGGAAGATCAATTGGTTCCGAAGATAAAAATCCTCGAAAAAGAAAATCAGCTGATAATGAGGTAAAAGAAAGTGTTCAAGAAGAACCACAAATCAATATTCCTTCTGCAGAGGATATTGATAAATGTAAATACATAAATTGCGATAAATTATGCAATATTATGGAACCGAAATGAAATGAAAAATCTTGATGAAATATTTTCATATAATATTACAATGACATCATGAATAAAGATGATGATCTAGAACCAAAATCTGTCATTGAATATCAAAATAGACATGATTGAGCTCAATGGAAAGGAGAAATACGAGCTGAATTAGAATCGCTCAATAAAAGAAAAGTTTTCAGATTAATCGTTATCACTTTTAAAGATGTGAAATGTATGGGATACAAATGAATTTTTATCCGAAAAAGAAATGTGCAAATGAAGTTACAAGGCAAAACTAGACTTGTAACTCAAAATTTCCCACAAAGACCGAAAATGAATTATGAGGAAAACATATCCTCCTGTAATGGATACAATTACTTATTAGATACTTAATCAACCTGGTAGTTACTTAAATGCATCTCATGGATGTTGTAACTACTTATTTGTATGGATCACTTGATAGTGATATACATGAATATACCTGAAGGGTTTAAGGTATCATAAGCATCTAATGCAAAATCCAAGGGAATGTATTCTATTAAATCACAAAGATTTTTATATGGGTCTATACAATTGGGACGTATGTGGTATAACTAATTAAGTGATTACTTGATAAGAAAAGTGTATACATATAAACTTATTTGCACATGTGTTTTTATTATGAAAAACAATGATCGGATATATATCGTAGTTATTTATGTCAATGTTCTTAACATCATATGAACAAATAAAGAGATCCATGAAATCATTCAACTTCTAAAGAATTATTTTGAAATGAAAGATATTGAAAAAACCAAGTATTACCTTGGAGTGCAAATTGAACATATGCCTAATGGTTAACTTATACATTAAACAACTTATACCGAAAAATTTTAAAACATTTTTTTAAAAAAAAACAAACTCATTGTTGTTAGATCACTCAATATTGACACTGATCTATTTCATCCCTGCGAAGATCATGAAAATCTTAATAGATCGGAAGTTCCATATTTTAGTGCAATTGAGGTTCTTATGTATCTTATAAATTATACAAGACCTGACATTTCTCTTGCAGTTAATTTGTTGGCAAGATTCAGCTCAACTTCTACAAAAAAAAAAAAAAAAAAAAAGGACATTGAAGTGGGATCAAGCAGATATTTTGATACCCTTGAGGAACTGCTGATTTAAAATTATTTTATTCTAACGCTTAAAAACAAGATTTGGTTAATTATGTATATGCAGGTCATTCATTAAATCCTCATAAAGATAAATCTCAAACTCAGTATGTATTCCTAAATGGAGAATGCTATAAAAGACCAACAACTATCTTCACCAACAACTGTATATGAAGATAATGCAGCTTGCATGTAGCGACCCGACCAAAACCGTTATTGACGGCGCCGCTACTTAGGTCCCGTTGCGTGGTCGTAGTCCCTATATGAGACTCGTTTGACCAAAATTATGTCGCATTCATTTGAAAGGTACAAGACTTGCAAGTTTAGTTTTCAAAACCGTTCGACAACAAGTCTAAGATTACAAAAATTGTAAAGTATAAATGACATAACTGGCGACATAATATAAGTTGAAAATCACAGTTGCTATAAATAGCGTAAGTATGTAAACAAAAGTTTGAATCCAAAGGTGCTATCACTAGCGTATGTATGTATGTATGCTTGACTCCAAGCAAGAAATCAGAGTGTATGCATGTATGCTTGACCCCAAGCAAGCATGAATGTACGCGGAAGCATGTATCAAATAGCCAAGTATGAACCTGAGAAACATATAGAAAACTGTCAACGAAAAACGTTGGTGAAATCATAGGTGTATTTGTAAACGTTATATTTTGAACCACAATAGTTTGTATAGATGATTATCCAAATCGTATTTATTCCGAAGAATGTAGTTTGTATTGCGAGCACCCAATTACCAAAGCTTAACTGAATCTTCCCTCTGAATTTTGAATATAGTGTTAGAACATACACTATGCACGTTGAAATTATATTTCATCCACTAACGGTAGCGAACCGTCTGAATGAGGGTTCGTTAAACCCGTATGGCCATACAACATAATCACTCGCTTACACTTACACCCTGCAAGTGGAACTAATGATAATTGGATTGAGGACTTTTGTTCTAACTCGTCTGTATCTTTGTATTCGTATTGTGTTCAAAGTATAAAAGTATGAAAAGTATATATACATGTGAAATGTATATAAGTATGTAATGTATATGTTTCTCAGCCCACGATTTAAAAGAATAAAAGTTGTTGAAAAGGTGGGACTATGATCTCACCTCGAGTGCACGAGTATAAAAGTACTTCAACAAGTAAACGTGTGCATGAAAGTTGCTTAGCCTTGACCTAAACAAGTAAGTTGTATCAATTAACCGGTTACGACACAAGGTCGGGTGAAATGTGTTCAATTAGTCCTATGGCTCGTTACGACTCGATTAAGTATAGCATGTGAATCACGTTGTCAAGTTTCATGCGAGAATGAAGTATAAAAACATGTTAGAACGATTGCATAAAAGTTTGGTTAAGTTTGACTAAAAGTCAAACTTGGTCAAAGTCAACGAAAAAGTCAACACGTTCGGGTTCGGTCCCGAACTATTTTTCTGAGGTTTTTATTCATATATAAGCATATTAGAACAAGTTTCATGTGAATCGGAGGTCGATAGCTAGTCAAACATTTCGCGTGAAATGCGCCAAAGTGAGCAGAATCTGGCCAGGCGATTCTGCGCACCGCGCGGGGATGTGGCGCGCCGCGCCACTACCTGGCCAGAGAATTCTGGTCAGTTTTCCAAGTATGCACGAACCAAAACACAAACATTCCCATTTTATGATCCGCAAACAATTAGAACATGTATTTTATATCCTCGGAAAGCTATTTCGACAAGGAATACAACTAACCACATATCATTAATCAAAAACATCATTTACAATAACCGAAAACTCGTCAATTGATCAAGAAAGGTTTATTTTCAAAGTTTCAAGTTCGTAAAACGTATTTTATGATTCGGGAATCCAATTTACACATACGATATGCCGTTTTGAAGGTAATGAAGCATACATTACTACTAAACACTAACAATTAACACTCCATGGCATTTAAGCATCCAAAAGTTCATGTCAAGAACTATCAAACCCTAGTCAAACATCACAAAATCAATATTCATGTTTTTGAAGTTTTCTTAATCAACCTACACATCAAAACGAAGCTAGTGATACTAGTAACACAATTAAAACATGCACTTTAACAATCTAACAACATTAACTCATCCAAAATCAAGGATTAAGCAAACCCATTTCAAGTTCATGCTAGTTACTCCAAAAACAACAAATCGAGCAAACAAAACATATATTCATGTTATACACGAGCCATAGACACTAACTAACACAATTTCAAGTCAAAAACACGAATTTAAAGAAATCTAGAGTTTTAGAAATGTTACCCAAACGAGATGAAGTTGGTATCAAATTGTAGAGGATGAAGAGAGGATTCCAAATATGTAATTTGTTTTGAAGTTTGCTCCCCGATCCGAATTTAGATGATGAATTATGTTTGTGTTCTTGAGAGAAAAAAAGAAAGAAAGAGAGAGAGAGAGAGGGATTGAATGGTGGAAAAATGGGTTGACTAGTTGACCTAGTCAACTAGTTTGCCCATTTGGCAACTCCGGTCCCTCGAGTTTCAAAGCGGGTGCGGGATTTAACCGATCGAATATTTTTAAAACGCAAGTTAACGAGAGATGTTATAATTGAATGACGGAATTATTATGAACGTTAGTCAACGGAAACTACGAATTTAAATAACGAAAAGTATTATTTTAAAAAAAAAAAGACGGTGTTAAAAATAAATTTAACGGAAAAACGCGGGATGTTACATTATCCACACCTCAAAAGAAATTTCGTCCCGAAATTTAGTTGGAAGTAGTAGTTGTTGAATCTTCCTCGAGATCTTGCATTGCCAATTCTACGAGTGAGGGAGAAGTACGTCCTAGGGTATTTCAACGAATTTTGACGGTCGGGATCATATGTTGTTTTAGGGTTTGGCTTCACGATTTATGGTTTCAACCGGTCCTCCTAGGAAGTGAGGGTTATCGTCGATAGTGAGTTCATCAAAGGAGATAACAAGTTCTCGTTTCGCAAAACACGTCTTCGAGTTGATACATCGAATGTAGGATAAACGGAGACCCAAAATGAGTCGGAAAAGTCTAAACGGCTAGCGACGGGTCCAAAACACCCCAAGAATTTAAAGGATCAAAATATCGCGGATTTAGCTTCCTACGTTTTCCCGAAACGGATTGCACCTTTCCAAGGTGCGACTCTTAACGTGACGCGGTTTCCCACGTGGAATTTGAAATGCTTACGTCTAACATCGGCGTAGCTCTTGGTGATTACGAGTCACGTAGGGTTTTACCTGAATATGAATAAATTTTCTCGGTTGCTCATGAATAACCTCGGCCCCGGTGAATTGGTCATCGTTTACTTGGTTCGACAAAAGGAGAATGACGTTTCCGGTCATATAAGGTTTCGAAGGCGTGGCGTCAATACTCGAATGAAAATTTTGTAGTAAGAGAGTTTGATTAAAGGCAAAGACGTTTCTCAAGAAAATTTGAAGTTGGTAATACAAATTCGTATTATGGTTTTCAAGACTTAAATCGTATGTTTGTTCGGTCCGTCGGGTTGTGGATGGTACGCGGTACTCATGTCTAAACGCGGTCCCGAGGCTTTTTGTGAGGCACTCCAAAATCTAGAAGTGAAACGAGGATCTCGATCCGAAACGGGGTATATTTCCCTAAGGCATATTGAACAAGTTTGCTAGGAATTGAAAACGTTAGCTAGGACAAGTTTCTCAAGAAAATTCGCGTCGCGGAAGGTTTACCGGTTTCCAAAAACGTTCGTCGGGGAAAGTTCTTATCGGGTTTTGAAAACGATTGTTAGGACTATCCACCCTCGCGGCGAATACTAGTATAACGTGAAGGGTCTCTCTCTCCATTGAGAGTTTAGAATAAAATATTTCCCGAACCGGAATTAAAAGGGTGATGCAAGAGAAGTTTCCGCCTCGATGTGAGCATAACGAGTAAATTGTAGTTAGTCAATAAGACTGTGCGAGGACGAGCTAGTATACCCGTGTGACATACGGTTGAAGTCGAATGGAATCGGTAATTCATTCGGAAGCATAAATATAATTTGACAATAATTGAAGGTGTGTCCCCGGTATGGTTGTTATAAATATTCTCGGAGTTTTCGGATGTCCAAACATGAAAAGATGAAGTCATGTACATGGCACATGGTGGTGTTTAGGTTGATCGAGTCTAACCACCATCACGCGTCACTAGAACTTTGGTATGTCTTACCGTAATATAACCACGTTGATCGAGTGTCGTTATATTACGCTAACTCATACCTCCATTCCCACATCACTCTATAGATTCAAGTTCGTGTCATCACGAAAATCTAAAATGAACAAAATGTAACGACGTCTCAAACGTGACTCGTATTAAATCGAAATAGTTTCTACAACTCTAAAGAAGCGTTTCCCCGCGGGAAGTGTATAAACGATTGTTAACGTCAAATCGGTTCGATTCAAACAATAGTGTATTTAGGTATGAAAAGAGTAACGAGTCATGATAACGAGTAGCACGCAACCGTAGTGATAAATGTTGATGACGATACTCACCTAGAGTAGTGATGGTAGTAACACCAAAAAGTAGATAGTAAGAAACACCAGTGGGAAACCGATAGTAAGTTGAAACGGTGGCAATTAACAATCCGGGAGACAGAGTTCCCGAACAAGTGTGACTAATGAAGTCGTCGTCATCCATACGTGTATGAATCATGAATTTACGTGTGTCACCAGAAAGTGGCGGAATACGAGTTCGTATGATGAAGGTTGGGTACCATTAAAAAGTTTGCCTAAGAATGATTCAAGTATAATGCACAAGTAGTCAAGTAAGTGCTATCTATAGCAAATGTATGTCAGAATGCAATGGCTAACTATCCGGTTGTAGTCTAGACTCACTAATGCGTCCTAACGACTCTGTTAGACACACTAATGCACGTCCTAGTTCCCTACAACCAACGCTCTGATACCATCTGTAGCGACCCGACCAAAACCGTTATTGACGGCGCCGCTACTTAGGTCCCGTTGCGTGGTCGTAGTCCCTATATGAGACTCGTTTGACCAAAATTATGTCGCATTCATTTGAAAGGTACAAGACTTGCAAGTTTAGTTTTCAAAACCGTTCGACAACAAGTCTAAGATTACAAAAATTGTAAAGTATAAATGACATAACTGGCGACATAATATAAGTTGAAAATCACAGTTGCTATAAATAGCGTAAGTATGTAAACAAAAGTTTGAATCCAAAGGTGCTATCACTAGCGTATGTATGTATGTATGCTTGACTCCAAGCAAGAAATCAGAGTGTATGCATGTATGCTTGACCCCAAGCAAGCATGAATGTACGCGGAAGCATGTATCAAATAGCCAAGTATGAACCTGAGAAACATATAGAAAACTGTCAACGAAAAACGTTGGTGAAATCATAGGTGTATTTGTAAACGTTATATTTTGAACCACAATAGTTTGTATAGATGATTATCCAAATCGTATTTATTCCGAAGAATGTAGTTTGTATTGCGAGCACCCAATTACCAAAGCTTAACTGAATCTTCCCTCTGAATTTTGAATATAGTGTTAGAACATACACTATGCACGTTGAAATTATATTTCATCCACTAACGGTAGCGAACCGTCTGAATGAGGGTTCGTTAAACCCGTATGGCCATACAACATAATCACTCGCTTACACTTACACCCTGCAAGTGGAACTAATGATAATTGGATTGAGGACTTTTGTTCTAACTCGTCTGTATCTTTGTATTCGTATTGTGTTCAAAGTATAAAAGTATGAAAAGTATATATACATGTGAAATGTATATAAGTATGTAATGTATATGTTTCTCAGCCCACGATTTAAAAGAATAAAAGTTGTTGAAAAGGTGGGACTATGATCTCACCTCGAGTGCACGAGTATAAAAGTACTTCAACAAGTAAACGTGTGCATGAAAGTTGCTTAGCCTTGACCTAAACAAGTAAGTTGTATCAATTAACCGGTTACGACACAAGGTCGGGTGAAATGTGTTCAATTAGTCCTATGGCTCGTTACGACTCGATTAAGTATAGCATGTGAATCACGTTGTCAAGTTTCATGCGAGAATGAAGTATAAAAACATGTTAGAACGATTGCATAAAAGTTTGGTTAAGTTTGACTAAAAGTCAAACTTGGTCAAAGTCAACGAAAAAGTCAACACGTTCGGGTTCGGTCCCGAACTATTTTTCTGAGGTTTTTATTCATATATAAGCATATTAGAACAAGTTTCATGTGAATCGGAGGTCGATAGCTAGTCAAACATTTCGCGTGAAATGCGCCAAAGTGAGCAGAATCTGGCCAGGCGATTCTGCGCGCCGCGCGGGGATGTGGCGCGCCGCGCCACTGCCTGGCCAGAGAATTCTGGTCAGTTTTCCAAGTATGCACGAACCAAAACACAAACATTCCCATTTTATGATCCGCAAACAATTAGAACATGTATTTTATATCCTCGGAAAGCTATTTCGACAAGGAATACAACTAACCACATATCATTAATCAAAAACATCATTTACAATAACCGAAAACTCGTCAATTGATCAAGAAAGGTTTATTTTCAAAGTTTCAAGTTCGTAAAACGTATTTTATGATTCGGGAATCCAATTTACACATACGATATGCCGTTTTGAAGGTAATGAAGCATACATTACTACTAAACACTAACAATTAACACTCCATGGCATTTAAGCATCCAAAAGTTCATGTCAAGAACTATCAAACCCTAGTCAAACATCACAAAATCAATATTCATGTTTTTGAAGTTTTCTTAATCAACCTACGCATCAAAACGAAGCTAGTGATACTAGTAACACAATTAAAACATGCACTTTAACAATCTAACAACATTAACTCATCTAAAATCAAGGATTAAGCAAACCCATTTCAAGTTCATGCTAGTTACTCCAAAAACAACAAATCGAGCAAACAAAACATATATTCATGTTATACACGAGCCATAGACACTAACTAACACAATTTCAAGTCAAAAACACGAATTTAAAGAAATCTAGAGTTTTAGAAATGTTACCCAAACGAGATGAAGTTGGTATCAAATTGTAGAGGATGAAGAGAGGATTCCAAATATGTAATTTGTTTTGAAGTTTGCTCCCCGATCCGAATTTAGATGATGAATTATGTTTGTGTTCTTGAGAGAAAAAAAGAAAGAAAGAGAGAGAGAGAGAGGGATTGAATGGTGGAAAAATGGGTTGACTAGTTGACCTAGTCAACTAGTTTGCCCATTTGGCAACTCCGGTCCCTCGAGTTTCAAAGCGGGTGCGGGATTTAACCGATCGAATATTTTTAAAACGCAAGTTAACGAGAGATGTTATAATTGAATGACGGAATTATTATGAACGTTAGTCAACGGAAACTACGAATTTAAATAACGAAAAGTATTATTTTAAAAAAAAAAAGACGGTGTTAAAAATAAATTTAACGGAAAAACGCGGGATGTTACATTGCATAATACAAATGAAAGAAGAGTATCAAAAGTGACAGAACAAAATATAAATGCTGACGAGGCGCCAAAGCCATAGACGGTCTAAACGGTCATAAGTTTGATGGAAACGAATGGTATGTTGGTAAGGCTCAGAAAAGACTAAAAGGGAATAGGAATTGAAATAAGGGTTTAAGCAAACCATGAAGGAGACTGTAGACAAGTCACAAGGGCTAAACTTGTACATAAAAGATTTAGATGATAAAGTTTCAGATGAAAACCTCATATTCTTCTCATATAAGACAACCAGATTAAAATGAGATACGTTCAATTAACAACTCTGATGATCTTTATACCAAAGCACTGTCAACCGCTGTTTTCAGAACACACGTTTACAATATTGGCATGGAGCAAGTTCAAAATATGTGACGACTCAGGGATGTCTACTTGAGGGGGAGTCAACTCTACACTGCACTCTTTTTCCCTTGACTAAAGTTTTTATCCCACTGGGTTTTTCTTTAGTAAGGTTTTTAATGAGACAGTACTAGTTGCACTCTAATAAAATTGGTCATCCAAGGGGGAGTGTTATAATATGAGTACAAAAAGTCATATGGATGATAAATTTTAGTCAACTTTGTATAGCTTGTATAGTAATATTTTACACTATAAATAAGGCCTCTATGTTAGCCTTCAAAAAACACACTTTGATATATATTTCATATATATAAACTCTCTCTCTTTTCTTACTTATATGTATAAGTCTCTACTTAGTAAATAAGCAAAAGGTAGTTATAAACTACTAAATTACAACATAAGTATTAATGTTTTCTCTTGTTCTTCCTGAGAGAGTGACAAACATTAACAATGATGAAATTGTTACTTGTAAAAATAGACTTACAGTGTGAAATGGAACATTATCCTTGACCATAAACTGAAATAGCTCAACATTTTCATGATTTTTCCACCATTTCTCCCACTCAGGCATGTAACATTTAGTAATGGAGACATATCCAAATGGTTCATCAAACCATACAAAAAAAAATCTAGTGAAAACATAGTAATAGAGTCCAAAGGCATGTATGGAATAGTCGAACAAAAAAATGTGACAATGAAATATCAAATTACCGTGATATAGAAGACGCCTAAAAGACATCGAAAAGCTTCAACGATAACCTACAAACAACAACAACCTACAAACAACAACATCAACAACAACAGTAATCAAACATTCAATGACGATTTCGCACAAAACATACTTAAAACGCACAAAACAAAAACAGTTCAAATACCTGTATTATTATGATATATAGATATATATGATATATAGATCATAAAAGATATTTAAAAACGATTATAATTAAAAATTGGGAGTTTCAATTCAAATACCTGTATACTCCGTATAACATTAAATCTGATGGTTAAGAAACCCAGCCACGAGTCGTTTCATTATGTTGCCAAATCGAGGAGGGTTTTAATCGAAGATAGTCAGGGTTTTATGTTGCCGAATCGCTACGTTAAAAAGAGCATCGAAGATAATCGAGAACCAAGTTTCGGAATCAAAATTGAAGAACGAAATCAAGATCAAGATACAGATTGAAATGGCTATTGATATATAAAATTTGTACGGTTTTGTAGACAAAAACGTTACAATTTAATCGGTGGTAGTGGAGTCGGCTTGCGTCATATGAAGCCATCATCGACGATGAAACAGTTCCTGTGGGTTTCAATTTTGAAGAGAGAGGGGTTTGGTTTGAGCAGAGAAAAATAGGGCGACGGTTATCAATGGAGAGTAATCGCACGGAGGATAGTCCTTAATTTTTGTTTGTTTAATTAAAAAAAAAAGGAGAAAATCAGATAAGCTAGACACGTGGCGTATTGAAAAAATAGGGGAATGTGGGTCTGACACATTGGATGTAAACATCATGCTTTATGTGAGGAAGGGATATAATTGAAGTTCAAGAGCTTAAAGCTCATTTTAAGTTCCTAATTTTGTCGAGAAAACAAATAACTTGAATAAAATTTTAAATCTTTAGAGACAAGGTAAGAGAACATGATCAACCTTTGATACACAAACAAATTATCGTTATTGGTACTCCTTTACTTTTATCACACTCTTCTTCACTTCATACCCTGACCGTGTTGATTTTTTTTTATTATGATTCGATATATACTGCATTAAAGAAATTATTTAGATGATCCTGTATTTTACATTAAATTTCATGTGGAGTCCATATATTCTATTTTGACTATATATAGATACGGATACATACATATGTCCAATATATGAAAATGCGTTTACTTTGCCACTTTTCTTTTCTTTTCTTTATTCCAGTGTAATTAGAAAAAAAACAAATGTAAAGTGTGTTGAAACTTGGATCTCGAGGTATCTTATGCAAATACAAAAATTTAATATTCGTAATAAACAGTAAAGCTTTATTTAATTTATATATTAAAAATAAAATAATACGGAGTAGTACAGTATAGTATAAACATATCTCATGCATTGCATCAGAAGATGGGTTATCTTTATTATTACTCGAGATCTACGTGTCACTAAAACTAGAAAATTGGTAATTTAATGACTCATGAGTCATGACTCATGACTATATATTATTTGGCTGTCATTCTACACATGATTTATAGATATATAGGCCTTATTTTTCATTTCCATATCTTAAATGTGTTAGTATTAATTTGATACTCTCTGTCTCTTAAAAAATGTCCGACTTATTAGGGAGTATTCTAAATTTATTTTTCACATATAGAAACTAATATATTAAATATCATGAAATTACCTATTTTACTTTTTTTATTACTGTTAGTCACTTATTCCTTAATTAAATTCAGTACGGTTATTATTATAAAGATAAAACACACATTTAATAAACATATTTTAAATTTACTATAAACTGTTAGAGGAGACGGATGGAGCATTTTGTGATTAAAAATTACATAACGTTATCACTCCATTTAATGTATACATTTTGCGGTTCCGCAAATCAATAGAACCAAAAATCGGGGTCACACCTAAAAAATGATAAATTTTATAACAACGGAAACGTTTTCGAAAAGAAAACGAATTTAACAAGAAGTACAAAAAAGGACCTCGGTGAGACTCGTACTTAGAAAGCGGTACCAACAAACTATCTATATCGAGTCTCACCTAACCTAAACCGAAACTAAAAGCAAACGATACGACGAGCTACAAATTCTAATAATACTACTAAACATGAAACGTGAAACCGAAAAACGAACTCAAATGTCCTTACTAACAATTACAATTACAATTACAACGAAAATTAGTGTCTTCTAACACAACAACTAATCAATTCCACACTTTATATTTCTCGTATAGATGCAAATTTTAATTCAGTTGATAATGGAATGTTGTCGTCCACATAATAAAGAAAAAAATGTAGGCTAGTGGTGGTGGTTTTGTCCCGTGAGCTTGTGTCCCATGATGCCGTGATTGATGCCAAAACTCAAATTTAAAATTAAAATAAAAAATAAAAAAATTCTTGGACTACAGTTTACATGTATTTACAATCAACCCCCTATACTATTTAATTATTCGAAAACACACCCTTTTCTTTTTGACACTTTAGCCTCACCCAAATACAATTGCAAGGCACAAATAAATGTCATATTTGCCCCTTTCCGATTATTCTTTCATATAAATAACTTCATATTTCACTCATAGTTTCATATTACACAAAGTAACAAAAATGCAGCAAGCCATTGACTGGTTTTCTTGGCTATCAAAAACCGGGCTCGAACCTTCACTTGTATACGAATACGGGATGTCTTTCTCTCGAAACGAGCTAGAAGAAGACGATATAGCTTATTTCAATCACGAATTCCTTCAAAGTATGGGAATCTCAATAGCCAAACATAGGTTAGAGATACTCAAACTTGCAATGAAACAAAAAGGATCAAATGGTTCACACCCCATGTCAAAATTCATTTTCGCTATGAAGAAAACAAAGAGGACATTGGCTAAGTACATTCGAACATTGGTGCACCGTGACGATTCATCGGCCTTGGTCTTGGTTCGTAAAAGTTATGGTTCAAAGTGGAAAGGGACCATGTTAAGAAGAAACAAAAGATTGGTCACTTTTAAACAAGCTACTCCTACTCTTTTGCTCACTAATGGAAACCATAAGGGCAATAGTATTAGAATAAATAGCTTATCGAACCCGTTGGTTTATGAAATTCGATATGATCAAGAAAGAAAAGATGGTGATGATCATGAGAGTCATGATGAAGAAGATGGTGGTGACGATTATTGGACCGGTGGTGGTGTTCAAGAGATCAAATGGGATACCATGTTTCAGAATTTGAAACCTACTTGATGTTGTAGCAAATCATATATATATATATATTTTTTTTTTTTTTTTGCTCAATCTAAAAATGTCTGTTTTCTTGTTTGAAATAAATAATTAACAGAATTAATAATGGTGAGAGAGATGCTATTTTTCAATGTTCTTCCACCAAAGAAGTTGTATCACTAGTTCTTTATTTGCTTTGGTAATAGTCTCTGTAACTACTTTAATAAAGTGTACCATTATACTGTAGTAATTATTTAATTACAGGTCTTACTACTATAAGAAATTAAAATTAAATAAACTCAAGATTATCAGTATTATTTTAATTTTAAAAAGGTAGAAGGATTTCTCTGTTTCGACTACCGAAGAGCGAATAATCCGACCTCATACTCTAATGTACTCAGTCAAGCACGAGCAGATTACTTGCTGACTGTTTCCAACCCATCGCTGGCTGTAATTTCAAAATCTGATTATTTTTTACCAAATGTCAATAAGAACTACTCTGTAATTGTTTGGTAAAAGTCAATACTAGATTTTTACTATCATGTTCCATTTGTTGCGCTTTTTGTGTTTGTGTCGGGTGATTCAATGTCTTCTTTGTCGGGTGTACCTCTAACTTCTATGTAATTTTATCGGCGGGGCAGTTGATTGGGTCTGTATGGTTACAAGTAGTTTTAGAGTCGGATTCCGGCTTCATCAGATGTAAGTCACATGTTCTCGCCTCCAATGTTTCTTTCGGCATTTAATATCTTAGAAGTTTTTTGTTCAAGACATGAAATGACGTGATTGTTTGGATGTTTCAATAGTTTTGTGTTTGTTAAGGGTTTATTCAATGTTGGTCGTGCTTGTGGTCATTTGTTTGTTCATGTTGGTTGTTAAAGTAGATCGTAAGATCTATTCAAAAAGATTTATGATCTCTATCACTTGTAACTCTTAACTTTTGGATCTATAAGTAAATTCATGTATAACACATAAACTTCATAACTTGTATTCAAAACTTAAAACTTTAGTCAAAAACCTTTTTTTGTATGGTGAACAAGAGTTGACCCACCTTTGGATACAATTCAATGTAATCGTGCACATGAGTCAAGTCAACCCATGTTTTTGAATGTTTGGCTACAATCTAAAGGGAGGTGGAGGACATACTTATTAGTCATGGATCCTTATGGTCCACAAACGAAGTTTGCCTGCTAACCATCAAATGCTAATTGAAATTTTTGTCTTCAATTAAAATAAAAAATGAAAAATAAAAACCAATGTTTTATTCTCTCACAAAAAAATGGAGACCCACTTCTGTATGCACAACTGCATATCAAATTACAATCCCCTGTTGCAAAGGGTACACAACAACAAAGTTCAAGATAACTACAAACTTAAATAGTTATACTTAATACTTAATACAATAACTAATAACTAACATAAATATAAAATAAGGCTCTCATGCTTCATGCTATATGTCAGCACTACCAAATCAAGGGAGGAGTTGGTTGATTATACATCAATATTCAATATTACATATTAAACTAAAGTTCAAGTTACCCTGCATCTTTCAAAACACGCAAGCGCAAACATAAAACAATTATCTCAATCTGGACCCACACGAAAACCGTCATTTTCAATGACCTGCACTCTGAGGCAAACGAAACGAACCACCAGCATAAAGCATATGATAAACGGGTCGAATCCTGACGGTTAATACAACACTCAAAAGTGCACTCACACAACACACACCAGCAAGAACAAAAAATGTGAGTCTGAAACAGTCGGGACCCACGCATGTGGACCCACCTTGTTTAGCTTCCTCTGTATCATAAACATAACCGGCAAGCATCCCAGAAAATAACAGAGCCCCGATGGGGTTACCTAGTCCCATGAAGTTGAAAATAAGACCGAAATTTTTTAATCCGAAAAGCTCGGAACATGTCGGGATCATAACACCGAACTGAACACCGTAACAGATTCCGAGTAACGCTGTTGCGATATAGAGTGTACCGTTTATAGCTGAGGCGTATGTAAGATACGTCATCACCATAATTATTTGAGTTACAGTCGTCAAAATTGTGCGTGGAATCGCGTTCAACCTGAAAAAACATGATTTAAATCAAATTTTATAATCACCGAAAATATAAAGGTTGCAAAACTCGCTACTCGGAGAGTACTCGATCGGGACTTTGGAGGGAGTAACCGGCAATTCGGGGATTAATCGGATTGAATTTTTTTCTATACATTTAAATAATAAATTTCAAAACTATCTGTAAAATGTAGAAAAAAAAGCGTAAACATAAACTTTAACATAAATGTCATAAACATAAACATAATCATTCATTCGTTCAAAAACTCGATTTCTGGTTGAAATACATGTTAAAATGTTAGACCAATTTCGACTTTGACCACCAAATCTGATTTTGACCCATTAACCGAAGTTGACTAATAAATTAAACGGATTTTAAAAAATCAGATCAGTTTGTTCTTAAAAAGGAGTCATCCGGGTTTTTACAACAGTGGACTACCATATAATTCATAAAACGGTGTCTGCTTTGTTCTGGATAGATAATTAGGCATCAGAATCATGCAAATTAATGCTAATTATTGAAGTGTATATTTCTTTCTAAAATAAGCAGATAAGCAGTCCAGAATTGGTGCTTAGATTTGCTTGTGTGCGGTTGCTTACAATAAAAATAAAAATAAAAATTGACTGATAAATATCATGACTGTAATCAACTCAGAAAAAAAGACCCTTCCAACTCATTTACTTATGAACAGGCTGATTTATGTATTGTGTTTTGACTCAAACAGGTTAAAACAAAAAATCGACCCGTTTGACCAGCAAACCCAACCCAAATTGCCCATCTAGCCACTTTGACTCGCAAGGAATCATACTGATAATAAACAATTACCTTACAAAATACTCCGAAACAACGCCTCCACCAAGACGTCCGAGAAAATTTCCGAAACTGAATAGACTCAACAGTGTAGTCGTATCATCAAACCCAAGCGAAACTCCAATTTGGGCCAAATTATTAAGAACAGTAACACCCGACCCAACACCAAGAAAATAAACAAACCACAAAAGCCAAAAATCGGCCTTCACAACTGCTTCACGAAACGTAAAATCCTCACCTCTTCTCGGTCTCCTTTTCTTCTTAAGTTTTATCGCACCTTCTCCAACCGCGAGTAGCACATCCACCTCCGACATACCTTCACCGTCGTTAAGTTTCGTTAAATTCGTATCGGACGATGACGGAGTCATTAACGGATCCATAACGGTCGTTAAATTATCTGAAGAACTAACGGGTCGGTTAAATTTCTTGCTCGATGGGAATAAAGTCATCTTAACGGGAATCGCAAGAGGCGCAACTAAAAGAACCACCATAATCACAACAAATGTGTACGATAATGTATCACTTATAGTCATAACGTCTTTCAATATCGTGGTTGTTAATAAAAAAACCGCAAGAAAAAGACTTGCGATTTGTGTGAATAGAAAATGGGCGGTTTCGGACGGGTCGGCTTCGGAAGCAGGAGTACATGGGCGAACGTAATACATTAAAGCTAAACATATAATAGGGATCCCGAGTGTAAAGAAGAGTAATAAAGAAGACGCTGATCCTTTTAGCACCATTGTATAAACCTCGGTGAAAACTGCAGCACTGAGTCCAACATAACCTTTTAGAATACCGGCAACTGTACCCCGACTGAGCGGGAAATTACGCATGTTGGTTACGAGCACTGCGGTCCCCAACCATGCACTGCTGTTGGTCGCAACAACAAGCGCAATCCATAACTGAAAAGAAAACGAAAAGTTCCATATATTTAGAGTTATATTTAATACACCAAGATATAGAGACTATAATGTAAAAAGGCAACTACATGATTCCCAGACTTTGATATGATAAGCCTATAGAATTGGTTATTTTGATACATATAGAAATAATAGCATAACGTATGATGAATTATACTCAAAAGACAAAGCATTTAAGCTATTCTATAATGGGTTCGCAGTTAGTCGCCGAGTACCCAGTTTTTGCAACTCGGGGAGTACTCAACGAGTACTCGGTCAAAACTCGGGATTACTCGTAAAATCGGTCAAAGTCATACTTGGTCTAAAGGGAACGAAACCAAAACAAGAGAGAGAGCTGGGGTTAAAGATGAGATGGCACGGTTCCAGCTTTCCCTGTTTGATCAGGTGGCAGCTGTCGGGAACATCCGAGTACTCCCTAAAGAGTCTCGACCGATAACCCCAAAGGGTTGGTTGAGTGGTTGGGTGCTAGGGAATCTCCAAAGGAGACCCAGGTTCAATCCCCGCCAACCTCACTTTGGGACCTTGCCTTTCAAAAAAAAAAGTCTCGACCGAGTACTTCGAGTAGCGATTTTTGCAACCTTGTTCTATATAAATGAGTCATAATACAATAAATTATAGATATACAACTACCCAATTCCTGATATACTTATTAATTTAATATGACCAGTGTTGTAAATCTCGTTATTTCTCCTCGGGATCTCTCCGAGATCTCGTTTTTGGAAACGAGCCGAGACGAGATGTCCATCTCCCGAGATTTCCCGGTGAACGGGGTCAAACTTGGTCAAAGCAACGATTTCTCGGATTTACTCGCTCATTTCTCGGATTTTCTCATAAAATCTCGGATATTCACTTAAAATCTCGGATTTTCTCGCTCATTTCTCGGATTTCTTGTAAAATCAAGAAGTATACCCATATGATAATCTATATGGGTATGTAGAATACTGAATATTTTGAAGAAAAAATGTTGTAACTGAAGAAAATTAAAATCACATAAAGTCAACAAGTTCAAGCTAAAGAATCATACCCTAAACCATAAAATCTAAATTGGCCGATAGAAAATTGGATATTTTGATAGATAATAACATTCTAAACAAGAAACAAAATCGAGATGCATTAAGCGCAAGAATCCATACCCTACTGCTAAAATCGAAATGGGAAGGTGAAAAATTCATTCCTTTGAAAAGACAGTTACAATAAAGTTCTAACTGGAAATATAATCAAGATTCATAAAGATAACACATCTTCGTGTTCAACAAACGTACCCTAAAGATAAATTTTAATTGGGTGGTAAAATTTCAATTTGTTGATCAGAAATGTAAATAAATTAAAATTTCAAGATGCACAAGATAACATTTTTAAGCTTGAAAAAAGCCTAAATGGGTAGGTTAAAAACTCAATTTTTTTATAAGAAACGTATAAAAATGTAACAAAATCAAGATGCATAAAGATAACATTTTTAAGCTCGGAATTGTAGAATCATACCCTAATGATCAAAATCTAAATGGATTTAGGTACAAAATTCAATTTCTTGATGTAGCAATTCCAACAGGAAACAAAATCAAGATGCATGTAGATCACATTTCAAACCTCAAGAAACGTACCCTAATGATAAAATCTAATTGGGTAACAAAAAAAATTAAATATTTTAATGAAAAATGTTAAAAAGGAGCTTATTACTTACAACCCAGTAAGGCATATTGTGAACTGTTTCACTAACAGCAAGCCAAATGACACCATAACCAAAAAAAGAAGCAAGAACACCGATTGAGAGAACAACCCATGGTGGGTATTTATTAGATGCAATGCCCGGAAGTATACCAACATTTTCCCCAAAATCATTTGCAACACCAAGAATTGTAAGTTGTTGTTGTGATAAACCCAATACTGATTTCAAAGCATGTGAGTAAAGTGGGAATGAGTAAGCGTTGCCGGAAGCAATCTGGACCCACACGGCGGCTGCTAGACCCACCCACGGTGGCCGGCTTCCTGCTTTTAACTCCGGCATCGCATATGTGATGAAATTATGTAGAGGAAGAAAAGAATGGAATAGCTTTTAAAAGATTTTTATCGGAGGTTTGTGCTTTTGGACAAAAAGTCACTGTTTTTAAGCTTATTTTAATTTTCATTTAATTTTAACTTTTGTTTTCTTTTATTTATTTATTTATTTTAAATTAATTTATTTATTCATTCTTATGGAGTATTACCATTTGCACTAAAGTCGAGGACCATTTGAGATGCAGAGAGGCAAGTTTTCAAATCGATTACGGTGACCATAAAATACGGAGTACGTTTTTTTTAAGAGTAAAAAAACAATTGTGTTTTCATATTTGGCTTTGTTAATGCTTGCCCTGTAAAACATATGTTAAATTAAAAGGGCATTTAATGAACTCGAACTTTTTTTAAACATTAGAATTTACATTTAATACTTTACATTTAATACTTTACATTTAATACTTATTAATTCAATTTAAAGGTAACTATGTTATGCGCGTACTAAATGCACTTTACTTTCTAATAATTAAGAAAATTTTGAGTTCATTAATTGCGCCATAATGTATGTCATGAGAACATACGTTAGCAAAAAACTTTCGATTTACCTAGAATTATATCTTTACTCTTTATTTTTTTTAAACTTATACTAGTCGTCCCTATAAATTAGATTAAATTTCACCAATTGTTCTAGTTTTTCATAAATTTTAAATTATAAACTATAAATATAACTAATTATGGTGAGACCTGCCACTGTTCACAGTGGCACACATGTAATTTTGCACCCCTTCGTGGGTAAAACGGTCATTTGCTTGCCTTTCAAAAAAAAGGTCATTTGCCATATTTAAAAAAAAAAAGTTTACGTTTTTATTACAAACTTTTTTCACTTCCTTTCAATTCCTTTATTTGTGAAAAAAATCAATTAACCACCGACTGTTAACCGATTGAAACTACCCTACAGCGAAGCACGTGCATGTTTTCCTCGTTACACTCAATGTCCATGACTTATATACAAGTATACATCGATAGTCTATTACTTGTTCAAGATGTGCATTAATAAGAACCACCCATCAGCGTACACTTTTAGATATGTCAGAGACAATCAATGTATTTAAAAGACGGTGATCTTTAGCGTAACTTCTTAAAACCGTAGAAGACTATCACTATAACTTTTAAAGACAAACATAGTTGGTGTAATTTCATATAAAAGAGAAGAACTATTAGTATTAATTACTTTTTTTACATTGAAAACAAAGTTACGCTCACAAAGATACTAACTATATTGTTTTGTTTATATCATATTATAATAAAAAATAAAGAATAGATAAAGACTATAGAAAAAAGAAAAAAAAACATACCCGATCCTGAACCTACTCCCCAACCTTTAGCCTCTACCCCACCACTCGCGCCTACCCATCCTATGTTGACCCGCTCTCGTGCTGGTATTACGAGACCCGTTCAATGTCTAAACCTTCATGTTACCAATATTTCTCCCATTCCCAAATCCTACTCCTAAGCCCTCAACGATCCTTAATGGCAATGTGTTATGCACAATGAATATAATGTTTTGATTAAGAACCATGCTCGGACCCTTGTGCCCTGACTTATGGAAGCGAACATCGTGCGTTCAATGTGGCTTTTTCGCCAAAAGTATAACGCAAATGGTACCCCAAGTTGCTACAAAACACACCTTGTTTCTAATGGGCGTAGTCAACATCTTGGAATTGATTGTTGACTTTCGGTCCGGTGGTTAAACCGGCCACTATTCATATTGTTCTCAGCCTTGCGCTTTCTCGAAAATGATCTATTCATCAGCTTGACGTCAAGAACGATTTTCTTAATGGTAATCCTGCGGAGATCGTTTACATGCATTAGCCTCCTGGTTTCGGGACCCAAACCACCCATATTATGTCAACCACGTGTCTGGTTTTAGCGTTTTTCTACTTTGGCTAAATGGGCGGGCTTTGTTCACAGTCGTTACAACCCCCATCTTTATTCATTTATCATTGGGGTTCAGACATTGCTTACTTTTTTTTTAATGACGAATTTGCATCAGCGGATCATTTATTTCAACGACCCTCATCATTTGCACCCACACACGCTAGAAGAAAACTCCTACCCGGGTTGCTTGGCAACTAATCGCGGGACCTGAGTTGCTTGGCAACTAATCGCAGGAAATTGGAAAGAAAACCTTCCGCCCCCAGGAATTGAACCCGGGTTGCTTTGGCAACTATACGCGGGCCCTTCCACATCGAGGCTTAATACCGTTGAAGCAAACGTTCGTTACTGCTATATGTTGATGTTATTGTCATGACTGCTTCTGTTGAGTCCCCAGAGTAATTAAGGATTTAATTATGACAAAACAGAATTTATTTGCACTAAAATGTAATGTGCAGCCAGCACAAGTTTGTTTATGTATAGACAGCAAATATTGCTGTGTCGAATGTCTAGTATGCTGCCTAGTCTACCCAGCACAAGGTAGACAGTATTCTTCGAATCAGCACAGGATGTGTACCCAGCAATTCAAGAATATCAAGTGACTCAGCATAGAAGAACCAGCATGGCTGGAAAGCAGCATACAACACAAGACAGCTATGCTCCATTATAAGCATAGTAGTTTCCTTAGTGGTCTACATCAATTGTACTATTCAACAGAAGTCGAAGACAAAGTTGAATAGAAAAGGACACACGTCGACGGCTGATAAGTGACCTTACAAGACCACGTGGGAATGCAGAAGTTTAACGCATGTGCACACATGTGTTATACTTTGTCAACGCCTAGGAACACAACATTCTATTTGTTTAAACAAATAGTGGTGCCAAACCGAATTGGTGTGTTCCTGCCAATAGCTACCTAAGAGGAAAGAAGGGAGCACGCTCTGACATATTTGTCCCCACAAGTACAGACATCCTATGTACCAGTGGACAATAGAACAAATACACGATTAATATGACCACTATAAATTGGTGTATCCACTATTGTAACAACTAGTGGTGTGGGTTTATTTATTTAGTCTCCAAAACGTGTAATAGCTTTAAGAATATCCTCAATAGCTATAACTACGTAAATCTGTATCAACCAACTATCATTCCGCCAAGGATAGTTGTAATTCTTTGTGATTCAATCAATAAAGAATAAACCGTTGAAAACTTACCTTTGACTCTATTTAATTTACTTGTTTGGATACTAAACTGTCTTAACTGTTAAGTTAATTTAAAATTGTATTCACCCCCCTCTACAATACTCCTGTTGTTTATCACGGGACCAACAGCTTCTTCTACAGCTTTTCTTTATAGGGTTATACAGTCATTGCAGCAAGAGTTTTCTATGATGGATTTGGGACCGTTAAATTATTTCTTGGGGATATATATGACTCGTGATTCTTCTAGGATATTTCTTTCTCAGAAGAAATATGCCATTGAGATTCTTTAGTTTGCTGATATGCTTCAGTGTAATCCTTGCAAGACGTTTGTTGACTTTAACTATAAAATTGGAGCTAAAGGGCCTATTGTATCTGACCCTACTTTATATCGTAGCCTTGCATGTGCTCTTCAATACGTCGTGTTCAACCCGACATTTCATATTCCATCCAACATGTTTGCCTATTTATGCATGATTCGCGTGAACCTCATTTCGCGACGGTCAAACGGATTTTGCGGTATGTTTGGGGGACACTTGATCTTGGCCAACAACTGTTTGCTTCCTCGACCGATTCTCTTGTGGAGTACTCTGATATTGATTGTGCAGGCTGCCCCTCCACTCATCGGTCCACATCAGGATATTGTGTTTTTCTAGGACTTAATTTACTTACTTGGTCATCAAAGCATCAACACACTCGCTCACGAACCAGTGTTAAAGCTGAATATCGAGGTGTCGTCAATGCAGTAGCCTTTACTTGTTGGTTACACAACCTTCTTTGCGAAGTTCATTGCCTGCTGTTCTCGGCCACTCTCGTGTACTGTGATAATGTGAGCGCGGTTTACCTCTCGTCCAATCTATTCTGCATCAACGGACAAAACAGATTGAGATTGACATTCATTCTGTTCGTGATTTGGTTGCTTCGGGACATGTTCGAGTTCTTCATGTTCCTTCTCGGTACAAGTGTGCTTGATTTTTACGAAGGGCCTACCATCTTCTCTCTTTGAAGAATTTCGCTCCATATGGACCTTTCGCTCCTCTCTCGCTCCAACTGTGGGGAGTTGTTATATTATTATGTATGGGCTATTTGTTTGGCCATCTGCTTAGGCCCTTATCATTTATTATTGTATGCCCATATATGTTCGTTGCTTGGACTCTTTCTAAGACACAAAACATAGTTGATTTCAGTTTGATAATTGTTATGTTTATAATTTGAGGAGACTATCAAATAAAAATGAAGTTGTTTATTGATTAAGAGATGATTTATATTAGACTATAGTATATTAGAATATGTTATTAGTTATGTTAAAATTGGTTTATCGCGATTGTATAGATGAGCCCGGTTTGTTAGGGTTTACCTACTTTTCTTATGTATTTGTAATCTATAAATAGTTATGTATTAATTTAGTACACCTTAGAGTTTTTAATGTTTAACATATATACACGTATAAACGAACTTTGGGGATTTACATAAATGGACATATACCAACTAACTAATAATATATTCTAACACTACACTTGAATAATCTAAAGATTAACACGGATTTGTGTTTCATTCAGCGTCCCTTGTGGCTCAGAAGTTACAAACAAAAGTATTTAATGTTGAATGATTCGGCATTTAACGTTGAATCACTTCATAAAAGGCAATAAAATGCATCGTAAGTTGGACTCCTTTTTATTAAGTGGGCCCATTAACGATCTACGGTGACATTGGACCAGGTTGTCAACACACACATTGTTAAAAGGTTGATAATTTCTTAAGGTCCAACTGAACTTTCCATCTATCTAATTATATCACTACTACCTCTCAGGCTCTCAAGGACCATACATTTACAATGAATATATGGATTCTGTATTGATGTCACCAAATAAAGAAAAGGAAATCTCAAAATTAGGTAACCTTTATGTTAAATAGAAGTTGGCCTATGAATCAAAAGATTCACGTAATGTTCCAAAAAAAGATTCACGTGATGCTGTTACAATAAGTAATAATATAATTATCATGAGTCAAAAATAAGGATATAGCTACATTAACTATCTTTGTAATTTCAATTTGAGCGGTAATTAGGCTTCACTAGGTTGTGATTGGGCCCAATTACGTTTATTTGGCCTGGGCATTAGACTTGTCTCGGGTTTACACTTTTTTATGGTTCAAAGCAGAGAAATACTTTGATTTTTTGATCCGCTTTACGAATCGACTAAATCCAAAGTGAACATTCACTTTACGAATAAACAAGATTCATCGTGAGTAAACTTCCGTGAGTGCACTAGGATGGATTCGAACCTGGAAACTTTAAGAGGGTTTTACCCTTTTTAATAGACCAAGGTGCTGTTTGTTTTTAATATATTTTGGTGATCTGCGGATCATGTCTGTAAAAAAAATGTGATCTAAAGGTCTATATGCTGAATAGTGAAGACTGTTTATTTTTATGTCTGCAAAATACCTTAATTCTGTCTGCAACACTTAGAAGCATATTTCTAAGTCTGCGAGGCTGCAGACATAATAAAACATTATTTTATCTTATATATTCAGAAAAAACAAACTGTCTGCAGTTCTGCGAGCGTGAAAACATAAGTCATAATAAGATATGCAGTTATGAAAACAAACACCCAATTTTTTTTTTATCACTAGACTATCACAAAGTGATTTTAAAAGACTTTAATTATGTAACAAATGAAACAATAACTTGAAAGTTAAAACTACTTTATACATTCAAGTGTGAGAATAATACAACACGATATAAAAGATTTTATTCAAAACTAATTCACGTTACTTTTTTAACGGTGATATTAAGGTTACTATCGGAGGCCATTAGTCACCTACCCGATCGTATCCAGGAAGTCACATGTCATGCTCATTTCCTACATTCGTTCGGAGGAAACCTCGGGATATTGCATCTAAGGAAAATGAGAGAATTACACTGTGTGCCTTATTGATTCATTCCCTTCAATATATATACATGAATACAATATCTTCTAGTATGTTCTCCCTAACAAACTTTGCTATATTTATGGAATTGATACATGATATAATATACAAGATATCCTATACAAATAAGTAGTTTACCAAATATATACGGCTATTACTCTCCCGCAGTCGAAGTCTTCGGTAAAGATACGCAGAGACTGGATCGAAATTCATCAAAGAGTAACGTTGGGAGACCCTTGGTAAAAATATCCGCGATTTGATAACGAGTTGGAACGTGTAGAATACGAACCGGCCCTTTTGCAACTTTTTCCCCGAACAAAATGGATATCCATCTCAATGTGTTTAGTACGCTGGTGGTGAACACGACTACCTGAAAGATAGCTGGCACTTAGATTATCGCAAAAAACAAGTGTAGCATTCTGAATTGAACAATGTAACTCTAGGGGGAGATTACATAGCCAGCACGACTCAGCTACGACATTAGCCACACCTCGGTATTCGGCTTCTGCACTTGAGCGAGATAGAGTAGTTTGACGTTTAGAAGACCAAGAAATCAAGTTGTCACCAAAGTAGACACAATAAGCCGAAGTTGATCGCCTATTGTCGGTACATCCACCCCAATCTGCATCTGTGTAAGCAACAAGAGTGTTGGTAGAGGACTGGGTTAGATGCAGCCCCAGATGCAACGTGCCTTAGAGATAATGTATAATGCGTTTTAAGGCGTTCATGTGGGGGTCTTTTGGATCATGCATGTGTAGACAAACTTGTTGTACGGCGTATGATATATCCGGTCTAGTAAACGTTAAATATTGCAATGCACCAGCTAATCTTCTATATTTGGTGGGATCGGCATAGGGTCTTCCTTGTTTCGAACTTAACTTGCGATTAGTGTTAACAGGAGTGGAAACAGGATTGCAATCCGTAAGACCTTCACATTTGATAATGGATTGAGTGTATGCCGTTTGGTTCATAAACAAGCCTGTTGATGTTCGTGTAACCGAGATTCCCAAGAATGAATGGAGAGGGCCGAGGTTCTTCATAGCAAATTCACTAGATAACCAAAACACTAGTCGTAACCGTAGGTTCTCATTAGAAGCAGTAAGAATGATGTCATCAACGTACAATAAAAGATAAGCGGTGTCGTTTCCATGATGATATATAAAAAGAGAACGGTCACATTTACTATTAACGAAACCAATAGTTTTGGCGTATTCCGCAAATCGTTGGTACCAAACAAGTGGTGCTTGTTTGAGCCCATAAAGAGAACGCTTAAGAAGACATACATGATTTGGAAACCTAGAGTCCCGAAATCCGAACGGTTGGTACATGTAAACTGTTTCCTTGAGATTACCATGCAAGAAAGCGTTTTTCATATCCAATTGGTGAATTTTCCAAGACTTTGAAACCGCAATGTTGAGGACCATTCTAATAGTAGCCGGTTTAACAACCGGACTAAAGGTTTCGTGACAATCAATACCAGGAGTTTGAGAGCGCCCATCTCCAACTAATCGAGCTTTGTACCTTTCAAAGGAACCATCCGATTTCGTTTTATGTCTGAAAATCCATATAGATCGTATAACCTGCATGTTAGATAAACGAGGAACAAGCACCCAAGTATTATTTTCCATAAAAGCCTTATATTCGTCGGTCATAGCCTGTTTCCATTTGGGATCAGCGAGGGCTGCTTTTGGGTTGGAAGGAAGAGGTGAGATAGACATGGTAGCGGAGAGATTAAAGGGAGTTTTGGGTTTTACAATACCTGACATGCTACGTGTATGTATGGTTCGGGTAAGGACGGAAGGAGATGGAGATTGCTTGGGACTAGATTCAGTCGAAGATGTTTCAGAATGTGTTGGGCTTGCGGAATTATTTGATGGACTTTGAGGAGATGAAGTGGGCTGTGATTGGGAAGAGTTAGATGGACTATTAATATGTGGTGAGGTTGGTGGACTATTTTGATTAGTTGGGCCAAGAGGGCCTGTGGTGGTGGTGGGATTTTCATGAGTGGGGAGGATTGAATTGTATAAAATAGGATAACTCGTCAGTAAAGACTTTGTAAGAGGTGGTTTTGTAACACCCCAGCTTAACATGACCACAATATTGTCCGCTTTGCCCGCAGGCGCACGGCTTTTTCTTGGCGACCACACACGAGAAGCACTTTCCCAGGAGGTCACCCATCCTGGTAGTGCTCTCGCCCGAGCACACTTAACCACAACGTACTCGCACTTCTACTCAGCCTGTGATCCCAAAATGCGTGGTGTCATTTAAGCGTGAGTATTACCTTATAATCCCATGATCACTCATGTTCGTGGGCGATGTGGGATTTGCCTAGGGTGTTACATTCACCCCCCCTTAGGGACTCATCGTCCTCGATGAGGTTTGCCCCACCACCCCCAACGGCACATGAGTGGCTCTGATACCATTCTGTAACACCCCAGCTTAACATGACCACAATATTGTCCGCTTTGCCCGCAGGCGCACGGCTTTTTCTTGGCGACCACACACGAGAAGCACTTTCCCAGGAGGTCACCCATCCTGGTAGTGCTCTCGCCCGAGCACGCTTAACCACAACGTACTCGCACTTCTACTCAGCCTGTGATCCCAAAACGCGTTGTGTCATTTAAGCGTGAGTATTACCTTATAATCCCATGATCACTCATGTTCGTGGGCGATGTGGGATTTGCCTAGGGTGTTACAGGTTTGTTGCGGATTTAATTCAGAGAATGTGAATGTGAATTCGTCAAAAATGACGTGCCTTGAGATTATTAGTTTGTGAGTGGTGTAACGACCCAACCCGTTAACCAACCAAAACTGCAAAAAAAAAAAAATTTGAAGCAGGCCTGCCCAGGCTGGGTGCGCGGCGCGCACCCCTACCTGTGCGCGGCGCGCACAGGGCCTGGCAGCCCGCTGTCCAAAATGTTCTGTTTTCGTAAAAAGATCTAACACTTCCCATCATTTTTAGGCGAAATGCTTTTCACATCATATTAGTATAAGTAAAACAAGCACGAATCAATGATAAAACGAGTTTTACATTGCGGGGCCCACATATGCCCAAAATGCCATTAAGTACAAAATACGAGTTTCGACCACAAAAAAATTTAATTGCCAAACGTCACTAGAGCATGGTGTTTGGGGTTAAACTACCCAAATCTTGGTCGAACTTCCAAAAAGCTAAAACCCCCGAGGCGCCAATAGTCCAAGCGAATACCTTTTCCTTTAACCAAGCCGGATCCTAAAAAGGTAAACAACGAGAGGGTAAGCTAACGCTTAGTGAATGCAATAATTATATATATACATATATAATACACCTACTTGCAAGCACTTACACAATTACCTCATACACGCTAGCAATTTACATAGCATACCATCGCAAGTATAACTCTAAACCCTTCAAGATCACAAGCTAGCACCACAATAGCATATATATAACCCGAATGATATAATATACTACAATACAACGCATAATTAAGGTTAACCAACACACAAGGGAATGGTACTTCGAATTTTCCATCGGTGTTCATAACAACCGTTAGTGTACAACGAAATATATCACTAACTCCGAGGTGACACGGACAACGAAATATCCGTTCAAGCAATCGTTAGTGTACAACGAAATATATCACTAACTCTTGGGCAATTTGGATAACGAAATATCCATCGTTAGTGTACAACGAAATATATCACTAACTCTTGGTGGTATAAACAACATATACCCCGGCCCCTTCCCCGCCCTACAAATAGATACATTATATACACACATGTATAATCATTCCACTCACCTTGTCGACTTGGCGAGATTTCCAATAACACTTGTAACTTCAAAGCGAGTCACCTAACACAATTAATTCTCAATTAATTCACATAATAAGTTGGACTTTCCACCAACTAGACCCACTAGTGTATTTATGACCCATTTGCACTATAAACACTCATTAGAGGTCAATACTCCCAACTAATCACTAAAATCTAGCGATTAAGGTTCTAAGACTTCCATCAACACATAAATAGGGTGTTTTCATACATAATTTAACCCACTAGGTCAAACCTACCCATTTGACCCATTTCAAGTCCACCATGAACCCTAGAACCAATTTTATTAACAACACAAGTAAGCTAGTGAATAACTAACCATTATAGACTCAATAACACCCATTATTACCTTGAAACCCTAGGTTAGTCATCCTTGAGTCCTAATGACTCAATCTTACCCAAAACCCCCAAAATCACCATTAATGGGTTTTGTGTTCATCACTAACCCAAGTTCTAACCTTTAAACAAATTAAATCAAGGAAATCAAAATTAGAACTTACCAACACAACCAAATTGTAGCTAGCGAGGAGATGAACAACTTTATAACCCGAGCTAAGACCCGAAACTAGCTCATTCTTCCTTTACTTGAGCTTTCTCTCTCTAAATTTTTGGGTTTCTTTTACTAGAATTAAAGTAGGATGAAAATGGTTGTTGAAAGTGGAGTTATGACTCACCCAAACCACTGATCTGTGACCTTAACTCGTCCCCAAGTGAATTTACCTCAATACCCTTCCAAAATATCTGATTAAAAGAAAAAGAACCCGGCTACAGTAGTGGTGCGCGGCGCGCTCCTTTAAGGGTGCGCGGCGCGCACTATGGTCTGAACAGATTCTGATCACAGTTTAATTACACACAGTTCCCCTCGCTTTATGTACACTATATACACTTCTGTACGATAATAACTAGGGTGTTACAACTCTCCCCCACTTGAATCGGAGCGCGTCCTCGCGATCCAAGCTGCATGACAAGCAGGAAGATAAACCAACACAAATTCTTCGGGTTCCCATGTAAATTCGGAACCTTTACTACGACGCCATTGGACCTTGAAGGTCCTCACCTCTTTGTTACGCAACATTTTCACCTTCTCATCAAGTATAGCTATCGGCTCCTCAACATACTCTAACTTGTTGTTTAATTCGATCTCATCTAATGGCATCTATGATGAATCTTCCGCAAGACACTTACGGAGATGGGAAACATGAAATGTATTGTGGATCTCCGCAAGCTCTTCGGGTAATTCCAAATGATACGCAACTTCACCAACACGAGCTAAAACCTTAAATGGCCCAATAAACCGAGGAGCTAACTTTCCCCGTTTTCGAAACCGAATAATACCCTTCCATGGTGAAACCTTAAGCATCACCATATCGCCTTCTTCAAATTCGATCGGTCGCCTACGTTTATCGACGTAAGACTTTTATCTATCTTGCGCCGCCTTTAAACGAGCCCGAATCATATCGATTTTGCTATTTGTCTCCAATACCAAGTCGGTGCTCCCGACTTCCTTTTGACCCACTTCGCCCCAACAAATTGGGGTTCGACACCTCCTACCGTATAACATCTCATATGGTGGCACTCCAATACTAGAGTGAAAACTATTATTGTACGAGAATTCCACCAATGGTAATTGTTCGTCCCAACTACCGCCAAAATCAATAATACACGCACGTAACATATCCTCCAATGTTTGATTCGTACGTTCGGTTTGACCATCCGTTTGAGGATGATACGCCGTACTCATATTCACCCTCGTACCCATGTCTTCATGAAACTTCTTCCAAAATCGAGAAGTAAAACGCGTGTCCCGATCTGAAACAATAGACGCGGGAACGCCATGTCTCGATATCACCTCTTTAATGAACATCTTCGCGAGTGCCTCCGACGATATTGCTTCTTTAATAGGAAGAAACAACGCACTCTTCGTCAATCTATCGACAATCACCCAAATAGTGTCAAATTGGGTTCTTGCCATTTTCGGCAACTTGGTAATAAAATCCATGGTAATATGCTCCCACTTCCACATTGGAATTTCTAGCTGTTGCAACTTACCATACGGCTTTTGGTGTTCGGCTTTAACTTGCAAACACGTGACGCATTGCTCAACATACTTAACAACGTCGCGTTTCATGCCCGGCCACCAATAATCTTTCTTCAAATCATGATACATTTTCGTCGCACCCGGATGAATAGAATATTTAGACTTATGCGCTTCATCAAGAAGCACCTTTCGGAAGTCACCCATCTTTGGCACCCATACTCTTTCTTGAAAAGACAACAACCCGCGCGAACCCATAGTAATGGATTCCGATTGCCCCACGATTCGTTCCGCATGCTTGTTGTGAACGTAAGCCTCTATTTGAACTTCACTAAGCTTTTCGAGAAAATCGTTAGTAATAACCATACGTAACAATCCCAATCGTAATGCCGGGTGGTGACTCTTTCGGCTTAACGCATCCGCGACCACATTCGCTTTGCCCGGATGATAGAGTATCTCACAATCATAGTCCTTTACCACATCCATCCATCTACGTTGACGATAATTCAAATCCCGTTGATCAAAAAGATGTTTCAAACTCTTGTGATCCGAATAAATCGTACACTTGACACCATACAAGTAATGGCACCAAATTTTCAAAGCATGGACCACCGCCGCTAATTCGAGATCATGAGTCGGGTATCTCTTTTCATGTTCCTTTAATTGGCGAGAGGCGTAAGTGATGACTTTACCTCGTTGTATTAGAACACACCCGAGCCCATTCAAAGAAGCATCACAATAGACCGTCATATCATCTACACCTTCCGGCAATACTAAGACCGGAGCTTTACACAATTTCTCTTTCAATAATTGAAAAGCGATTTCTTGCTCGTTTTCCCAATTAAAACTCGCGTTCTTCCTCGTCAATCTCGTCAATGGAGAAGCAACTTTAGAAAAGTCTTGGATAAACCGACGATAGTAACCGGCTAATTCGAGAAAACTTCGGATTTCCGTAGGCGTAGTCGGTCGTCCCCAATCCTTTACCGTCTCTATCTTCCCCGGATCCACTTGAATACCATTCTTGTTCACAATATGGCCAAGGAATTGAACCTCCCTTAGCCAAAATTCACATTTTGAGAATTTAGCATACAACTTCTCTCTTCTCAACGTCTTCAATACTTCACGCAAGTGGTGTTCATGCTCCGTCATGCTCTTGGAATAGACAAGAATATCGTCAATGAACACAATTACCGACTTATCCAACATAGGTTGGCACACTCGGTTCATAAGATCCATGAACGCCGCCGGTGCATTCGTAAGACCGAAAGGCATAACCACAAATTCGAAATGCCCATAACGAGTACGAAAGGCCGTTTTCTCGATATCTTCCTCGCGGACTCGCATTTGATGATAGCCGGACCGTAGGTCAATTTTTGAGAAGTACGTAGCGCCTTGAAGTTGGTCGAATAAATCGTCAATCCTAGGCAACGGATAACGATTGTTGATCGTCACTTTATTTAACTCCCGATAGTCGATGCACATATGCATACTACCATCTTTCTTCTTCACGAACAAGACCGGAGCACCCCATGGCGAAGCACTCGGTCGAATAAAACCCTTCTCAAGTAACTCTTGAATTTGATTCAACAATTCTTGCATTTCCGTTGGTGCTAAACGATAAAGAGTTTTAGCAATGGGAGTAGCTCCCGGAACCAACTCAATGCGAAATTCGACTTGTCTTTCCGCCAGAACACCCAGTAATTCGTCCGGAAATACATCTTCAAATTCACTTACCACCGGAATTTCACGAATGGGTGGTGGCTCATCACGAGTATCGACAACATGGGCAAGAAAAGCCATGCCACCATTAACAAGGAAACGACGTGCCCGTGCAAAAGTGCATATCGGCACAAGTGTCATAACCTGTGATGACCCGGAAATTTTCGAACAAATTTAAACTTTAATCTTTATATTATTCTGACACGATAAGCAAAGTTTTTTAAGTTGAATCTCAAAAATTTTAAACTATGTTCATACATTCATTTAACCTCGACCAAATTCCAATGATTCACGAACCATTATATGAACGGACATGATTATATATGTATATGTGTATATATTATAACTTGAAAACGTTAACAAAGTATTAGACGTATAATACTTTACACGAACGTATTTGTTTCGATATAGGTTTAATATAATTATCAACGGAATTAAAAGATAATATCAAACGATTAATTTATCAGATACATTGTATGATCGTGAGTCTCTATTGAGAGGTCCACTTTGATGTAGGAAACCTTTTCTTTTTAACGATATTCGAAATAAATGGTAAAGTGAACAAATATGTCAATTAACGATTACTGGACAAAGGTTAGTAGAGATTAACTTTCAACACAATGATTGTCTCGTGTCTCTTGATAAAGTTAATTATTTAGTTTTCTTAATATTGAAAACTTTTTACGACATAGATGAAACCTTTTAAAGAATGATTTTGAATATAACTAATTCTGGAAAACTAAATTATATTTATTTGATTTAGTTCAAATATATGAAAGTATTCTTCGAAATAATAGATTTTTAATTATTATAACGTTTCGATAAAAAGATGTAAATGTAATTAGTTTTAGAGAACTATAGTTATTCGATTTAGTATGGACACATTTTTCGATATAATAGAATTTTATTGTTAAAATATTTTTATGGATTTTCAATGATATGAAAATGAAAATAATGATAAAATAAAGGTTTCTAATGAGCACTAAAAGACTACAACATTTCATCTCAAGATTTCAAGTTAAAATGATGGAAATCACTAAACCTGCGCACTTGCACGAGAAAAATCATAACTAAATCATACTGACTCGAAAAAGGGTGATTCCGGTGTCCAGACGTCCGTAACTCAAAAATCTACAACTTTCGTGAAGACACCATACGCGAACCGCGTACCTATCTACGCGAAACGCGTAATGTTTGTCGACATAAAAAGTTTGTCGATATAAAAAGTGATGGCGGCTTATTATTATATTATATATTATATTATTATATTATTATTTTACATATATATATATATGAACGAAGTACTTATTAGGAACTAAAAAAAACACTCACACACTCACATAAATAAATCACTCTGTATATTTTCTAGCCTAAAATTTTAAATTAGTAGTATGGTACTGTAACAAGTGATACACGGGTATTTTAATTCGGGTTACAAACCGATTATAACTAAGGAAACTATGGGTTATTGCCAAGGAGGTTATGGGTAATATTCGGGGATATATTTATGAATCAAACCTAGTGTTTATCATCTCCGTTACGTCTACGTACTTTCCTACAATATTGAATCTCAATATTGATATGTTGAGATCTACGATTATTTGATAATCCGAGTTTCGGTCACATTACGATGAACAAATTTATATGCTGCTAAGGTGAGTTTCATATGATCCCTTTTACTCTTTACATTTTTGGGCTGAGAATACATGCAAATACTTTATTAACTGATTTACAATATTTATATGCGTGAGTTTCATATGATCCCTTTTACTCTTTACATTTTTGGGCTGAGAATACATGCAAATACTTTATTAACTGATTTACAATATTTATATGCGTGAGTTTCATATGATCCATTTTACTCTTTACATTTTTGGGCTGAGAATACATGCAAATACTTTATTAACTGATTTACAATATTTATATGCGTGAGTTTCATATGATCCCTTTTACTCTTTACATTTTTGGGCTGAGAATACATGCAAATACTTTATTAACTAATTTACAATATTTATATGTGTGAGTTTCATTTGCTCCCTTTTTAATTGTTTTTGCAATATATATTTTTGGGCTGAGAATACATGCACTTTATTTTAAACGCAATGGATACAAGTACATACTAAATTCTACACCGAGTTTGAACCGAAAATCTCTTAGCTTTGGTAACTAGTAACTGCTGGTTATAAGAACTGGTGGGCGCGAGTAATAGTATATGGATCCATAGGGCTAGATATCCCCGTCCGAGCTAGAGCACTAGCCTTTTAACGGACGTATGCTATTTGAGAAGTGTACACGTTGGTTTGCGTGTATTATTAAGATGATTATACAAAGGGTATAAATTATATATACGTTAAGTTTAGTTACCAGGGTGCTCAATTTCGTAGAATATTTTGATAAACGTTTCTAGATGAAACAACGGAAATCTTGTGATCCACTTTTATATACAGATTATACGAAACACTAAAACTATGAACTCACCAACCTTTGTGTTGACACTTGTTAGCATGTTTATTCTCAGGTTTCCTAGAAGTCTTCCGCTGTTTGCTTATATGATAGACAAGCTATGTGCATGGAGTCTTACATGGCATATTTTTCAAGAAAACGTTGCATTCACCAAATCATCACCATGTATCTTATTTTGACTTCATTGTCAACGGAAGTACTGTTGTAAACTATTATTTACGGTGATTGTCTATATGTAGAAATCATCAGATGTCGAAAACCTTTAATTTAAATATTCATATATGGTGTGCCTTTTCAAAAGAATGCAATGTTTACAAAACGTATCATATAGAGGTCAAATACCTCGCAATGAAATCAATGAATGACGTGTTTGTCCATATGGATTTGGAGCGATCGTCACAGTTGGTATCAGAGCGTTGGTCCTAGCGAACCAGGTCTTGCATGAATGTGTCTAACTGATAGTTGTTAAGATGCATTCGTAAGTCTGGACTTCGACTGTGTTTGCATGTCAAAAGTTTTGCTTATCATTTCTTATCATAAATTACCTGCTTATCATTCCTAATCTAGACACGTCTTACTGCATTTATTGCATAAATAGTGTATAGACAAAAATTCATATCTTAGAGTATCTGTTACTGTAAACTTTTCCTGACATCTTCTGAAAATTTCTCCGTGATTTATGGAATTTGGTATTATATATACATATGTAAATTATGTAATGAAGAATACCAAACTAAATTCTATAATCTAATTCATATCAAAAATCATCTCCCTAATTATACAAGATGGATCCCTATCTAGTTCAAATTCCTTAAACTCTGACAGCTATTCCGATATAGATATTCACCTGAATTCTGAAGATAGTGTAACCGGAATGGATCAACCAATTAGCCATCATCTATTCTGGATGAATTGGGGATGGGTTCGTAGTCTACTTAATCATTGGAGGCAAGAAGAAGGTGATCCCTTCCATCCACCACATTGTCCTCTTGGCGAAGAACCTGAAGCACTTACCGGCGAACCTGTTCGAGACACTATTTTCTCTCTCATTTCCAGAGTATCTCGTCACGAAAATATACTATCTCAAATTCTGGATCTTATTCATCCGCTCTTCCGAACCGCCAATCATCCCGGTGTAGTAGAAGAAGTCAATGAGCTTTGCGCTCGGGTAGTGGCTTTGGAGAATGTGGTGCAAAGGTTACAAGCACCAGCAGCATCACCGACATCAACAGTACCACCGACAACAACACCAACAGTACCATTACCACCACCAACAACATCCGCATCGCAAACCTCAACTTCACAATCTGTTCCACGAGCATCAACGTCATACGCACCGTAGTTACCAAGAAATACCAACAACAATAACCGATGAAGTATTAACTCATTTCCTCTGAAGAAATTTTATGTATATTTAATATATATGAATTTTGAAATCAAAATAAATATTTCCGTACTAAGCTATTACGTGTGAATCTTAACTAGTAGGTACTACCCGGTTAGTTCATATTACTAATATGCAATGATGTACATCCTTCCTTAACACCTTAACCATCGTTAACTACAATCTCTGTTTCAATCTAATGAATTTCATTTCATAATAAACCAAGTGTATTATTCAATTACATAATTGATTTTACATTTTCATTTTCGATGTACTCGAAACTATCCAGAAAACATCATATGTGCCTTGTAAGGTTCACAAGAATTTCACGAGCATTAACATCCTTCACCAATGAATATCAATAAGAATAAATAATGAAGTATTGATTTCATTAGCGAAATACTCCCCAAAGATTAAGTAATCTTTAATATTTTAGAGATTATTCATTTCTAATTCCAGCCAAAAATCAAATGAGCTTAATATGATATTAACTCATTAAATCTGTATTACATCTGAAGAAAATATACATACATATATTTTCATAAAAACGGTAATAAAAATTCTTTTGTACAAAGTATTAATTGTGAAATCTTTAACGGGTAGGTAATACTCGGGAAATATATAAGTTCACAATTAATATGTTATACTGTACATTCTTCAACTTTGATTCAAAAATTATTAACTATGCTCACAGCGATATACAATCGTTTCCATACAAATTCAATTACATATTCTGATATTGACGGATCAGAATCCAAGCCAAGATTTAATGGGTGACATCATTCTTAGATCTCTACATCTTTTAAAGCTATACTTTGACTTCAAAAAAAAAATGTGAAAGATCCTTTAGCATTGTTATTACCGAAAATAATCTTGCAATCTCTTTTCAAAGTATCCAGTCTTACCACACTTCTAACCAGTCAACTTCTACTTTTCAGATTAGCCTTATTATAACCTTGATATATACATTTTTGTTACTGGGGAACCTTTCATGTTCCACCACATTAGCAGTAAATTTACCAACAACTTCATTGATCCTTGACCTTCCGAAAAATCCTTATACTCATTGAAACCCTATCATGTACTCATCTACATCTTCTAACGGTAATTGCCATACCAACTACCGGGAATTAGTAATCAGTATTTCGAATTTCGCAGCAATTCTACGCCAATAGTTATATATAAACATATAATGTCTATCTCCTAGACTTACATACTTCGAATGTGAAGTTTCTGAAAAACACCCCAAACTGTGAAACTAGTCCTCCGAATTTTGGAAAAATGCTGATGAAGCAGCAAAAACTGTAAACGACGTTAACAGTCAAAAGTTTAATGATAAAGAATAGTATGGTGGTAAAGCTGAAAAAAAAGAGAAGGTTTGGAACTGGAAAATGGATTGAGCAAACCATGAAAGAGGCTGTGGACAAATCACAAGGACAAAATCTACCTTCAAAGGATCCAAATGATTCAGTGTCTGCTAAAATCGTTAGCAAACACCTTACTCCTCATTCTAAACCTTCACAAACAGATTTTCCGCATCATCCTCTGATATTAAAAATTCTAAGATATCATCGTATATTTCATTATAAATATCCTCGATATTTCTGGAGATATCTTCATAACTATTCTTATCTGAAATCATTCTTCTCTTCACGCTATCTTTATTACATCATAAAAGAAACTATTTTAGTTTCTAAATTCTGAAACCTTCAAGTTTAAAATATGAATGTTTTGAAGTATTGTTGGGAACTGAAACATGAATTAGTATAATATAATGACACTTGATCAACGTGATTATATTACAGTAAGTCATGCTGAGTTTCTAATGGAACGTGATAAAGGTTCACAGATCCCACCCTCATCATGAACCATGTTACGTAACTCTTTCATTCTATATAATCTCTAAATATATCAAGAAAATATATTTCTTGATGATTCGGTCTTTTCCGGATATTATGGTAATTTAATAAATCAAGATCGTGCCATTACAATTCCCTTCTTAGAACATTAACTATGTTCATTTCAAAATCCATACCTACTAATTCTGGACCATTATCCGCTTGACTTAAGGTCGGGAAGAGAAATCGAAAGCATGAAGCTCTGAAATATAATGGAAAATATAAAGCCCGATAACAACCCCGAAATTTACAAACCGTGTATATCGATGCGTATAGCAATATAAAGACACGGGAGAACGAAAAATACTACAACTCCAAGGTAATAGTAGAAGAAAATAACTTCCTCTGGTGGGAGATGAAAAAGAAGAATGAAGGATACGATAGCCAGGAAAATATCAATAATCAGAACTGGATTAAGCATTTTCACAATCTATTGGGATGTTTGAATAAGGAAGAAGATTATAGGAGTGGTGAAAATAAAGGAAACGGAAGAGGTCAATTTATAGCGAAATATCAGACATAGCAATCGAGGCAGATTACGCATTTAATCAAAGGAAATCTTAATTTCCTTAAATTCCGAAGAATCAAATCTTATTATGAAGATTTTCTATTCCTTAAATTTCGGAAATCAATCGTTACTACGTCAAGAGATAAGACGCATCTCTATTCTCTATTTCACTTTATTACAATAACTTCCCTCATACGCTTCGAGTAATTGGATTGTTTTATCCATATTATTCAACGGTGATAAAACTTTATTTATCGACTCATATTCGTCATAAAAACATTTTTATTGTTAGCCATGATGACCTCACTCAAATTTCGGGACGAAATTTCTTTAACGGGTAGGTACTGTGATGACCCGGAAATTTTTGAACAAATTTAAACTTTAATCTTTATATTATTCTGACACGATAAGCAAAGTTTGTTAAGTTGAATCTCAAAAATTTTAAACTATGTTCATACATTCATTTAACCTCGACCAAATTCCAATGATTCACGAACCATTATATGAACGGGCATGATTATATATGTATATGTGTATATATTATAACTTGAAAACGTTAACAAAGTATTAGACGTATAATACTTTACACGAACGTATTTGTTTTGATATAGGTTTAATATAATTATCAACGGAATTAAAAGATAATATCAAATGATTGATTTATCAGATACATTGTATGATCGTGAGTCTCTATTGAGAGGTCCACTTTGATGTAGGAAACCTTTTCTTTTTAACGATATTCGAAATAAATGGTAAAGTGAACAAATATGTCAATTAACGATTACTGGACAAAGGTTAGTAGAGATTAACTTTCAACACAATGATTGTCTCGTGTCTCTTGATAAAGTTAATTATTTAGTTTTCTTAATATTGAAAACTTTTTAAGACATAGATGAAACCTTTTAAAGAATGATTTTGAATATAACTAATTCTGGAAAACTAAATTATATTTATTTGATTTAGTTCAAATATATGAAAGTATTCTTCGAAATAATAGATTTTTAATTATTATAACGTTTCGATAAAAAGATGTAAATGTAATTAGTTTTAGAGAACTATAGTTATTCGATTTAGTATGGACACATTTTTCGATATAATAGAATTTTATTGTTAAAATATTTTTATGGATTTTCAATGATATGAAAATGAAAATAAAGATAAAATAAAGGTTTCTAATGAGCACTAAAAGACTACAACATTTCATCTCAAGATTTCAAGTTAAAATGATGGAAATCACTAAACCTGCGCACTTGCACGAGAAAAATCATAACTAAATCATACTGACTCGAAAAAGGGTGATTCCAGTGTCCAGACGTCCGTAACTCAAAAATCTACAACTTTCGTGAAGACACCATACGCGAACCACGTACCTATCTACGCGAAACGCGTAATGTTTGTCGACATAAAAAGTTTGTCGACATAAAAAGTGATGGCGGCTTATTATTATATTATATATTATATTATTATATTATTATTTTACATATATATATATATGAACGAAGTACTTATTAGGAACTAAAAAAAAACACTCACACACTCACATAAATAAATCACTCTGTATATTTTCTAGCCTAAAATTTTAAATTAGTAGTATGGTACTGTAACAAGTGATACACGGGTATTTTAATTCGGGTTACAAACCGATTATAACTAAGGAAACTATGGGTTATTGCCAAGGAGGTTATGGGTAATATTCGGGGATATATTTATGAATCAAACCTAGTGTTTATCATCTCCGTTACGTCTACGTACTTTCCTACAATATTGAATCTCAATATTGATATGTTGAGATCTACGATTATTTGATAATCCGAGTTTCGGTCACATTACGATGAACAAATTTATATGCTGCTAAGGTGAGTTTCATATGATCCCTTTTACTCTTTACATTTTTGGGCTGAGAATACATGCAAATACTTTATTAACTGATTTACAATATTTATATGCGTGAGTTTCATATGATCCCTTTTACTCTTTACATTTTTGGGCTGAGAATACATGCAAATACTTTATTAACTGATTTACAATATTTATATGCGTGAGTTTCATATGATCCCTTTTACTCTTTACATTTTTGGGCTGAGAATACATGCAAATACTTTATTAACTGATTTACAATATTTATATGCGTGAGTTTCATATGATCCCTTTTACTCTTTACATTTTTGGGCTGAGAATACATGCAAATACTTTATTAACTGATTTACAATATTTATATGCGTGAGTTTCATTTGCTCCCTTTTTAATTGCTTTTGCAATATATATTTTTGGGCTGAGAATACATGCACTTTATTTTAAACGCAATGGATACAAGTACATACTAAATTCTACACCGAGTTTGAACCGAAAATCCCTTAGCTTTGGTAACTAGTAACTGCTGGTTATAAGAACTGGTGGGCGCGAGTAGTAGTATATGGATCCATAGGGCTTGATATCCCCGTCCGAGCTAGAGCACTAGCCTTTTAACGGACGTATGCTATTTGAGAAGTGTACACGTTGGTTTGCGTGTATTATTAAGATGATTATACAAAGGGTATAAATTATATATACGTTAAGTTTAGTTAACAGGGTGCTCAATTTCGTAGAATATTTTGATAAACGTTTCTAGATGAAACAACGAAAATCTTGTGATCCACTTTTATATACAGATTATACGAAACACTAAAACTATGAACTCACCGACCTTTGTGTTGACACTTGTTAGCATGTTTATTCTCAGGTTTCCTAGAAGTCTTCCGCTGTTTGCTTATATGATAGACAAGCTATGTGCATGGAGTCTTACATGGCATATTTTTCAAGAAAACGTTGCATTCACCAAATCATCACCATGTATCTTATTTTGACTTCATTGTCAACGGAAGTACTGTTGTAAACTATTATTTACGGTGATTGTCTATATGTAGAAATCATCAGATGTCGAAAACCTTTAATTTAAATATTCATATATGGTGTGCCTTTTCAAAAGAATGCAATGTTTACAAAATGTATCATATAGAGGTCAAATACCTCGCAATGAAATCAATGAATGACGTGTTTGTCCATATGGATTTGGAGCGATCGTCACATAACCCATCCTTAACCATAAGAACGAGTTAGATAACGTATGATTTCATTGCGAGGTATTGACCTCTATATGCGACATTTTTAAAAGAACAACTGCATTTATTTTACATTACAAACCATAACTCTTATTTTAATACAAGCTTTAGACAATATAAAGATGATTATCGTTTAGCGATAATCTTAGACTTACAAACTTTACATGTGATGATAACAATACGATTTCCAACATATTTTACATTACAAATCCTCCGATATGCAGTTTTATTTTTGACACAAATATGCATGCTCAAGATCTTGCTTAAATTCAACATGTTGCAGCGGAAGCTTCTAACTATCACCTGAGAATGAACATGCTTAAAACGTCAACATAAAGTTGGTGAGATATAGGTTTAATGCCGGCAGCAATATATATATATAGACCACAAGATTTCATATATAAACATTTTAATAAAAATATTCTAAGTGGTTGAGCACTTGGTAACCATACTTAACATTTAATCACGTCGCATATTCCCTTTATTATGAAATCTTACTACACTGTACCAAATGTAGTCACGAAACGAAGTACTGTGCAACCGTTGAATACTGGTCGTCCAGTCCGGTTGGGGTTGTCAGGCCCGATAGATCTATCAACAGGATTCGCGTTTACAATACCGCTGTAAATAATAGTTACCAAGCTACAGGGAAGTATGCCAGTGGTACAACTCAACGTAGAATATATTTTTCAGTTACTTGTGTCCATAACGTAAAACATAAAATACATGTATTCTCATCCCGAAATACTTAGAGTTTAAAAGTGGGACTATATACTCACTTTTGCCTTGAAGATATATATATTTTGACTTGGTCTCCGGTTGATTTCACGAACCTATCCATATATAATTTATCAATATATTTTCATTTTAAACAATCGTCACATATATATATACTTATAATACTTTTAATGTCTTCTTAGTCCGTAGTTAGCAATTCAATTTTTAATGGTTCATATTTAGGTGTTTAATAAATAAATAAAACCCCCCATCGAAATAAATAAAACCCCCATCGTATTCTTATTGGTCGGGATTAATCTTGACCCCCGGTACCGGTGTTGTCAAATGACGTGTTGCGTACATAAAGTACCGGTGTTGTCAAATGACGTGTTGCGTACGTACATGAGGTCTTATGATTAATCTTCTCGTGTTGTTTACGGGTGATCCTGAAATATATAAAATTAAATTATGAGTACATATATATAAAATATCATGTTATTTTAGAAAGATGTGATTTATTTAATTTTTCTCCAATTATTTTCGTGGCTAAACTAGTTTTGGATATCCGATTTTGTTTTGGTCATAGTTTCTTCGTTACAACTCCGTTTTCGTTGGTTCAACTTGCCACTTCCTTGGATCGAGTCCTTATTTAAGAATATGAACTGTAAATACCTTAGTTTGTATTCGAAATCACAGGTCATAGGTCAAACTTTGGTGAAACTTATGAAGTTGATCATTTTCCATCATGTAAACAACCTTAAATGATTATTTTTCTAAAAATACTTATACTTTGAGTTAAATCATGAAATTTTTATGTGTTAACATATTCATAGTATATATCAATTTTCCAGAAAATAAGCCTCCAATTCAAAGTTCAAGATGGTTTTTAATTATCCAACCCAAAACAGCCCCCGGTTGTACTCCGACGACGTAAATTCAGTTTTTAAGGTGTTCTTTGAAAAACCAAGTTTTACCTTGTTAAGTTAGCATATCCTTATGATATATTACAGGTCTTGAAGTATTTTAAAAGTTAAGTTAGAAGGATCTATTTAGTTTGCAAACAAGTTTGAAAACATTCAAACTATGTTCTTGTTGTTAAAATTTTATACCATAAAATAAGATAGCTATATATATATGAATCGAATAAGGTTATGAACAAAGTTACTACCTCAAGTTACTTGGACAAGATTGCTGTAAAAGAGAAGTAAAAACCTAGAACCAAAAGAGTGATGGAATTGGATGAAAGATTGGAAGCAACTTAAGACATAAACTTGAATTGAAAGTTGTATTTTTGTAGTGTTTTTGTTTGATCTTGTTATGGTGGTGTTTAAGGTGATTCTTGAGAGGATTTTTGCTGGAGTTCTTAGAGAGACATGATGCTAGTAAGTGTGTGTGTTTAGCTAGAAAATGGAAGTGAAAATGAATCAAAATGGAGTACTCCTCACCCTCATTAAAAACGTGAATGGAGGGAGACAAGAACAAATTTCAAGTTTGTTATTTTGTAAACTTAGTCATACTTGCTTCCAAATTCTAATTACCTTATACCTAGGGTAGTAACAAGGGCTGGTTAGGTGGTGATTTGATGTGTATATACCAATAGTAAATACGTATAGAAGCTAGGTATGATACGAGTACATATACTCTAGATATACGTATAGAATTCTTGTGAAAATGGAACGAGGATTCAAATATAGCTATCTTTTGTGAATATACTTATATGGTTTTATGTATTTAAGTCCTTAAAAAGTGATTAAATACATTATATATACGATATATGTATAAACATTATAGGTCATAAGTATTTATGTCAAATAACGTTACGTATGGTTATCGTTTTGAAAACTTAAGTTAGTAGTTTCAAAATATACTTATAACTTATTGTTATTAATACAAAATAAGATATTAAAACATCCATAAATCATGTTAAATATGTATATATACATATATATACACAAACGTATAATTATCATATATTATATAGTTCGTGATATCATCGGTCAAACTAGACGGTCAAACGTTGTGTAAAACTCTTTTCGAAAACATAAGTTTCAACAATTTGGATTGATTATCATGTTGGTAAGGTTTAATTTATGTAAATATTAATCTTATAAGTATAAATTGATCGAAAAAGTCAGGGTCATTACAGTACCTACCCGTTAAATAAATTTCGTCCCGAAATTTTAAAATCGTACCTATTTTGCGTCATCGGGAAACAAATGCAGGTATTTTTGTTTCATTTGATCCTCTTGCTCCCAAGTAAACTCGGGACCTCTTCGTGCATTCCAACGAACTTTAACGATCGGTATGTTACTCTGCTTGAGCCGTTTAACTTCACGGTCCATGATCTCGATTGGTTCTTCTATGAATTGTAGTTTCTCGTCAACTTGAATTTCTTCAAGAGGAATGGTGAGGTCTTCCTTTGCAAGACACTTTTTAAGGTTCGAGACGTGAAATGTATTATGTACTCCGGCGAGTTGTTGCGGTAACTCGAGTCGATAAGCTACCGGTCCAATGCGTTCGATGATCTTGAACGGGCCTACATATCTTGGGTTCAGTTTACCCCTTTTTCCGAAACGTATTTCACCTTTCCAAGGTGACACCTTTAGCATAACCATGTCATTGATCTGAAACTCTAATGGTTTCCTTCGGACATCGGCGTAGCTCTTTTGGCGACTACGGGCTGTTTTCAATCTCTCCTTGATTTGGACTATCTTCTCAGTCGTTTCGTGTATGATCTCGGGACCAGTTAATTGTCGATCTCCTACTTCATTCCAACAAATAGGAGATCTACACTTCCTTCTGTACAATGCTTCGAATGGCGCAGCTTTAATGCTCGCATGATAACTATTATTATACGAGAATTCTGCTAATGGTAGATATTTATCCCATCCGTTTCCAAAATCGATCACACATGCCCTGAGCATGTCTTCAAGAGTCTGAATTGTTCTTTCACTCTGCCCGTCGGTTTGCGGATGATATGCGGTACTCATATCCAAACGAGTTCCTAGTGACTCCTGTAGTGATTGCCAGAACTTTGAGGTAAATCTACTATCACGATCAGATATAATGGAAATAGGTATTCCATGCCTTGAAACTATTTCCTTTATATATAATCGTAATAATTTCTCCATTCTATCTGTTTCCTTTATAGGCAAGAAATGTGCAGATTTGGTAAGACGATCAACAATTACCCAAATGGTGTCGTATCCCCAGGCAGTCTTTGGTAACTTCGTGATGAAATCCATGGTAATACCATCCCATTTCCATTCTGGGATTTCTGGTTGTTGAAGTAACCCTGACGGCTTCTGGTGTTCTGCTTTGACTTTGGAACAAGTTAAACACTCCCCAACATATGTTGCAACGTCTGTCTTTAAATTTGGCCACCAATAATGTGTCTTAAGATCTTGGTACATCTTTCCCACTCCAGGATGTATCGAGTATCTTATCTTATGTGCCTCGTTCAATATCAACTTCCTTAATCCACCCAACTTCGGTACCCAAATACGATTTGCAAAATATCGAATTCCATCTTCCCGTATAACGAGTTGCTTCTCATACTTCTTCATTATTTCATTTCCTATATTTTCTTTAGTAAGTGCTTCTCGTTGAACTTCTTTGATTTGTGAGTTGAGATTCATGCGAATTTTTATGTTCATCGCTCGTACTCGAATTGGTTCTCGTTCCTTTCTGCTTAGTGCGTCAGCCACCACATTCGCTTTCCCGGGATGATAACGAATTTCACAATCATAGTCATTTATTAATTCGACCCACCTACGTTGCCTCATGTTCAGCTGTTTCTGATCAAAAATATGTTGAAGGCTTTTATGATCAGTAAACACAGTGCATTTAACCCCATACAAGTAGTGTCTCCACATCTTCAATGCAAACACGACTGCTCCCAATTCTAGATCATGCGTCGTATAATTCCGCTCGTGAATCTTCAATTGTCGGGATGCGTATGCAATAACTTTCTTCCGTTGCATAAGAACGCAACCAAAACCTTGTCGCGAAGCGTCACAATATATTTCAAAATCATCGTTCCCTTCTGGTAACGATAAAATAGGCGCCGTAGTTAACTTCTTCTTTAGTAATTGAAATGCACTCTCCTGCTCAGAGGTCCATTCATATTTCTTCCCTTTTTGCGTTAACGCTGTCAACGGCTTAGCTATTCGGGAAAAATCTTGAATAAACCTTCTATAATAACCGGCTAAACCCAAAAATTGGCGTATCTGCGTTGGTGTCTTAGGAGTCTCCCATTTTTCAATGGCTTCAATTTTTGCTGGATCAACCTGAATTCCTTTGCTACTAACAACGTGGCCAAGAAATTGCACTTCTTTCAACCAGAAAGCACATTTAGAAAATTTTGCATATAGCTGTTCTTTTCTCAACAACTCTAATATCAATCTTAAATGCTGCTCATGGTCTTGCTCACTCTTGGAATAGATAAGAATATCATCAATGAAAACGATAACAAACTTATCTAAATATGGACTACAAACTCGATTCATGAGGTCCATGAATACAGCTGGCGCATTCGTCAATCCAAACGGCATGACCAAAAATTCGTAATGACCGTAACGTGTCCGAAAAGCAGTTTTCGGTATATCTTCTTGTGACGATCGCTCCAAATCCATATGGACGAACACGTCATTCATTGATTTCATTGCGAGGTATTTGACCTCTATGTGATACGTTTTGTAACATTGCATTCGTTTGAAAAGGTATTTCATAAATGAATATATAAATTCCAGGTTTTTTTTACATCTGATGATTCCTACGTATAGACAATCACCATTTAAATGGTTTACAATAATACATCTGTTGACAATACAGTCAAAATAAGATACATGGTAATGGTTTGATGAATGCAAGTTTCTTGTATATAGCATGTATGACTCCAAGCACATAACTTGTATCACGTATGAGCAAACAGCGGAAGACTTCTAGAAACCTGAGAATAAACATGCTTCAAGTGTCAACACAAAGGTTGGTGAGTTCATAGTTTTAATATTACACATAATCCGTATATCAATGTGGATTACAAAAGTTCAGTTGTTTCATTCAAAACGTTTATCATTATGTTTTAAATAAAAGGTGGACCACAAGATTTCAGTTGTTTCATTCAAAACGTTTATCATTATGTTTTAAATAAAAGGTGGACCACAAGATTTCAGTTGTTTCATCCGAAACGTTTATCAATCGGTTCTACAAAATTGAGCACCCTGGTAACTAAACTTTAACGTTTATATAATTTGTACCCTCTGTATAATCATCTTAATAATACACGCAAACCAACGTGTACGCTTCTCAAATAGCATACGTCCGTTAAAAGGCTAGCGCTCTAGCTCGAACGGGGATGTCAAGCCCTATGGATCCATATACTACTACTCGCGCCCACCAGTTCTTATAACTGGCAGTTACTAGTTACCAAAGTTAAGGGATTTTCGGTTCAAACTCAGTGTAGAATTTAGTATGTACTTGTATCCATTGCGTTTAAAATAAAGTGCATGTATTCTCAGCCCAAAAATATATTGCAAAAGCAATTAAAAGGGATCAATGAAACTCACGCATATAAATATTGTATATCGGTTAATAAAGCATTTGCATGTATTCTCAGCCCAAAAATGTAGAGAGTAAAAGGGATCTTATGAAACTCACGCATATAAATATTGTATATCGGTTAATAAAGCATTTGCATGTATTCGCAGTTAAAAATATATTTCAAAAGCATTTAATAAAGCAGTTGTAAAAATAGCGCATGTATTCTCAGTCCCAAAAATATAAAGAGTAAAAGGGAATCAAATGAACTCACTGTTTAATATTGATATACAATATTGCAGGAAAACACGTAGACGCATCGGAGATGATAAACACGAGGTTTGATTCAGAAAAAAAAATACCCCCGAACATTACCCATAACCTCCTTGGCAATAACCCATAATTTCCTTAGCTCTAGCTTGCTCGAAAACTCATTTTGAAAATTACTTGGACAGCACTCCGTCGTAATATTTGATGTACATTATTATTTTTGTATCGCAAAAATAATAATACTAATAATAAGATTAATAAGATTAATAATAATCTTAATAATAATAATAATAATAATAATAATAATAATAATAATAATAATAATAAATATTATACGGAGTAATATATATTTGATTTTTCATTCGAGCAAAACACCTGAATTTATAGTACCTGGCCTGGAATCTGGAGTCATGCGACTCGCATGGAAATGGCCTTCTGGCCATGCGACTCGCATGAGGACCAGGGACAGCTCACATTGTTTTGGCTCCTAGCTTGTCGACATAATATAAAATAAATATAAATATATAAATAATTAATATAATTATTTATATATTATATTTTATTCTTGTGCATAGTAGACTAGATATTTTTGGTCCGATAAGTCGTACGTCATCACTCGACTTATGTCCCGGTTCCGGTTTCTCGAACGCATTTTCGTACGCTTAGAAAACTTGCATTTTACATTTCGTGACACGTACCTTTGTCAAAATATAGCCTTAAATTATCCCTTAATTATATCACTCAAAGTGTATCTTAAACTTTCGAGTGTTTTGGTCATTTACTTCTATAAATCATCGTCTCGCTATTTGTTAAAACACATTTTTATAATAGTGTTTTACTGTAGCAAAGTTACTGTAGCAAAGTCAAATTTTACTGTAGCAATTCACTGTAGCAAAGTCAATTTCACTGTAGCAAATAGTGATTTTCGAAAACACTGTAGCATTTTGAGTAATGTGGCAATTTGAAAACACTGTAACAAATTAGTGTTTAACTGGTTCATCTTAAACGCTTTAGTTAACTTAACTAAATATCAATTGAATCAATAAACGAATGTTACTATCGTTTATTATATATATGTATATATCTTTTTAATATACATAAATCAGTTTTTAAATACACATTGGAAGTTATTTATAAATAAATTTTAATAATAAATATTTCAACTTATCATATACATTCGAATAGATATTTAAACCAATAAGTTTAATGTACGGTATCAAACAATTAATACATTGTTACCTTTTCATGTTATAGTATATATGTATCTATTTACATATAATTGTTCGCGAATCGTCGAAAACAACCGAAGGGTATTTAAATATATAAAAGTAATTCAAAAATTTTGAGATTCAGTTTTACAGACTTTGCTTATCGTGTCGGAAATGTTAATCATACAAAGATTAAGTTTAAATTTAGTCGAAATTTCTGGGTCATCACACTTCTTCTTTGACGCGTAATTGATGATAGCCCGATCTTAGGTCAATTTTTGAGTACACACATGATCCTTGCAGTTGATCAAATAAGTCGTCAATTCTCGGTAGTGGATACCGATTCTTGATAGTTAACTTATTTAATTCACGATAATCTATACACATCCTAAAAGATCCATCTTTCTTTTTAACAAATAGAATCGGAGCTCCCCACGGTGAAGTACTTGGTCGTATGAATCCACGATCCAGTAATTCTTTTAACTGACTCTGAAGTTCTTTTAACTCGGACGGTGCAAGTCTATATGGAGCACGAGCCACTGGTGCAGCTCCTGGTACTAAATCTATTTGAAATTCTACAGATCTAAATGGAGGTAATCCCGGCAACTCTTCCGGAAAGACTTCAGGAAAATCTCTTGCCACAGGAACGTCATTGATGCTCTTCACTTTTTCCTTCGTTTCGACTTTATTAACATGTGCTAAGATAGCATAGCACCCTTTCTTCAAGCACTTTTGAGCTTTCAAATAACTAATGAGTTTTAGCTTTGAGTTACCCTTCTCTCCATAAATCATTACTGGCGTTTTATCCTTACGAGGAATGCGAATTGCCTTCTTGGCGCACACAACTTCAGCTCCTATTTTGGACATCCAGTCCATGCCGACTATTACATCAAAACTTCCTAATTCTACGGGTATCAAATCAATCTTAAATGTTTCTCCAGCTAAATTTATTTTACAATCACGGCAAATTTTATCGGCTTTAATTAGTTTACCATTAGCTAACTCAATCATGTACTTAGCATCTAGAGGTAATGATGAACAATTCAATTTAGTGTAAAAATTTCTACACACGTAACTTCTATCGGCACCAGTATCAAATATAATAGATGCTGATAAGTTATTAATGGTAAACGTACCCGTAACAAGCTCCGGGTCTTCACACGCCTCTCTAGCATTAATAACAAATGCTCTTCCACGTGCAGATCCATTATTCTTCTCTGGATTCGGACACTGGCTCTTATAATGACCCTGTTTCCCACACCCATAACAAGTAACAGTGGCCAAGGCAGTTCTATTTGCATTGGTGGCAGGAGTCTTGGTACCGTTTGTATTTGTAACGAGAGCCCTACAATCTTCAGCAAGATGACCCTTTCGATTACATTTGTTGCATACCACATTACAGTAACCATAGTGATGTTTGTGACATCGGTTACATAAAGGATTTTGTCCTTTGTAACCAAAGCTTAAACCACTACCCGCACCTTGCGTGATTTCTTGTTTCTTAAAAGATTGTTGTTGGTTACCTCGATCATAATTTCCATTCCACTTTCTTTTGTTACCTGATACCTTCACATCAGTATTGGATACTTTCTTATTCATGATGACCTGATCCATTAGCTAGTTTGCCATGGTTATAGCTTCATGAATTGTCTTAGGTTTCGATGCTGTAACATTTTCCTTGACCTTTTTGGGCAAACCATCTTTGTACATTTCAATCTTCCGTTCTTCGGTTGGAACCAATTCAGGACATAGCAAAACTAATTCCATGAATCGCTGATTGTAGTTGGTGATTTCAGTACCAATAACCTTCAGACTTCGTAATTCATCTTCCAACTTCCTAACCTCGTTCCTTGGACAATATTCGTTGATTAACATTGTTTTGAATTCTTCCCATGGAGTATCATAAGCTACATCTCCCCCTACAGCCTTCACAAAATTTTTCCACCACGTGAGTGCACTATCTTGTAAAGTGCACGATGCATACTTGGTCATGTCCTTTTCAACACAACCACTAATTTTAAACACAGTCTCCATCTTTTCTATCCACCAGGTTAAACCGATCGGTCCTTCCGTTCCACTGAATGATGAGGGCTTGCAAGCTTGAAAAGTCTTGTAGGTGCATCCTACACGAGGATTTGGGTTAACTGCAGCAGCTCTTGCAGCCTCGACCCATAACATTCTGTCGTTCACTCGCTGGTTGATGAATTCCTCGACTTCTTGTTCCGTCATTCGATTCAATCGCGCCATATTCTTCTATAAGAATGAAAAGAAAATAATTATTCACATGGAATATTATAGATGTAGTGTATATTTACAGTACATTATAGCTTATTAATAATATGAACCATGTATTATTATAAAAGCCTTTTCTTCTTATTAGCGTTTTATAATTATATCTAGGGTAGTACCTACCCGTTAATGTTCATACTTAATAGCTTAGTACAGAACCAATTACTACAATCTAAATAATACTTAACCATGGAAAATTATTGCATTTCATACTTCACTATTTTACATATGCTTATCTTACATCGAACATTAAGCAAACCACACTAATAATATTATACAAAACATTATATGATCCCATGGTTTAATACGGCAGCGCATCGTTTGGTCTATTTTCTAGGACGTTTAGGTTCAATGAATCGCCTAACGCTTATCCTAGCTGTCTGCCTATATTTTGGCTGTGGGACTGAAGAACTGGATGCCGGGATAGAACGAATAGGAATAGCGGGAATAGGGGTGGTAGTGTCTAGTGGAGTTGGTGCCACATCATCCTCACTAAACTCGGGATTTGAATTTTCTAATTCATTAGCCTTTCGTTTCTTTCCTAGTTCGAACTTGTCTTTCGTAATTTCCTGTATTTCTTCCTCGGGTTCACTTTCCTCCTCGGGTTCACTTTCCTCCTCGGGTTCACTTTCCGGGTTCTCTATAGTCGGTTCATCCGGAATTTGTGAGTCTTCCCCAAAGATATTATTTTCGTCATCGGATAGGTTAATGACTGGAACACCATCTGAAGATTCTGGTTCGGAGTCGCTGAATGTGATAACAAGTTTTGAGCCCGACATCTATCACACAACAACTAACCCATTAGTACTACATAATATTTACATATAAATTTTAACCAACAATGATAAGCAATGGTTTTTAAATCAGACCCGGTCAAAGTCCAGACTTACTAATGTATCCTAACGACTTATCAGTTAGACACACTAATGCAAACCTGGTTCGCTAAGACCACAGCTCTGATACCACATGTCATAACCCGTCCTTAACCATAAGAACGAGTTAGATAACGTATGATTTCATTGCGAGGTATTGACCTCTATATGCGACATTTTTAAAAGAACAACTGCATTTATTTTACATTACAAACCATAACTCTTATTTTAATACAAGCTTTAGACAATATAAAGATGATTATCGTTTAGCGATAATCTTAGACTTACAAACTTTACATGTGATGATAACAATACGATTTCCAACATATTTTACATTACAAATCCTCCGATATGCAGTTTTATTTTTGACACAAATATGCATACTCAAGATCTTGCTTAAATTCAACATGTTGCAGCGGAAGCTTCTAATTATCACCTGAGAATGAACATGCTTAAAACGTCAACATAAAGTTGGTGAGATATAGGTTTAATGCCGGCAGCAATATATATATATAGACCACAAGATTTCATATATAAACATTTTAATAAAAATATTCTAAGTGGTTGAGCACTTGGTAACCATACTTAACATTTAATCACGTCGCATATTCCCTTTATTATGAAATCTTACTACACCGTACCAAATGTAGTCACGAAACGAAGTACTGTGCAACCGTTGAATACTGGTCGTCCAGTCCGGTTGGGGTTGTCAGGCCCGATAGATCTATCAACAGGATTCGCGTTTACAATACCGCTGTAAATAATAGTTACCAAGCTACAGGGAAGTATGCCAGTGGTACAACTCAACGTAGAATATATTTTTCAGTTACTTGTGTTCATAACGTAAAACATAAAATACATGTATTCTCATCCCGAAATACTTAGAGTTTAAAAGTGGGACTATATATTCACTTTTGCCTTGAAGATATATATATTTTGACTTGGTCTCCGGTTGATATCACGAACCTATCCATATATAATTTATCAATATATTTTCATTTTAAACAATCGTCACATATATATATACTTATAATACTTTTAATGTCTTCTTAGTCCGTAGTTAGCAATTCAATTTTTAATGGTTCATATTTAGGTGTTTAATAAATAAATAAAACCCCCATCGAAATAAATAAAACCCCCATCGTATTCGTATTGGTCGGGATTAATCTTGACCCACGGTACCGGTGTTGTCAAATGACGAGTTGCGTACATAAAGTACCGGTGTTGTCAAATGACGTGTTGCGTACGTACATGAGGTCTTATGATTAATCTTCTCGTGTTGTTTACGGGTGATCCTGAAATATATAAAATTAAATTATGAGTACATATATATAAAATATCATGTTATTTTAGAAAGATGTGATTTATTTAATTTTTCTCCAATTATTTTCGTGGCTAAACTAGTTTTGGATATCCGATTTTGTTTTGGTCATAGTTTCTTCGTTACAACTCCGTTTTCATTGGTTCAACTTGCCACTTCCTTGGATCGAGTCCTTATTTAAGAATATGAACTGTAAATACCTTAGTTTGTATTCAAAATCACAGGTCATAGGTCAAACTTTTTTGAAACTTATGAAGTTGATCATTTTCCATCATGTAAACAACCTTAAATGATTATTTTTCTAAAAATACTTATACTTTGAGTTAAATCATGAAATTTTTATGTGTTAACATATTCATAGTAAATATCAATTTTCCAGAAAATAAGCCTCCAATTCAAAGTTCAAGATGGTTTTTGTATTATCCAACCCAAAACAGCCCCCGGTTGTACTCCGACGACGTAAATTCAGTTTTTAAGGTGTTCTTTGAAAAACCAAGTTTTACCTTGTTAAGTTAGCATATCCTTATGATATATTATAGGTCTTGAAGTATTTTAAAAGTTAAGTTAGAAGGATCTATTTAGTTTGCAAACAAGTTTGAAAACATTCAAACTATGTTCTTGTTGTTAAAATTTTATACCATAAAATAAGATAGCTATATATATATGAATCGAATAAGGTTTTGAACAAAGTTACTACCTCAAGTTACTTGGACAAGATTGCTGTAAAAGAGAAGTAAAAACCTAGAACCAAAAGAGTGATGGAATTGGATGAAAGATTGGAAGCAACTTAAGACATAAACTTGAATTGAAAGTTGTATTTTTGTAGTGTTTTTGTTTGATCTTGTTATGGTGGTGTTTAAGGTGATTCTTGAGAGGATTTTTGCTGGAGTTCTTAGAAAGACATGATGCTAGTAAGTGTGTGTGTTTAGCTAGAAAATGGAAGTGAAAATGAATCAAAATGGAGTACTCCTCACCCTCATTAAAAACGTGAATGGGGGGAGACAAGAACAAATTTCAAGTTTGTTATTTTGTAAACTTAGTCATACTTGCTTCCAAATTCTAATTACCTTATACCTAGGGTAGTAACAAGGGCTGTTTAGGTGGTGATTTGATGTGTATATACCAATAGTAAATACGTATAGAAGCTAGGTATGATACGAGTACATATACTCTAGATATACGTATAGAATTCTTGTGAAAATGGAACGAGAATTCAAATATAGCTATCTTTTGTGAATATACTTATATGGTTTTATGTATTTAAGTCCTTAAAAAGTGATTAAATACATTATATATACGATATATGTATAAACATTATAGGTCATAAGTATTTATGTCAAATAACGTTACGTATGGTTATCGTTTTGAAAACTTAAGTTAGTAGTTTCAAAATATACTTATAACTTATTGTTATTAATATAAAATAAGATATTAAAACATCCATAAATCATGTTAAATATGTATATATACATATATATACATAAATGTATAATTATCATATATTATATAGTTCGTGATATCATCGGTCAAACTAGACGGTCAAACGTTGTGTAAAACTCTTTTCGAAAACATAAGTTTCAACAATTTGGATTGCTTATCATGTTGGTAAGGTTTAATTTATGTAAATATTAATCTTATAAGTATAAATTGATCGAAAAAGTCCGGGTCATTACAACAAGTCTTCTACGCTTATCGCCATGAATAATTAACTCTCCCCCGCTTGGGGTCTTCACACGAATTGATTTTTCATGGCACGAAATATCGGCTCTATTATGATCGAGCCAATCCATACCAACCACGATATCAAAATCACCCAACGTCATCGGAATGAGATCAATATTAAAGTTCTCGAAACCAAATACAACATTACAATTCTTACATACATCAACCACTAGCACCGTCTTGCCATCTGCTATTTCAACTTCTACTGGACGACTTAACTTAGCTAACGGTTTATTAAGTTTAGGCACAAATTTTGGAGACACAAACGATAAATTTGCACCGCTATCAAATAGAATCCCTGCCGGATTAGAGTTAACCATGAAAGTACCTGAAACGACTTCATTGGATTGCTTGGCTTCGTCATTGGTCATCAAATAATTACGTCCCCTAGCCGACCCCGCCGCCTTCTCCATTCTTTTAACTTGATCATTTCGGAGTTCGGGACACTCCGACTTTCGGTGCCCTTCTTGTTGACAATTAAAACATGTGATCACATTAGTACGCGGTTTTGGGCAATCACGAGAGTAGTGACCTTTTTGCCCACAATTATAACATGTGGTCACGTGAACACTAGGAGCACCCTTCTTCACACTACCAACACTTTCGGATACTCCTTTACTCTTCTTGTTTGAAAAACTAGAAGCTTCAAACTTTCTTTTACTTGGCGCATAACTAACCGGACTCGGAGCTTGCGCTTCAAACCCCTTCGCCACCGTCAAAAGCTTAGCAAAAGTCTCAACTTGACCAATACTAATTTTACCCTTCAAATCGTCTCTAAGGGTCGCATGAAAGTCTTCCATTAGCATTTGATCATTTCCCGCATACTCGGGGCAAAAACGTGCCTTAGCGAGAAAGTTGGTTTTGAGAGTGTTTAGGTCCAAAGACCCTTGACGCATGTTCCTTAACTCGTTGCGCAATTTGGAAAGATCCGCTTGCGTACGATATTCAAGGAAAAACTCTTTCTTGAAATCCGCCCAAGATAACCCTACAAAAGCCGCATCACCCACCATATCAATTTTACCATCGAGCCAATCTTTAGCATGACCCCTCAACATACTAGTAGCAAGTCTAGTCTTCTTCTCGGGTGGGCACTCGGTCGTGCGAAAACAACCTTCAACATCAGAGATCCAAGCCGCACTTTTCATGGGGTCGGGATCCCCGTGAAAGTGAGGAGGCTTAGTCGCCAAGAAGTTCTTATAGCTAAACTCCAACTCGCCCACATTTTGAGGTCTAGGAAACCTCTTTTCAACTTCTTCTTTAACGGCATTAGTCATCCGTTCTTGAATCATATCAACATTTTTTTCCGAAACCGACTCTTCGAATATTTGTTTAACCCTTCGTGAGAAAACCGAAACATAGTTTTCTAAAGCGGTCTCGATCTTGGTAGTCATCTCATCTTCCTCTACATGAGAGGGACCACCATTGCCATTCGTATTCGTTCCTTTTCTCGTCTTCATTCTAAAGATTAAAAACGGATTAGACATCACCAACAATTTAATACACATATATACCTATGCATATGACCGCACACACACCACATCTATCTCGATACTTGTCGCACATCCTTGCTTGACTTGACTTGCAACCGTAATAGTGGTCGTGACTCACTATTACGCTCACATGCCGTGCCATGCTCAAACGTATCACAATCAACTTGCTCGATGTTCAAAACGATATCACACGATTAGTAACATCATAACATAGCATAGTTGTCCACTTATGCATCAAAGAACTAGCCAAACCCCGCACTGACCCGTAGTCCTACTGTAGTGACCCGAACTTTTCCATGTTTATATATATTAATTGAGATTGATATTTACATGATTAAATGTTTCCAACATGTTAAGCAATCAAACTTGTTAAGACTTGATTAATTGAAATATGTTTCATATAGACAATTGACCACCCAAGTTGACCGGTGATTCACGAACGTTAAAACTTGTAAAAACTATATGATGACATATATATGGATATATATATATAGTTAACATGATACTATGATAAGTAAACATATCATTAAGTATATTAACAATGAACTACATATGTAAAAACAAGACTACTAACTTAATGATTTTTAAACGAGACATATATGTAACGATTATCGTTGTAAAGACATTTAATGTATATATATCATATTAAGAGATATTCATACATGATAATATCATGATAATATAATAATTTAAAATCTCATTTGATATTATAAACATTGGGTTAACAACATTTAACAAGATCGTTAACCTAAAAGTTTCAAAACAACACTTACATGTAACGACTAACGATGACTTAACGAATCAGTTAAAATGTATATACATGTAGTGTTTTAATATGTATTTATACACTTTTGGAAGACTTCAATACACTTATCAAAATACTTCTACTTAACAAAAATGCTTACAATTACATCCTCGTTCAGTTTCATCAATAATTCTACTCGTATGCACCCGTATTCGTACTCGTACAATACATAGCTTTTAGATGTATGTACTATTGGTATATACACTCCAATGATCAGCTCTTAGCAGCCCATGTGAGTCACCTAAAACATGTGGGAAACATCATTTGGCAACTAGCATGAAATATCTCATAAAATTACAAAAATATGAGTAATCATTCGTGACTTATTTACATGAAAACAAAATTACATATACTTTATATCTAATCCATACACCAACGACCAAAAACACCTACAAACACTTTCATTCTTCAATTTTCTTCATCTAATTGATCTCTCTCAAGTTCTATCTTCAAGTTCTAAGTGCTCTTCATATATTCTACAAGTTCTAGTTACATAAAATCAAGAATACTTTCAAGTTTGCTAGCTCACTTCCAATCTTGTAAGGTGATCATCCAACCTCAAGAAATCTTTGTTTCTTACAGTATGTTATCATTCTAATACAAGGTAATAATCATATTCAAACTTTGGTTCAATTTCTATAACTATAACAATCTTATTTCAAGTGATGATCTTACTTGAACTTGTTTTTGTGTCATGATCCTACTTCAAGAACTTTCAAGCCATCCAAGATCCTTTGAAGCTAGATCATTTCTTGTCACTTCCAGTAGGTTTACCTACTAAACTTGAGGTAGTAATGATGTTCATAACATCATTCAATTCATATATATAAAACTATCTTATTCGAAGGTTTAAACTCGTAATCACTAGAACATAGTTTAGTTAATTCTAAACTTGTTCGCAAACAAAAGTTAATCCTTCTAACTTGACTTTTAAAATTAACTACACACATGTTCTATATCTATATGATATGCTAAATTAATGATTTAAAACCTGGAAACACGAAAAACACCGTAAAACCGGATTTACGCCGTCGTAGTAACACCGCGGGCTGTTTTGGGTTAGTTAATTAAAAACTATGATAAACTTTGATTTAAAAGTTATTATTCGGAGAAAATGATTTTTATTATGAACATGAAACTATATCCAAAAATTATGGTTAAACTCAAAGTGGAAGTATGTTTTCTAAAATGGTCATCTAGACGTCGTTCTTTCGACTGAAATGACTACCTTTACAAAAACGACTTGTAACTTATTTTTCCGACTATAAACCTATACTTTTTCTGTTTAGATTCATAAAATAGAGTTCAATATGAAACCATAGCAATTTGATTCACTCAAAACGGATTTAAAATGAAGAAGTTATGGGTAAAACAAGATTGGATAATTTTCTCATTTTAGCTACGTGAAAATTGGTAACAAATCTATTCCAACCATAACTTAATCAACTTGTATTATATATTATGTAATCTTGAGATACCATAGACATGTATACAATGTTTCGACCTATCATGTCGACACATCTATATATATTTCGGAACAACCATAGACACTCTATATGTGAATGTTGGAGTTAGCTATACAGGGTTGAGGTTGATTCCAAAATATATATAGTTTGAGTTGTGATCAATACTGAGATACGTATACACTGGGTCGTGGATTGATTCAAGATAATATTTATCGATTTATTTCTGTACATCTAACTGTGGACAACTAGTTGTAGGTTACTAACGAGGACAGCTGACTTAATAAACTTAAAACATCAAAATATATTAAAAGTGTTGTAAATATATTTTGAACATACTTTGATATATATGTATATATTGTTATAGGTTCGTGAATCAACCAGTGGCCAAGTCTTACTTCCCGACGAAGTAAAAATCTGTGAAAGTGAGTTATAGTCCCACTTTTAAAATCTAATATTTTTGGGATGAGAATACATGCAGGTTTTATAAATGATTTACAAAATAGACACAAGTACGTGAAACTACATTCTATGGTTGAATTATCGAAATCGAATATGCCCCTTTTTATTAAGTCTGGTAATCTAAGAATTAGGGAACAGACACCCTAATTGACGCGAATCCTAAAGATAGATCTATTGGGCCTAACAAACCCCATCCAAAGTACCGGATGCTTTAGTACTTCGAAATTTATATCATATCCGAAGGGTGTCCCGGAATGATGGGGATATTCTTATATATGCATCTTGTTAATGTCGGTTACCAGGTGTTCACCATATGAATGATTTTTATCTCTATGTATGGGATGTGTATTGAAATATGAAATCTTGTGGTCTATTGTTACGATTTGATATATATAGGTTAAACCTATAACTCACCAACATTTTTGTTGACGTTTTAAGCATGTTTATTCTCAGGTGATTATTAAGAGCTTCCGCTGTCGCATACTTAAATAAGGACGAGATTTGGAATCCATGCTTGTATGATATTGTGTAAAAACTGCATTCAAGAAACTTATTTTGTTGTAATATATTTGTATTGTAAACCATTATGTAATGGTCGTGTGTAAACAGGATATTTTAGATTATCATTATTTGATAATCTACGTAAAGCTTTTTAAACCTTTATTGATGAAATAAAGGTTATGGTTTGTTTTAAAATGAATGCAGTCTTTGAAAAACGTCTCATATAGAGGTCAAAACCTCGCAACAAAATCAATTAATATGGAACGTTTTTAATCAATAAGAACGGGACATTTCACCTACAAGTCCCGCATATAATTCCACAACACAAAAGTTTAAGTCTAGGCGCCTATCTCAAGTCACCTAAATCCCTTAGACCATGCTCTGATACCACTTGTAACGACCCAACCCGTTAACCAACCAAAAATGCGTAAAAAAAAAAATTTGAAGCAGGCCTGCCCAGGCTGGGTGCGCGGCGCGCACTCCTACCTGTGCGCGGCGCGCGCAGGGCCTGGCAGCCCACTGTCCAAAATGTTCCGTTTTCGTAAAAAGATCTAACACTTCCCATCATTTTTAGGCGAAATGCTTTTCACATCATATTAGTATAAGTAAAACAAGCACGAATCAATGATAAAACGAGTTTTACATTGCGGGGCCCACATATGCCCAAAATGCCATTAAGTACGAAATACGAGTTTCGACCACAAAAAAGTTTAATTGCCAAACGTCACTAGAGCATGGTGTTTGGGGTTAAACTACCCAAATCTTGGTCGAACTTCCAAAAAGCTAAAAACCCGAGGCGCCACTAGTCCAAGCGAATACATTTTCCTTTAACCAAGCCGGATCCTAAAAAGGTAAACAACGAGAGGGCAAGCTAACGCTTAGTGAATGCAATAATTATACATATACATATATAATACACCTACTTGCAAGCACTTACACAATTACCTCATACACGCTAGCAATTTACATAGCATACCATCGCAAGTATAACTCTAAACCCTTCAAGATCACAAGCTAGCACCACAATAGCATATATATAACCCGAATGATATAATATACTACAATACAACGCATAATTAAGGTTAACCAACACACAAGGGAATGGTACTTCGAATTTCCCATCGGTGTTCATAACAACCGTTAGTGTACAACGAAATATATCACTAACCCCGAGGTGACACGGACAACGAAATATCCGTTCAAGCAATCGTTAGTGTACAACGAAATATATCACTAACTCTTGGGCAATTTGGATAACGAAATATCCATCGTTAGTGTACAACGAAATATATCACTAACTCTTGGTGGTATAAACAACATATACCCCGACCCCTTCCCCGCCCTACAAATAGATACATTATATACACACATGTATAATCATTCCACTCACCTTATCGACTTGGCGAGATTTCCAATAACACTTGTAACTTCAAAGCAAGTCACCTAACACAATTAATTCTCAATTAATTCACATAATAAGTTGGACTTTCCACCAACTAGACCCACTAGTGTATTTATGACCCATTTGCACTATAAACACTCATTAGAGGTCAATACTCCCAACTAATCACTAAAAGCTAGCGATTAAGGTTCTAAGACTTTCATCAACACATAAATAGGGTGTTTTCATGCATAATTTAACCCACTAGGTCAAACCTACCCATTTGACCCATTTCAAGTCCACCATGAACTCTAGAACCAATTTTATTAACAACACAAGTAAGCTAGTGAATAACTAACCATTATAGACTCAATAACACCAATTATTACCTTGAAACCCTAGGTTAGTCATCCTTGAGTCCTAATGACTCAATCTTACCCAAAACCCCCAAAATCACCATTAATGGGTTTTGTGTTCATCACTAACCCAAGTTCTAACCTTTAAACAAATTAAATCAAGGAAATCAAAATTAGAACTTACCAACACAACCAAATTGTAGCTAGCGAGGAGATGAACAACTTTATAACCCGAGCTAAGACCCGAAACTAGCTCCTTCTTCCTTTACTTGAGCTTTCTCTCTCTAAATTTTTGGGTTTCTTTTACTAGAATTAAAGTAGGATGAAAATGGTTGTTGAAAGTGGAGTTATGAGTCACCCAAATCACTGATCTGTGACCTTAACTCGTCCCCAAGTGAATTTACCTCAATACCCTTCCAAAATATCTGATTAAAAGAAAAAGAACCCGGCTACAGTAGTGGTGCGCGGCGCGCTCCTTTAAGGGTGCGCGGCGCGCACTATGGTCTGAACAGATTCTGATCACAGTTTAATTACACACAGTTCCCCTCGCTTTATGTACACTATATACACTTCTGTACGATAATAACTAGGGTGTTACAAGTGGTGAGATCATAACAATTATAGCCACGATGGTTTGTGGGGTAACCTAGAAAGACACATGGTGTTGAGCGAGATTCGAGTTTATTTATTTTGGTAGATGGAAAAAGAGGATAACAAAGACAACCAAAAAACCGAAGATGATCGTATGATGGTAAACGATTGTAGAGTTTTTGTGTGGGAGAAGCATTGTTAAGAAGTTTGGATGGGAGAATGTTGAGAAGATAATTGGCCATTTCGAGAGCGTGATACTAAAAACGATGAGGAACATGTGAGTGGGATAATAAGGTTCGTATGACATTATTTATAGCTCGAATTTTACGTCCCGCTTTATCATTTTGTGAGGAGGTGTATGGACAAGAAAAATGAAAAAACATACCATTTTGTTCGCAAAATTTATGGAATGATGCATTATTGTATTCGGTTCCAATGTCGCATTGGAATTGTTTAATATGATGACCGAATTGTGTATGTATGTATGAATGAATTGTTTTAAATATGGAGAAGACTTGAGACTTATGTCCTATGGGGACGGTCCATAAAAAATTGGCAAAGTTATCTAGAAATAGAACGTAATATCAATGGCCACTAGTACTAACAATAGGTGACGTCCACAAATCACTATGCACAATATTAAATGGAGAATAAGTAATAGAAGAAGAAGCATAAAAGGGTAGTTTAATATGTTTGCCAAAAATACATGATTGACAAATCTTATTACTAGAATTCAATTTACATGTAATCGAATGATTATTCCTAAGAGATTATAAAACATCACCACCTGGATATCCTAAACGGTGATGCCATAAATCTTGTGATAAAGCAATAAAGGTAGAAGGTGCGGATAGTCGATGCAACATGGAAGAGTGGAGCGGGTAAAGATCACCGATGCTATTACAGCGTAGGATGGTGGTCCCATTCGGAAAATCCTTCACAGTAAAACCAAAAGGGTCAAAAGAAATAGAAATATGGTTATCAGTCGTTAGGCGTCTAACAGAAATAAGTTTTTTAATAAGTGGGGGTGCGTAAAGGACATTAAATAAGAGTAAAGATTTTCAATTTGTAGGTATGTAAGATTTGCCGATCCCATTTATTGGAATACGAGATCCATTATCAACTAAAATATATTTAGGATGGCTCGAATGAAAAAAATACGTGAGATTACCTTGTGATCATGTCATGTGTGATGAGGCACCCATGTCCATATACCAATTATTATCCTTCGGAGGATGCAAGCTCATAGTATACATTGCAGATTCAATATCAGTTGGGCTTGATGACGAAACCGAAGGTGGATATGAACTACTTGCTGGACGTGGGCCTAATAGCCCAGATTGGCTATTATGGGGAGGCTTCTTGGTCCACTGGACTGTTCACTGTTGGGTATGGACATGGAGAGGGAGCCCAATTAGTTTGTTGCCAAGCCCATGGTTTATAGTGGGTATTCGGATTGTTATAACCCGAATAAGAGTTTGGGTACTCATAAGAATTTCTTCCCCTGCCTCGTCCGTAACCACCCCGACCTCGATATGAACCCCGATTGGAACTCCTCCCTCGATAGCCTGGCTTCCACTTCGATTATTTGTAGGTGATGGCTGGGTTTTGCAGGCGGCAGTGGAGTGGTGGAAACAAGAGCTGTTCCGGAGACGGGGGCGGCAATTGTTGCGTTCTTTGATTTGCGGGTTTCTTCTAGAATCAGTTTAGATCGAGCCTCGTAGAAGGTTGGAAGCTTGTCCATATGGCTGATATGAGAACCGACAGTGTCGTACGCTTCATTCAAACTGGTAACCATCTGCAACACTATACGATCATCTTCAGTTTCTGGACTAACATTAGATAATTGGTCCGCAATTTGTTTTAGTTCTTGGCAATAGGCGGATGCATTGGGGAAGTCATCGATCTTGATGTTATTGAATTTGTGCTGGAGATCCACAAGACGGGTGTGGCGATTGTTATGGAATATGTTTTTCAGGCGATCCCACGCCGCCTGGGTAGTCGAGTTCTTCTTCATGATTGTGCTCATGAGTTCCTTAGATATCGTACCGTAAATCCACTGTAAGACGATAGCATCTAAGCGATCCTAGTTTTCAGGTTTTGTGATGGTGGCATTGGTACCAGTCGTGGTTTGAGAAGAATCAGAGGACGAGTCAGGTTGAGGGATTATGTGATCGATAACCATAAAGGCTCGACAATGAATCATGAATATTTCAGACCATGATTCGTAGAGGCCATCCATTTCGAGTATGATAGGAATAGAGTTGCGGATGTTTGTAACAGTGCATGCAGGATGGATTTTATATTCAGACATTGTTTGTGAAGAAGAGAAAGACGACAGAAGAATATGATGAAGAAGAAATTGATGGATCGGTATTTAGGGTGACACCATGAGAGAATTAAACTGTGTGTCTTATTGATTCATTCCCATCGATATATATACATAAATACAATATCTTCTAGTATGTTCTTCCTAACAAACTTTTCCATATTTATGGAATTTGTACAAGATATAATATACACGATATCCAATACAAATAAGTAGTTGACTAAATATATACGGCTATTAGAAAACCCCCGAGTGAACCTTGTTAGATATGGGCAGAACCACAGAACCCCCCATTCGCAAGAAAATCCCAGAGGACTCCATAGCCGAATGCATAGCAAATCGCGTTATGAAATCCTAATGTGAGACTCGAACTCGAGACCTCTCGGACACCAAGAAGGGCGATAACCACGCAGCTAAATGGAGATGGTTAATTCACGTTACTTGACAATTACTTTAAGCAAAAGAATCACACCCTAATGATATGATCCAAATGGGTAGCTAAAATCTAAGATCTTTTGATAATAATATGAAGAAAAATGAAAAGTTCCTACTTTCAACTCGAAATAACATCAAGAGACATGCATATAACATTTTTAAGCTCAAGAATCATCTAATAGCCAAATGGGTGGGTAAAAAATTCAATCTTTTGATTAAGGTTTATATACTTACAATCCAATAAGGCATATTGTGAACGGTTTCACTTACAGCAAGCCAAATAACACCATAACCAAAGAAAGAACAGAGAAGACCGATTAAAAGAACAACCCATGGTTGGTATTTATTTGATGCAATACCCGGAAGTATGCCAACATTTTCACCAAGATCATTAGCAACACCAAGTATTGTAAGTTGTTGCTGAGATAGACCCAATACGGATTTCAAATTGTGCGAGTAAAGTGAGAAAGTGTATGGGCTGCCGTTAAGGATTTGAACCCATACGGCTGCGGCAAGACCCACCCATGGTGGCCGGGTTCCTGCTTTTAACGCCTGCAAATCATACATAAATCCACCAATCTACCAATAATAGGTTAACTAATTAGAATTTGAAATAAAATCTTGTAGAGGTATAAAAAGCTTTTATATAAGTGTTTTTGTATGGCAGGTTTGACTTTTAGATTACAATATGGCGTGTTTGCTTATTTTATTTAGTTTTGATTGACTTTTTTTAATTATTATTATTTTTTTGTTATTTTCTTACTGGTTGCTAAAGTTCGAGGCCTATTTGGGACGCACGGAGGCACGTTTTTTTTCTAATAGATACGCTGACTCTACTACTTTAGTAGTGCGTTTAAATATTTAATTAGTATAAAAGTTCGTCATATCCAAACGTTTATAGTTAAATTTCAAACATCAAAGGTACTTTGGGTGCAATTTTTTTTTTTTTTTTTTTTTTTTGAAAGGCTAACTCGTTAATATCCCCAAAAAGGCTCAAATTGATCTTACAATACAATGAATCCAGCCTGCAAGAAGCAGGCCGAAGCATACAACAAACACATTACTGTAACTATCACCACTTTAAATTACAAGACTAGCATGATCAGTTTTCCATGTATTAAAAGTCCCCATTAATCGGCCCGTTACGGCTTAAACTCACTAGGGGCGGGTGCCCATTGTCCCTTCATATTTGCGCCAGTGATCACATCCTCCTTGCAAATTTTTTATTGACAAAGTATAACTTTTCTTTGTTCTTTTGAGGAGTATAATTTTTCTTAATAAAAGAAACTTAAAGGTGTATCCAAAATATTTTTGAATTAAAATCTAGCTACATGCTTAATACCGAAAATTCTAACCTTGTGTCACGGCACAAAATAAACTACTAAAATGTGGGCTCTAACTTTCCTTACATTAATTGTAATAGAGGGCCTTAGTAGTCCAGTTTTTCTATACTTAAAGTCCATCATATAATTTCATAATTCCTTTTTTTTTAAGGTAATAATATATTAGATCATCAACTGTTACAGTGCAAATTGGAGGACACACCCAACCCATGTAAAACCAACATGAATCACAACCATACAAGACTAGCCAAACAAATACCAAAAACAACAAATACAACTAAAACTATCACACCAGATTATTACGGAGTACTTCATAACTCCTCCTTACTAAACTGAAGTTGATTAAAGGCCATGGAACCCTCACTTAGAGGCTTCCCGTCACTCCGTGATAGGAGCTCGTGGTTGCCTCGCTATCCACTACATGTATGACTTCGCCCTCCTTCGCCGTGAACGACGAAGTTATACATTCATTTCTTGGCTCATAATGCATTAATACTTATCACTTACGCATTATATTATTTATTAAAAAAATATAATAGGTCGAATTTGTTTAAGGAAGTGTATGATAATTTGAAGTTAATCTGTTGTTTAGTGTTGGAAGGAAATATTGACATGGTAATGCATTAGTACTTGTCTTTTGTTTCAACTTTCAAGAAAATTAAATTAAAAATATTGATAATAACCAAAAATTCAAGCAGAAACCAGAGCATTCAACCCACAGGCGCACAACGCATACGTATTTATTCAAATTATATACCTGCAAAACACCTGAAAACCACTACAAAAATATGATTTCCAGTTTCAGTGCACCGTCTCTATCAACAACTATATTTTTCTTACTAGCAATCAAAAGTTCAATTATAATCAACTAATCATCAGTTTTCGACATAACCGAAAGCCGACTCGGCTTCGGTTGAAAATCGCTACGTCGTCTCTGCTGATGCGACGACGGTCGAATCAACGCCGATAACGCACGTTTCATCAAATCTCCTTCAACTGTCCCAATCCTCACTAATGAATTCGTCATAGCCGATCTCCGTGCGTACAATCTATGCGAATGATACGACGCCGTTGTATCTTTATTATTATGACTTTGAGTACCGTTTCTATGCAATTTACACCGAAAAGATCCAGGATGAGTCGTCGGTGAACACATGCACGTTTTCTTCGCTCCATTGCTCCACAGTTTATTACAATTATTGTTACTGATACTCTTATTGACGTTTTGATTCGGTTTATTATGCGACGTTGATGTGGCGGAATCGTTTCGACGGTCGATTGAAAACCGTACGGACGGTGTTGATGCGACGACGTGGCGGATGGTGATTCGATTAGGAGAGGTAGATCTTGTAGGAGATGAGAAGCTTGACATTGATGAAGAGAACGTAGATGAAGATGATGAAATTGTGGATGAGTAAAAAATTTCAGATGGTGAAATTGATCGTTGAAGCTTTTTATTAGCCATTGGTGAATTGTAAGATTTAGTTTTTGATGAATTCATCATTGAATTGATGGAATAGAATTTGAATTTTGAGAATTGGATTGAAAAGTTGGGGATTAGGGTTTGAATTTCAATTTTGCGAAACCTGAAGAAACAGGGGGCGGGGTTGTTTATATAGTAGAGGTGGTGAATGTGAGGGAGAGGTAAAATCGTAATTAAGTGGTGATGTGGTGTTATTTATTTTATAATAAATATTAAAGTTTTCGTTTGAGTCGGTTTGTTATGAATGGGGCCCGCTACGGGCAGTTAGTCCTTGGGAAGAGTATAGTGTCGTCACGCTCAGCGTGAAATTCACGTGAGTTAGTAGCGTTCATCCTGAATTTTATTTGGTAAAATAGAGAGTAGAAAAAAATAAAAATATTATAATAAATATCCTTAATGTTAATTATTGCTGATACAGTAGTTGGCCCAATGGCCCACTTCGTTGATTAAAAAAATAAAATAAAATAAAATAAAGGTTGTTGACGTCATGGTGACACAAGTATGACGTCAGCTAGGAACAACAGACAACGATCAAATTGGGCCAATACCACACACTCAAAGCGATATGCATAGCTTCGCCTGATATTATTTTTTAAATTATCTCTGATTTCTGTTGTTTTGTATTTTAGGGTCTGTGGTTTGGTACATGTTAAATGATATGTGTTGTAGTTTGTTTAAGTTAAATGGATTAGCTTGGTGGTTCGGTTCTGTTTATGTAACGAATGATCACAAGCTTAAGTTGAGTTCTGATTTTTTTTTTTTTTTTTTTTTAATTACTACTAGCAATTAAATCATACATCATACATCTATATAAATCGGTAAGGCTTTTGGACACGTGTTGCAACCTGGTTTCTCCTCAGCAATTCTAATTTTCTCAGAATTTAAAAAAAAAAAAACACTAATTAAATGAGTCTGACGCGTGTCCTTCAAAACCACTGATTTGAGGCGGGCAGTTACTTTAAAAATTAGGGTTAACAAAACTTCCGTCAAAAATCACTCCAATCAAAATTAATTGGTTCATTGCATCCAATACTCGGATATCATCTCCTTCGATTTATCTTTCAATATCCTATTCAATAATATAATCTCCTTCGGTTTGTTCAATCCATCAATCCATGAATCGCCTCCTATAATTTTGATTCAATAGGAATTAATTGCAGGTTTGTTACGAATTAATTCATCTGATGTTTTCTTAGAAGTTCTTAAAGACGAAATCAAATTGGTTGATTAGGGTTATTCATCATAAATGTCGCAATAAAATTAGGGTAATGAATTTTTTTGTTAATTTTCAGGAATCACGATGAAGAAGGCGAGTAGTTGATGGATTACGCTGACGACATTCAATCTGACGGCGGTTAGATATTGGCTCCTACTCCAGGTTGACTATGATATCAAACTGGTTAAAACGATCGATTATGGGCTTAAGTTTGACGTTTAGTAAAGTTTGTTTGATGAATAAAGATGTTTTGATTGAATAATAATTATATTTTTGCACTCCAAGTGTTCGCTTAAATGCTTGAATGAAAGACTCTATGCTTTGTTCATTAATAATAACGTATTGTTGATAAAATTTATTCTATATTTTGTTGATTGCATACATGTGTTTTTGTTTAGCTTATAGAATGATTTTATGTTTATCTGGAGACATCTATTTTGTCAGCACACTTGTGACAACCCGGAAATTTCCAACCAAATTTAAACTTTAATCTTTATATGTTTCCGACACGATAAGCAATATTTGTTAAGTTAAATTTCAAGAATTTTAAACTATGTTCATACATTCATTCAACCTCGACAAAGTTCAAACGATTCACGAACTATTAAACGAATATGATTATATATGTATATGTGTATATATATTATAACTTGAAACGTAAACAAAATATTAGATTAAATACTTTATATGATTGTATCTGTTTCAAAATGTTTATCAATGGAATTAGAAGATAAGATCAAATGATTGAATTATCAGATATATTGAATTATGATTACAAGTCTCTGTTGAAAGGTCCACGTTGATTTGAGAAATCTTTCCATTTTAACAATATTCGGAAAATGGTAAAGTGATTTATAAATAAGAACAAATTATCAATCATTGAGAACTAGACAAAGGATAGTGGAAGATTGAATCTCATAAAGACTCGATTGATCTATTTAGTTTCAAACGTACAAAAACGTTTTCAGTTTAAAAAGAACTTTATTATTAAAACGTATATAACTTTTATAAATATCTAGAACTACTTTTGACAACTCATTACTTAACTAGTATGATAAAGATAACGATATTTATATTTTATTTTATTAAATATATATAACGATTTAAATTAATATTATATATATTTATACGCATATTATACGTACATAGTTTTATACTTTTACTATACTTAAACTTTACCTTTACTTTATTTTTACTTTACTTTAACTTTAATAATTCACTTTAATAATTCATACTTTAATAATTTACTTTAATAATTCATACTTTAATAATTCACTTTAATAATTCATACTTTAATAATTCATACTTTAATAATTCATTTTAATAATTCATACTTTAATAATTCACTTTAATAATTCAAAAATCTATTATAAATAGAATTCAATAGGTTTCATTATTTCATAGAAACTTGAAAATATTTTTCTCTAAACTCTCTCAATCGATTTACATATATATATTTACTCCGTATTATTTCAAGATATTATTAGTATACATAAAATATTACGACGGAGTGCTGTCCAAGTGATTTCGAAATTGTTTTTCGAGTATGATAGGATTAAGGAAATTATGGGTTATAGCTATGGAGGTGATTGAGTATGGTTCATGGGTATGCTCGTGAGGTCAATATAGTGTTTATCATTTCCGTTGCGTCTACGTACCTTTCCTACAATATTGAATCTCAATATTGATACGTGAGTACTCATAATTTAACTTTTACATACTAATAGTGTATCCCTGACTAGTGCTAGAGTATTTAGGATTATGCATGCTTGTACTTTTGATATTGCCCTTAGACAGGTTAGGTTGAATCTTGAATTAGTTACACTTGCGGTTGAGATAAGGTATAAGATATGCATGTCCTTGGAAAGCTAGCGAAAAATTAAGAACTTTTCCTTTAGATATCGAATGGATTCGATGAACGGATTAAAAGTTATAATCAATTAAATTTTCGATATTTTTATTAAAAATGAATATTATTATTATTGTCGTTTTTATCGTCGTTCTAGTTTTATATTATTATTATCATTATTATTATCTTTATCAATAAAAGGGATTTATCATTAAAAATTGTTATTTTTTTTATTATTACTATCGTTATTATCGTTAAAGTTATAATTAGTATTATTATTATTATCCAATTATTATTATTATTATTATTATTATTATTATTATTATTATTATTATTATTATTATTATTATTATTATTATTATTATTATTATTATTATTATTATTATTAGTATATTAGTATTATTATTATTATTATCATTATTAATATATATATCATTATTTAAAAATGGTTATTGTTATTGTTATTATTATTATTACTATATTATCATTAAGATAATTATTAGTATTATCGTTAATAATGTTATAGTAACTATCATTATTAATATTAGTGTAATTAAAATAAATATTTGTAACACCTAATTATTTTGATTACTATTATTATCATTATTATGAACACGATATAAAAGACAATTAAAAGCTATTAAACGAAACGATTAGGAAATAATGAGTAAGAGTATCATGATGAAATTAAAATATTATAAGATATTGATTTAGATAAAATTATCGTTCTTATTATTTTTATCACTACTATTATTATTAAAAGTATCGTTAGTATTAAAACTATCATTTTAACAAAAATTATCATTTTAATAGAAATGTCATTGTTACTATAAAATATCATTATTATTATTATTTTAAATAGAATTATTATTTTAAAGATAATATTAAAAATTATCGTAAATATTAAAGTTATCATAATTAGAATTATCGTTTTATCATAATGTCATCCTTGTAATTATAAATATTGATATTTTTATAATAATAATTATTATTATAAAATAATACAACTTTTACTTACTATCATTATAGATATTATTTTATCAAATAAATATGTGATACAAACATATTTTACTACGTCTAATAACTTACTTTAATAATACCTATCATATTATCTTTATGATATTAAATGAACCCTATAAATTTTATTACTTAATATATATAAAAGTATATTTTATTATATAAATTTAATATAAAATTTTATTTATTAATAAATAAATTATATTATTTACTCTAATAAATCTTTTAAAAATATTTAAAAATATAAAACGACGATATTTAAACTATATATTAATCATGTATAGATTTTTGGAAATTATTTTGAGTCAAATTTACTTTTGTTGACTTTTGCATATTAGTCTCGAGCATTAGGATTGTGGTACACTATGACTTGACCTAATTTGTTAGACAAATATTGACCAACACATAAATATATATAATTAATTTAGGTTCGTGAATCCGAGGCCAACCTTGCACTTGTTCAATGACGTTATATGTATTTTTACTACGAAATACAGTATGGTGAGTTTCATTTGCCTTTTTACCCTTTATATTTTTGGGACTGAGAATACATGCGCTTTTATAAATGTTTGACGAAATAGACACAAGTAATTGAAACTACATTCTATGGTTGAATTATCGAAATCGAATATGCCCCTTTTTATTAAAGTCTGGTAATCTAAGAATTAGGGAACAGACACCCTAATTAACGCGAATCCTAAAGATAGATCTATTGGGCCTAACAAACCCCATCCAAAGTACCGGATGCTTTAGTACTTCGAAATTTATATCATGTCCGAAGGAGGATCCTGGAATGATAGGGGATATTCTTATATGTATCTAGTTAATGTCGGTTACCAGGTGTTCACCATATGAATGATTATTTTGTCTCTATGCATGGGACGTATATTTATGAGAACTGGAAATGAAATTCTTGTGGTCTATTAAAATGATGGAAATAAATGATTGTGATAAACTAATGAACTCACCAACCTTTTGGTTGACACTTTAAAGCATGTTTATTCTCAGGTGTTAAAGAAATCTTCCGCTGTGCATTTGCTCATTTTAAAGATATTACTTGGAGTCTTTCATAGCATATTTCGAAGAACGTTGCATTCGAGTCATTGAGTTCATCAAAGATTATTATTAAATCAATTTATAGTTGGATAGTGGATATTATGAAATGGTATGCATGCCTGTCAATTTTCGATGTAAAGAAAGTTTGTCTTTTAAAAACGAATGCAATGTTTGTAAAATGTATCATATAGAGGTCAAATACCTCGCAATGTAATCAACTATTGTGAATCGTTTATAATGTATATGAACGGGTCCTTTCAGTTGGTATCAGAGCGGTAGTCTTAGCGAACTAGGTCTGCATTAGTGTGTCTAACTGATAAGTCGATAGGATGCATTAGTGAGTCTGGACTTCGACCGTGTCTGCATGTCAAAAGTTTTGCTTATCATTTTGTGTCAAAAATTAACTACTTCTCATCCTCAGGAAATTACCTGCTTATCATTTTTAGTCTAAGACACGTCTTGCTGCATTGATTGCATGAATAGTGTATAGACAAAAATTCATATCTTAGCATATCTGCTAAATGATATCTTATCGTATCTGTTACTTTAAACTTTGACTGACATATCCCGCAAAGTCCTCCGTAATCTACGAAATCTTTTGATATATATATATATATATATATATATATATATATATATATATATATATATATATATATATATATATATATATATATATATATATATATATATTCTATGTAATTAGAATACCATCCGTTAGCCAAAATCATTTCATATCGGAAAAAAAAAATCCTTTATCCAATCGTACGAAATGGAATTCGTCATAAGTTCAAGTCACTCAGATTCCGAAATGGAATCCCATTCAAGCTCCGAAAGCAGTGTGATCAGAATAGATCAACCAATCAGTCATCACCTATTCTGGATGAATTGGGGATGGGTTCGTAGCCTCCTCAATCATTGGAGACAAGAAGAAGGTGATCCCTTCCATCCACCACATTGCCCTCTTGACGAAGAACCTGAAGCACTTACCGACGAACCTGTCCGAAACACCATTTTCTCGCTCATTTCTAGAGTATCTCGTCACGATTATATATTACATCAAATTTTAGATTTTATTTATTCGATCGTCCGAACCGACAATCACCCCGGTGTAATAGAAGAAGTCAACGAGCTTCGCGCTCGGGTAGTGGCTTTGGAGAATATGGTGCAGAGATTACAAACGCCAGCAGCAGCATGAGCAGCATAACCAGTACCACCATCATCAATGCCAACAGTACCATTACCACCTCCAACCACAACCACGTCGTAAACCTCAACTTCACAATCTGTCCCACGAGCATCAACGTCATACGCACCATAGATACCAAGGAGTACCAACAACAATAACTGACGAAGTATTAATTCATTACTTCATTGGAGAAACATTCCGCGGCGATTATGTAATCTCTAAAGTCTTAGAGGTTATCTAATCTAGCCCTAACCATAAATCAGTTAAGCGAACCAAAATGATAGAAGGAAGAGTAGAAACCCTGACAAAAATGGTGTGTGATTAACAAGCTAAACTTGCTTTACCAACAGCATCAACAGTACCGTCAGCGTTACCAGCATCATCAGTACAGTCAACATCCGAATCAACAACATCGATAACATCACAAACTTCGTCAGTTCAAGAATCACTGTGGACATCATTACGAATCAATAACGTGTATATTGTATCAACGAGTTATGAAGAATTAACTCATTCCCTCTGAAGAAATTATATGTATATATATATATATATATATATATATATATATATATATATATATATATATATATATATATATATATATATATATATATATATATATATATTTTGAAATAAATCTTTCCGTGCTAAGCTATTGTGTGTGAATCTTAACTACTCGGTTAATTCATATTACAAATATGCAATAATGTACGTCCTTCGGCCGCAACTTAACCAGCGTTAACTACAATCTCTGTCGCAATTCAACAAATTCCAATTCATATTAAATCAAGTATATATTTGATTTTACACTTTCATCATCGATGTACCCGAAACTTTTCAGATAACATCATTCGTACTTTGCGAAATTCACAAGAATTCCACGAACCGAACATCATACATCAACAAATAACGAAGTATTGATTCATAATTTCAATGTCATTAAAGAAATACTGCGTAAAAGTTATGTACTTTTTAAAGCCTTTAGGGATTATTCAATTCTAGTTTCAATCGTAAATCAAATGAGTTTAATTTAACATTAACTCATTAAATCTATGTTACATCTGAAGAAAATATACATATATATATTTTCATAAAGACTGTAATAAAATTCTTTTGTACAAAATATTAATTGTGAATTTTTTTTAACGGGTAGGTAATACCTGAGAGATATATAAATTCACAATTAATATGTTACATTCTTCGAATCTGATTCAGCAAATTATCCATTATACTCCCTACTTTCACAACAATATACATTCTTTTATAGAAATCAAAACAACCATACTCATTCAAAATTTAATTACATATTCTGATTTTGAAATCTCAAAATTCAACTTGAGATATGACCAAAATCATCACTCTTAGATCCTTACATCTTTCACAAGCTATATTTTGACTTCAAAACTGTGTTAGAACATTAAATGTATGTTAACGATTACAATATGTGTTCAAACCCTTCAAAAATTTCTGAAGACACTTCGAATGATGAGCAATCGAGATGATGATCCAACCACATGTTACCCACAGTTATATACCCGAAAAACTCTTGAAACCAAAGTAAAAGTTTAAACAACGTATCCGCGTCAGATTCTTTGGTATTTATTAGCAAAAATAACTTTGCGACTCCTATTCAAAGTAGCCAGTTTTGTCACAGCTCCAGCAAGTCAACTTCGACTTTTCAGTCAGACTAACCTTATTATAACGTTGAGATATACACCATCATTACCAGGGAACCTTTTACATTCCACTACATTATTAGCAGATGTACCAACAACTTCATTACCCTTTGACTTTAGCCTCTCCAAAAAGTCATTATAATTATTCATTGAAACTCCATCATTTACTCATTCGCATCTTGTAATGAGAATTGTCATACGAATCATTGGGAATTAGCAATCAGTATTTTGAAATCTCGCAGCATATCTACGCCAACAGTTATATGTGTATATATAAAGTCTATCTTCTGGACTTAATTTGAATGTGAAGTTTCTGAAAAACACTCCGAACTACGAATTGGTTCTCCGAAAATGGAAAAATTGCTGATGAAGCAGCAAAAACTATAAACGACTTTAAACGGTAAAAGCTGGATGATAATGATGAAGTGTGCTGGCAAAGCGCAGAAAAAGAGAAGTTTTGGAACTGGAAAACGGATTGAGCAAAGTAGGAAGGAGGCTGTGGACAAATTACAAAGACTGAACCTGACTTCAAAGGATCCAAATGACTCAGTACCTGCTGAAGTCATTAACGAATACCTTGCTCCTGACTCTAAACCCCTGCGGACAATATTCTTCATCATCCTCTGATATTAGAAATTCTAAAATATCATCATATCTTTCATTATAAATATCCTCCATATTTCTAAAGTTATTTTCTTAATTTTTCTTATTTGAAACCATTTACCTCTTCGCGCTATCTGTATTACATCATAAAAGAAACTATTTTAGTTTCTAAATTCTGAAACATTCAAGTTTAAAATAGGAATATTTTGAAGTATTGTTGGGAACTGAAGCATGAATTAGTATAATATAATGACACTTGATCAATGTGATTATATTACAGTAAGTCATGATGAGTTTCTAAATGGAACGTGATGATTCACAGATCATAACATCATCATGTGCCATGTTATATGACTCATGTGCCATGTTATACGACTCTTGTATTCTATTTAACCTCTAAAATATCAAAAAAATATTTCTTGATGATTCGGCCTTTTCCAAGGTATTCTAGTAATTTGACAAGTCAAGATCATGCCATCACAATTTCCTTCCTAGAACATTAACAATGTTCATTCCGAAATTCATATCTGTGAATTCTGGACCATTACAAGCGGTGCTTAATCGCAAGAAGAAGAAACGAAAGGACAAAACTCCGAAATAGAAATTGGGGTATAAATTGCAGCAAATAAATGAGAGCATTAACTGTGAATGATAATTATTATAGAAGACAGAAGCAGAGACTTTGAAATATAAGGGAACATATAAAGCCCAACGACAAACCAGAAATTATAAACCATATATATCGATGCATATAGCAATATAAAGACACGGGAGAACTAGAAACACTATAAACCCAAGAGTATAGTAGAAGTAAATAGATTCTTCCGACGGTAGATGAAAAAGAAGAATGACCGATATGAAAGTTAGAAGTATATCGAGAATCAGAACTGGATGGAGCATATTGATGAATACTTTAAAATATGGGTTGAAGGGGAAAGAATAGAAGGTGATGAAACATGACTAGGAACTTAGAAATCAACAGATTTAACTCACACAATGGCAGAATAAGTGAATCAAACCCTCTAGTGAATAGGTTAAGTTTTTTTTTGATTAATTTAGTTAACCCACAACTAAATCAAGTGTGATTAGATCAACACCTAGAGCTATTATTCACCACCTGGGTGATTTGGACTGAGAGAGAATCGGAGGAGCTCACTAGATCTGAGTGTGTGTAACAAATGAGAGGCTTAACCTAAAATGAAGAACATAAGACTTTATATACCCCTGCTGTTGACTCACCCATACGATTCATTCATCACACGTACGAGTTAGCTTCATCAGCCGTACGGGTGATCACTCACTCGTGTCTTCTCATTTAGGTTGTAATTGTGACTTAGCTCAGCATCAACCATGCGTATGAGCCTGTCAGCTGTACTAGTGAGGCTTCACTCGTACGTCTGACTAAGTCTAACATAGTCAAACATCTAAATCTCATTCCTGCAGTTCCTGTAACCACATACAAACACGGATAGGATAATAACGAGCAATCATGGTGGCCTGTGAACTGTTGTACCTGCAATGGACGTGGGTAGATGTCTAGGGACTTGCATAAAATGCATCAACAGAAGGTGTGAGTTGTAAGGAAACAAAGGAGGTGAATTTATAAGAAAATCTTCGACAGAACAATTAAAATGGACGATCGCATTTAAAGCGGATCCTAATTCCCTTGATTACCGGAGAGTCGAATCTTATTAAGAAGATTTTCTTTAAATCCCTTAAAATCTGGAAATCAATCATATCTACATCAAATGATAAGATGAATCTACACTTACTCATTTCACTATTCTATGTTAGCTTCATTCGTACTCTTCATATAAATGAATTGTTTATCCAAATTATTCGCTGATGATAAAACTCTAATTTTCAGCCCGTATGCATCATGAAAACATACTTATTATCATTCACGACCTTTCCACTCAAATTTCGGGACGAAATTTCTTTAACGGGTAGGTACTGTGACAACCCGGAAATTTTCAACCAAATTTAAACTTTAATCTTTATATGTTTCCGACACGATAAGCAATATTTGTTAAGTTAAATTTCAAGAATTTTAAACTATGTTCATACATTCATTCAACCTCGACCAAGTTCCAACGATTCACGAACTATTAAACGAATATGATTATATATGTATATGTGTATATATATTATAACTTGAAACGTAAACAAAATATTAGATTAAATACTTTATATGATTGTATCTGTTTCAAAATATTTATAAATGGAATTAGAAGATAAGATCAAATGATTGAATTATCAGATATATTGAATTATGATTACAAGTCTCTGTTGAAAGGTCCACGTTGATTTGAGAAATCTTTCCATTTTAACAATATTCGGAAAATGGTAAAGTGATTTATAAATAAGAACAAATTGTCAATCATTGAGAACTAGACAAAGGATAGTGGAAGATTGAATCTCATAAAGACTCGATTGATCTATTTAGTTTCAAACGTACAAAAACGTTTTCAGTTTAAAAAGAACTTTATTATTAAAACGTATATAACTTTTATAAATATCTAGAACCACTTTTGACAACTCATTACTTAACTAGTATGATAAAGATAACGATATTTATATTTTATTTTATTAAATATATATAACGATTTAAATTAATATTATATATATTTATACGCGTATTATACGTACATAGTTTTATACTTTTACTATACTTAAACTTTACCTTTACTTTATTTTTACTTTACTTTAACTTTAATAATTCACTTTAATAATTCATACTTTAATAATTTACTTTAATAATTCATACTTTAATAATTCACTTTAATAATTCATACTTTAATAATTCATACTTTAATAATTCACTTTAATAATTCATACTTTAATAATTCACTTTAATAATTCAAAAATCTATTATAAATAGAATTCAATAGGTTTCATTATTTCATAGAAACTTGAAAATATTTTTCTCTAAACTCTCTCAATCGATTTACATATATATATTTACTCCGTATTATTTCAAGATATTATTAGTATACATAAAATATTACGACGGAGTGCTGTCCAAGTGATTTCGAAATTGTTTTTCGAGTAGGATAGGATTAAGGAAATTATGGGTTATATCTATGGAGGTGATTGAGTATGGTTCATGGGTATGCTCGTGAGGTCAATATAGTGTTTATCATTTTCGTTGCGTCTACGTACCTTTCCTACAATATTGAATCTCAATATTGATACGTGAGTACTCATAATTTAACTTTTACATACTAATAGTGTATCCCTGACTAGTGCTCGAGTATTTAGGATTATGCATGCTTGTACTTTTGATATTGCCCTTAGACAGGTTAGGTTGAATCTTGAATTAGTTACACTTGCGGTTGAGATAAGGTATAAGATATGCATGTCCTTGGAAAGCTAGCGAAAAATTAAGAACTTTTCCTTTAGATATCGAATGGATTCGATGAACGGATTAGAAGTTATAATCAATTAAATTTTCGATATTTTTATTAAAAATGAATATTATTATTATTGTCATTTTTATCGTCGTTCTAGTTTTATATTATTATTATCATTATTATTATCTTTATCAATAAAAGGGATTTATCATTAAAAATTGTTATTTTTTTTTATTATTACTATCGTTATTATCGTTAAAGTTATAATTAGTATTATTATTATTATCCAATTATTATTATTATTATTATTATTATTATTATTATTATTATTATTCTTATTATTATTATTATTATTATTATTATTATTATTAGTATATTAGTAGTATTATTATTATTATCATTATTAATATATATATCATTATTTAAAAATGGTTATTGTTATTGTTATTATTATTATTACTATATTATCATTAAGATAATTATTAGTATTATCGTTAATAATGTTATAGTAACTATCATTATTAATATTAGTGTAATTAAAACAAATATTTGTAACACCTAATTATTTTGATTACTATTATTATCATTATTATGAACACGATATAAAAGACAATTAAAAGCTATTAAACGAAACGATTAGGAAATAATGAGTAAGAGTATCATGATGAAATTAAAATATTATAAGATATTGATTTAGATAAAATTATCGTTCTTATTATTTTTATCATTACTATTATTATTAAAAGTATCGTTAGTATTAAAACTATCATTTTAACAAAAATTATCATTTTAATAGAAATGTCATTGTTACTATAAAATATCATTATTATTATTATTTTAAATAGAATTATTATTTTAAAGATAATATTAAAAATTATCGTAAATATTAAAGTTATCATAATTAGAATTATCGTTTTATCATAATGTCATCCTTGTAATTATAAATATTGATATTTTTATAATAATAATTATTATTACAAAATAATACAACTTTTACTTACTATCATTATAGATATTATTTTATCAAATAAATATGTGATACAAACATATTTTACTACGTCTAATAACTTACTTTAATAATACCTATCATATTATCTTTATGATATTAAATGAACCCTATAAATTTTATTACTTAATATATATAAAAGTATATTTTATTATATAAATTTAATATAAAATTTTATTTATTAATAAATAAATTATATTATTTACTCTAATAAATCTTTTAAAAATATTTAAAAATATAAAACGACGATATTTAAACTATATATTAATCATGTATAGATTTTTGGAAATTATTTTGAGTCAAATTTACTTTTGTTGACTTTTGCATATTAGTCTCGAGCATTAGGATTGTGGTACACTATGACTTGACCTAATTTGTTAGACAAATATTGACCAACACATAAATATATATAATTAATTTAGGTTCGTGAATCCGAGGCCAACCTTGCACTTGTTCAATGACGTTATATGTATTTTTACTACGAAATACAGTATGGTGAGTTTCATTTGCCTTTTTACCCTTTATATTTTTGGGACTGAGAATACATGCGCTTTTATAAATGTTTGACGAAATAGACACAAGTAATTGAAACTACATTCTATGGTTGAATTATCGAAATCGAATATGCCCCTTTTTATTAAAGTCTGGTAATCTAAGAATTAGGGAACAGACACCCTAATTAACGCGAATCCTAAAGATAGATCTATTGGGCCTAACAAACCCCATCCAAAGTACCGGATGCTTTAGTACTTCGAAATTTATATCATGTCCGAAGGAGGATTCCGGAATGATAGGGGATATTCTTATATGTATCTAGTTAATGTCGGTTACCAGGTGTTCACCATATGAATGATTATTTTTGTCTCTATGCATGGGACGTATATTTATGAGAACTGGAAATGAAATTCTTGTGGTCTATTAAAATGATGGAAATAAATGATTGTGATAAACTAATGAACTCACCAACCTTTTGGTTGACACTTTAAAGCATGTTTATTCTCAGGTGTTAAAGAAATCTTCCGTTGTGCATTTGTTCATTTTAAAGATATTACTTGGAGTCTTTCATAGCATATTTCGAAGAACGTTGCATTCGAGTCATTGAGTTCATCAAAGATTATTATTAAATCAATTTATAGTTGGATAGTGGATATTATGAAATGGTATGCATGCCTGTCAATTTTCGATGTAAAGAAAGTTTGTCTTTTAAAAACGAATGCAATGTTTGTAAAATGTATCATATAGAGGTCAAATACCTCGCAATGTAATCAACTATTGTGAATCGTTTATAATGTATATGAACGGGTCCTTTCAACACTGACTTGATGAACATCTGAGTTGTTCTATATGCATTCCGATTTATGTTTGTTACTAACTGAGTGTATTTTGTTATAATATTTTGACATTTTCGATATGTATGTGTTTACAAATACGAGTAATTATGATGAAACTGCTTGATCATGCTCAGAAGCTCATTATATATGATGTTTATTATGGTCAGGTTTTAACTCTTCAGGCTCCAAATTTGTTAAATGAGGATATAAGGCTAACATTGCTTGCTCCATCTTCACTTACTTCTTCTTCTGTGGTCTCATTAGCTTCTTCACCGATGAGCCCGTCTGATGATAAGAGACAATGTGATTATCGTGACCATACGTCTATCTTCGATGTACATCGGGGAAGTGATGTGAGCCGTACACATATGTGGATAAAGAGTAGAGTTCCTCTAGGGTAAGACTTGCCAAAGTAATTTGTGACGTTTCCTTAAAATAATATTCATTTTCGTTTTACATCAACTTTTTAATTACAGGTGCGTTCCTTCGCATTCGACGGTTAATGTCAAGCTTGAACTACTTCCACTAACTAATGGCATAATTACTCTAGCTTCCTTACAGATCAATGTTGAAAAAGGTATCATGTATGTAGCCAATATACTTAAACATTATAGCCTATACATACGGAAATTTCAGACATCACAATTTTGACTAATTTTCTTACAAATGGGTTAATTTTCATTTGTACTTGTGAATAAGTGAATGATCCCCTGCTCTCATTCGATTATGTGATATGTATAAATACAAAAGATTGCCTACAATCAAGGCTAATCATGAGGTGTAACGACTCAACCCGTTATCCAATCAAATACGTAGCAAAAGGTTTTTTTTTTTTTTTATTTCAGAAGGATGCGCGGCGCGCAACCCTTTAGGTGCGCGGCGCGCACAAGGCCTGACAGCCTCTGTCCGGATTTTCCAAATTTTGATTAAAGATCTCCCACTTCCCGACACTTTTAGACGAAATGCTTTTCACAACACATTATAATAAACAAGACTAACGCGTTCCAATAATAAAACGAGTTTTACGACACCGGGCCCACGTCGGCCGTTTTACGACTTTCGTACAAAATACAAGTTTCAATCCCAATTTACACTTAGACGAGTTAGGACTCTATAACCCAACCCGATACCAAGAGCATAATCCCAGGGACTACCAAATCCCCAATCCGCGTTCACATATCCAAAAGCTACCCCATCGAGCCCAAACGCTCCTACGCAACTAGTCTAACAACTAGCTAGCCTCATAACAAAATACCTGAAAAAGGTAAACAACGAGAGGGGTAAGCATAAAGCATAGTGAATGCAATAATTATACATATACATATATAATCTACTTACTTGCAAACACTTACACAAATACCGCATACATGCTAGCAATCTAATTAGCATACCATCGCAAGTATAAAGCTAATAATCTCCCATACCGTAAGCTAGCATAACAAATAGCATATATTCATCACAATATTAAATGCTAAATAAACAACACACACAATATGGTTAACCATTCTCGCGTCATGGTGCTACCGGCTCTTTGGTTCACACCATACGCATTTGTCATGATGCTACCGGCTCTTTGGTTCACATCACAACTCGAGTCATACTCAAGCTAGAGTGCTACCGGCTCTTTGATTCACACTCTAACAATGCTAAGGTGCTACCGGCTCTTTGGTTCACACCCTAACAAATCGTGCTATAGTGCTACCGACTCTTTGGTTCACACTATAACACACGTACTATGAAGCTACCAGCTCTTTGGTTCACATCATAGCACGCCCGCACATACTATGGCACTACCGGCTCTTTGGTTCATACCATAGCATACAAATAAATACATTATATACATATGCATATAATTATTCCACTCACCTTGGATTGCCCGCACAAGTCATGTATGTAATTCACATCCAAACGCAAACGAGCAAGCTTTACCTATAATACGCATATAGATATACACACAATCAACATACATTCTCTACAAGAGAATTCGACGCCAACACCCTTAACCGAGCGTTTCTATCTAACACAACGACCCGCCCATTTAGTCACCTAAAATGGATTTCACCAATTGCCACTACGGGTGGTAATTCTGACTCATTCAAACAAGTACAATTTAACCAAAATTATACTTGACACCATTTAAGCCAATATAGGTCTTAACAAAATTGCTTATTAACCAATTAATCCAAAATTAAAGTCATTATCAAATTTGACCCATCTCATTTCACCCGTTTTGACATAAGTCCCGAAAACACCCAAAATCACTAACGACTAGTGATTATAATTTCAAAACACCAATTAACACCTAAATCAAACATTTATATACTTGGTTCATCAAATCTTGACCTCATATCTTAGTTTGACTCCAAATCAAGGTTAACACTCATTTTAACCAACTAACATGTTCTTATGAACATCTAAGTCACCAATACATATACAATCTAGTGATTAACACCCAAACCAATGACAAATACTTCCAAATTTGTCATCTAACCCTAAACCCACAATAATCGGGTTCACTTACACTAGCAATACAACAAAACCCCCAATTTCATGAGAAATGGGGTTTAGAACCCTTAAAAGCTCAAACCCTAAACATAAACAAGAATCTTACAATTAAATTCGGAGTTAGGGCTTACCAACACTACCAAAACGTAGCCAAGAACGAGATGAACAACGTTAACACCCGAGCTTTTGATTGATTCAAGCTTCTTCATCTCCAAAACCCCAAATCTCTCTCTAGAATTCTCTCTCTCTCTCTCTAAGATAGATGAGAGTGTTTGTGGATGTGAAAGTGATCCAAAAGTGGATCTAAAACTGCCAATATGTCCACAGATCCGTCCTCAAGTGAAAAGACCAAAAAGCCCCTCATTTAACTCAAAAATAGAAAAGACAGAAAAACTGTCTCAAGTAGGGTGCGCGGCGCGCACCCTTGAATGTGCGCGGCGCGCACAAGGGTTTAAACCGATTCTGAAGTTCAGGGACTGATTCTGACTAATCCTGATTCTGATGTAAATTCTGAAAATGCATTAGTGTTAGGTAGACCTTTTGTGGCGCTTTCTGGTGCACACATTTTCTGACACTTTCAGGAACATTTTCTGATGCACAAAATTCAGGATCTTACAACTCTCCCCCACTTAAACTGGATCACGTCCCCGTGATCTCCGTCACTTAACCCACCGGAAACTCACACTATGGTCCTCCGACACACATCCAAACTCGATGTCCATATAATTTCCATTAACCCGAATATCTCATCACACGCTAACAATTGCTAGCATGCATTACCGCAACCAGCGGCATCTCATACGCTCAACGTCCAAAATGCCCAATTAGGAAATACGGAAAACACCATATATTCCTTTAAGTTCTCTCGGCTACAACTCGCAACAAGCTACATCCATAACCATATCACCCAACGCGATCTACTAGGTCTACTACGCCGTGAACCAAGTCTTGCATTAATCCAAATCGAGAAGGATTCATTCCGCGTCAAAACTCAGTACTTCATCGTTTCATAAACGCACCACTCGACCGGTTATTCATGTATGTTCTCTATTTCAAGAACCAACTTCCCCCGTCTCCACAACCGGGTTATTCCTTCAACGAATAAATCTTGGTACCCCAAAATAATCCGTTTAGGAACACCACTTTCCCATCAATCGATCCGCACATGACCATCCATCGCTGGATTAATCCAAGATGACAATAATACACCACGTGCTAAACAATACATCAACACTCGACACATGGTTTCTCCTCCAAACCCTACTACACGATCACACAAGACGACCCCCTAGTACTAGCATGAAAACTATTCGTGTACTAGAATCCTATCAACAACAAATTCGCAATTCGCCACACGACCCACAAAATATTCACCAACGCCGGGTGAATCCTCCTACCTAGACCGTCCATTAAGGATGGCCTTGACATTCCAATGCAACCTACGGGTCACATCACTGGGGTACACACTTTCGCAACCAAACAACATCCGTGTGTCTCTACGTGAGACAATCAGAGTCGAAACTTTCCACCTCACAATCGTCCATAAAGTGGAATAGTCCACTGACAATCTCCACGATTACGTTTCCCGACTGGGAAAATACAGTATCCTTCGCGATAACGAACTCATACCGACCCAATAATACTATCCGAGTTCACGACAACCCAGATTTCCACTATGAGAGCACCCGCAATGACAGCTTCACTCTCTCACTCTGAAATCTCAAACTTCCCATTTGGTCTCGTACCGTACATTGGTACTACACAACCACCCTACATAAGAGTCTTACACTTCCTTTCACCTCATCACCAGAATCTTCACGGAAAACATTACGGAATTGTAACTCACAATCGTAATGCACGATCTCTAGTCGACATCAATAACCTGTCACTCTTCCTCGTTAGGAACTCCGAATACCTATTAAGGCTTAGCACAGTACATTCCGACACTTCGCTATTTATAACACCACCGGAGCTTCTTTGGGCGGCAGTAAAAACTCCCCCACTTAGAAATGTGGCTCCACATTCTCACCGCCAAGATGATAACATCCTGGGGAATTAGCATTCCACGAAACACATGACCATTCTCATCACTGGTCATCCACTCTAAATCACCACGAATTCACAACGGGCTCTCTGAGGCGACATACACATTCGCTTGAAGTGACGTACACGCGATAACATCGCACCTTCATACCATAATTACTATTAACAGTCCTTAATCGTTCGCAAAGCGAACTCCACTAAGGTTTCACATACATCTCTACAACTAGGCATATGCCACTCCGCTTAATCAGTCGTGCATCTCAATCGAGATCACCCGACCTTCCACTCAACGAACCTTTATCAACAATGGCTCACTCTCATGGCGAAGAGTGACCAATCCGACACAATAATTGCGTCGGCCGCAATATCAACAATTCATCATAATCTTTGGCCTAATCGAAGATTAAGTACATCACCGGCTCACCGGTCATCTTTACCCATCCATCACTTAAGGGCAACAAGATTCGCTCATCCGTCACTTCATAAGAAGTATTTATCACAATGCTCTTAAACTTCGACTTTCACAACCGTCGAATTACTATCACCCGTCGATCACTATTATAATCTCCGATGCTTCCAAGGGTATTTCACGGTCACCCTAAGCACAAAGTGATCACACTACTACCGGAGTTGAACATTACACTAGCAGGTATAAAGAAGCACCTGACGCAGTGTCATGCAAACTCCCACCACCATCAACCGAATTTTAGAATCTAAATCTTTAGGTTCCATATATCCGATGTCACCCGTCTCTCTATAATAATGACCCGACGTCATACCTACCCGACAACCTTACGGTTTATTGTCTTATCGAAAGTTCCTATCGATCACACGCTACCCGCAATTTCCTCAAGGCCAAACGATACAGCCTCGCGAAACCTTTCATCTAACACTAAAGAGATGCTTGAAAACACCAAGTCTTACACCCTTTCGCACATCGACACATCCACCACTACAAGGGATATTCCATTAGGAATGTTACTCTATAATCCACAACACGCTAACACACTAACGCAATTACCGTCGTACGGGTCCCACTCCCATGAGTTTAATGACCCTAAGACTACTCGATTCGCCAATTCCAAGGCGACTCACAATTAGAATCCTAACACGATTCTCTAACCACACACTCTACCGAGTGTAACCCCGTTCTACAATCATTAGACTTGCTACATCCCATTACGGGATTCAAGTCCTTGTTGCACACACATACACACTAATCGGTCATCCTAATTACGATGGGTAACTACAACCAATGACGATATCAAAATGTACCCACTACGTAGGGTGACTAAATATGCGCCGAACACGTGAGTTGGCTCGCTCACTTAACTAACCGGATCCATCGTACACTTTCCGACTCACAAAGAACCTGTTGTGACAACAAGCACATCACTCGTGACTACTATATCCTAGGAACCAATAAAAGATTCCTAATTCATCCCGTTCTACCCCAACCATGCCACGTTTCCTCCGTTCGGTACTTGTCATGTCATGCTTAGTGTCAAGATACACTTTCGTAATAATGGTGATCGGTCATTATTACAAATGCGTAACTTACCATTTCTACATGGTCACACAAACTACTTTACCCGGACTGACGCAACATTCACACAAATAACACGCGATAACTCCTAGTACCCGAATGACCAAAGTCCTTATCGTGAACTTGACCACTCAAAACCGCTAAACATATGAATCTCTCCAATAGATTCATCCCTAGGATACCGCACAAAAGGTACCTGTATATATACACCTATATACAATATAATAATAATTGTACACAAGTACACCGCAGCCACAAGTCAACCTACATCCTAGGTGACTATCACTAAAACAATGTCCAAGTTCGCCTGCTTACATTAGGCACTAGCTATCTAAGGCACTAACTTACACGTGAAATAAGGCCCCATATAATCACACTTTGGACAAACACAAGTCCTAGTTAGTCACCTACTCTAAGGCACTAACAAATCTCAATCTGACCCGTATTCCTACAAGTCCCGCAAATAATACATAATCGCCAATAAGTCTAAGACTAGGCACCTATTCTAAGCTCACCTAATTCCCTTAGACTATGCTCTGATACCACTTGTAACGACTCAACCCGTTATCCAATCGAATACGTAGCAAAAGATTTTTTTTTTATTTCAGAAGGGTGCGCGGCGCGCAACCCTTTAGGTGCGCGGTGCGCACAAGGCCTGACAGTCTCTGTCCGGATTTTCCAAATTTTGATTAAAGATCTCCCACTTCCCGACACTTTTAGACGAAATGCTTTTCACAACACATTATAATAAACAAGACTAACGCGTTCCAATAATAAAACGAGTTTTACGACACCGGACCCACGTCGGTCGTTTTACGACTTTCGTACAATATACAAGTTTCAATCCCAATTTACACTTAGACGAGTTAGGACTCTATAACCCAACCCGATACCAAGAGCATAATCCCGGGGACTACCAAATCCCCAATCCGCGTCCACATATCCAAAAGCTACCCCATCGAGCCCAAGCGCTCCTACGCAACTAGTCTAACAACTAGCTAGCCTCATAACAAAATACCTGAAAAAGGTAAACAACGAGAGGGGTAAGCATAAAGCTTAGTAAATGCAATAATTATACATATACATATATAATCTACTTACTTGCAAACACTTACACAAATACCGCATACATGCTAGCAATCTAATTAGCATACCATCGCAAGTATAAAGCTAATAATCTCCCATACCGTAAGCTAGCATAACAAATAGCATATATTCATCACAATATTAAATGCTAAATAAACAACACACACAATATGGTTAACCATTCTCGCGTCATGGTGCTACCAGCTCTTTGGTTCACACCATACGCATTTGTCATGATGCTACCGGCTCTTTGGTTCACATCACAACTCAAGTCATACTCATGCTAGAGTGCTACCGGCTCTTTGGTTCACACTCTAACAATGCTAAGGTGCTACCGGCTCTTTGGTTCACACCCTAACAAATCGTGCTATAGTGCTACCGGCTCTTTGGTTCACACTATAACACACGTACTATGACGCTACCGGCTCTTTGGTTCACATCATAGCACGCCCGCACATACTATGGCACTACCGGCTCTTTGGTTCATACCATAGCATACAAATAAATACATTATATACATATGCATATAATTATTCCACTCACCTTGGATTGCCCGCACAAGTCATGTATGTAATTCACATCCAAACGCAAACGAGCAAGCTTTACCCATAATACGCATATAGATATACACACAATAAACATACATTCTCTACAAGAGAATTCGAACACCCTTAATCGAGCGTTTCTATCTAACACAACGACCCGCCCATTTAGTCACCTAAAATGGACTTCACCAATTACCACTACGGGTGGTAATTCTGACTCATTCAAACAAGTACAATTTAACCAAAATTATACTTGACACCATTTAAGCCAATATAGGTCTTAACAAAATTGCTTATTAACCAATTAATCCAAAATTAAAGTCATTATCAAATTTGACCCATCTCATTTCACCCGTTTTGACATAAGTCCCGAAAACACCCAAAATCACTAACGACTAGTGATTATAATTTCAAAACACCAATTAACACCTAAATCAAACATTTATATACTTGGTTCATCAAATCTTGACCTCATATCTTAGTTTGACTCCAAATCAAGGTTAACACTCATTTTAACCAACTAACATGTTCTTATGAACATCTAAGTCACCAATACATATACAATCTAGTGATTAACACCCAAACCAATGACAAATACTTCCAAATTTGTCATCTAACCCTAAACCCACAATAATCGGGTTCACTTACACTAGCAATACAACAAAACCCCCAATTTCATGAGAAATGGGGTTTAGAACCCTTAAAAGCTCAAACCCTAAACATAAACAAGAATCTTACAATTAAATTCGGAGTTAGGGCTTACCAACACTACCAAAACGTAGCCAAGAACGAGATGAACAACGTTAACACCCGAGCTTTTGATTGATTCAAGCTTCTTCATCTCCAAAACCCCAAATCTCTCTCTAGAATTCTCTCTCTCTCTCTAAGATAGATGAGAGTGTTTGTGGATGTGAAAGTGATCCAAAAGTGGGTCTAAAACTGCCAATATGTCCACAGATCCGTCCTCAAGTGAAAAGACCAAAAAGCCCCTCATTTAACTCAAAAATAGAAAAGACAGAAAAACTGTCTCAGGTGGGGTGCGCGGCGCGCACCCTTGAATGTGCGCGGCGCGCACAAGGGTTTAAACCAATTCTGAAGTTCAGGGACTGATTCTGACTAATCCTGATTCTGATGTAAATTCTGAAAATGCATAAGTGTTAGGTAGACCTTTTGTGGCGCTTTCTGGTGCACACATTTTCTGACACTTTCAGGAACATTTTCTGATGCACAAAATTCAGGATCTTACATGAGGGAATATGGCAGACAAACTAGTCTACAATCAAGGCTAAACATGAGGGAATATTGGCAGACAAACTAGTCCTAATTTGTGAGTGGCAGACAACTATTCCTAATTTATATAACATGTTTGACCGAATATATTTTACAAATATAGTTTCTATCTAATATAGCCCCTCAGTTTAAGCGAGAGGTGGCCGAACGTTTAAACTGATCCTGAAGTCTTCAAATAATACTCGAGGCAAGCCTTTGGTGAAAATATCTGCAATCTGAAACCGAGTTGGAATATGAAGTACCCGTACTTGTCCACGAGCAACTTTTTCCCTTACAAAGTGTATATCCATTTCAATATGTTTTGTACGCTGGTGTTGAACTGGATTTCTGGACAAGTAAATAGCACTAATGTTATCACATAAGACAATCGTTGCTTTAGAAATGGGACAATGTAATTCGAGCAATAGATTTCGAAGCCAGCAAGACTCGGAAACAACATTAGCAACTCCTCTATATTCTGCTTCAGCACTGGAGCGTGAGACAGTTGGTTGTCTTTTGGCGGACCAGGAAACCAAATTGTTACCGAAAAACACGTAATAGCCCGAGGTGGATCGGCGTGTGTCAGGACAACCGCCCCAGTCAGCATCTGTATAAGAGACTAGAGATTGCAATGACGTCTTGGTGAGTTGCAAGCCAAACGAAGAAGTACCCTGTAAATAACGTATAATATGATGAAGCGCATGCATATGACAAACTTTCGAATCATGCATGTGTAGGCAAATTTGTTGAACATCATACAAAATATCAGGGCGAGTAAAAGTTAAATATTGCAATGCACCGGCAAGGCTTCGAAACTCGGAAGGATTAGCATATGCAGGAACAGAATTACCCAACTTACTATTAGTATCAACTGGGGTTTTAACCGGGTTACAAGAACTCATTCCAGCTCGTGAAATTATATCATCAACATATGTCTTTTGACTTAAAAATAGTCCATGTGCATTGGTAGTGACAGATATTCCAAGAAAATAGCTAAGAGAGCCTAGGTCTTTCATAGCAAATTCACGTCCAAGAAGAGTCATCAGAGATTCACGAAGTGCTGTAGATGAGGTAACTAACACAATATCATCTACATACAATAATAGATAAGCAGTATGCGGCCCATGTTTATAAATGAATAAAGAGTTATCAGATTTGCTATGTGTAAAGCCAATGGACGACGCAAATGTTGCAAAGCGTTGGTACCATGCACGTGGTGCTTGTTTTAAGCCATAGAGAGAGCGTTTGAGAAGACACATATGATCAGGTTTGAAAGTATCACAAAATCCATAAGATTGGTGCATATAAACTGTTTCGGTTAATGAACCGTGAAGAAAAGCATTCTTAACATCCAATTGATTTATATTCCAAGATTTTGAAAGTGCAATGGATAGGACAAGACGAATGGTTGCAGGTTTAACTACTGGACTGAATGTTTCATTGCAATCAACACCCACTGTTTTGGATCAACCATCTCCGAATAATCTTGCTTTATAACGTTCAAGAGTCCCATCAAATTTCAATTTATGTTTAAATATCTACATACTCCTAATAATAGTCATCTCAGGTGACCGCGGTACAAGAACCCAAGTATTGTTATCCATTAAAACTTTGTATTCATCAACCATGGCATTATTCCAATTGGGGTCTAAAATTGCGTCTTTTGGTGTACGAGGAAGAGGAGAAAAAGGTGTGAGAGATGACAAGTTAAATTGTATTTTTGGTTTATGTATTCCTGTCATGCTACGAGTAGTAATTGTACGATTTGGAGGAGGAGGAGAATTATGCATGGTGGATGTAGAAGAATTGGTAACAGAAGCTTTAGTGGGTGAGGAATTTGTAACAGATGCATTAGTTGGTGAAGATGGTTGTGAGATAGGAAGAGTATTAGACTGTTGAGAATGAATAGGAGGTATAATGGAGTCGGTAGAAACATGTGGACTGGACTCAGGAGAGGTATGCGCTTGTGGACATGAAAGTGGACTTGGACTTTGTAGTGGGCTGTAATCCGGTGTAGATATGTGTATCCGTGAGTTGGTTGATGGACTGGATATTTCTTGTGGGATAGTGAAAAATGGATGTATGCTATTAGTGAATATTTTGTAGTCAGAAATATTAGATTCTTTTGATGTTGCAAACAGAAATTGTGACTCATCAAAAATAACATGTCGTGAAATTATGAATTTTTTTGAAGAGATATCGTAACATTTATATCCACGATGATTGGGTGGATACCCAAGAAAAACACAAGGAGTGGAACGTTGTTGTAGTTTGTTGATGGTGTGAGATGGAAGTAATGGATAACATAAACAACCAAAAATGCGTAAGTGAGAATAAGAGGGTGTTCGACAATATAACACTTGTGTTGGTGATTGATAGTTTAGAAGAGTAGTGGGCAGAATATTTAAGAGGTAAGTTGCCATTTGTAGGGCATGATGCCAGAAAGAGGTTGGAACAGAAGCATGAGAAAGTATGGTACGAATTATATTGTTGATGGCACGAATCTTGCGTTCGGATTTACCATTTTGAGGAGAGGAATAGGGGCAAGAGAAACGGAAGGACATGCCATTGTCATTGCAAAATTTGTGAAATTGTTTGTTATTGTATTCCGTTCCATTATCACATTGAACGGTTTTTATGTCACGACCAAATTGTGTTTTTATGTATTTACTAAAGGTAAAAAAGACAGAAAAGACATCATATTTGTTTACAATGGGAAAAGTCCATAGAAAATTAGAGTAATTATCGAGAAATAATATATAGTAACGATGACCGGATGAGCTGGGTATGGGTGAGGTCCACAAATCACTGTGTATAATATCAAATGGTAATGATGTGTTAGAGTTAGACGAAATAAATGGTAACTTTATTTGTTTTCCAAACACGCATGATCGACAAACAGAATGCAATGAAGTTTTATTACATTGAACAAACTTTTTATTTCTAACATCACGTAAAACATTGGCGCCTGGATGTCCAAGACGATGATGCCAAATGTCCGAGGATAAAGCTACAAAAGAAGAAGAAGTGATGGTGCTCATCATGGAGGAGGTGAGTGGATAGATGTAGTGACCCGAACTTTTCCATGTTTATATATATATTAAATAAAATTGTTATTTACATGATTAAGTGTTTCCAACATGTTAAGCAATCAAACTTGTTAAGACTTGATTAATTGAAATAGGTTTTATATAGACAATTGACCACCCAAGTTGACCGGCGATTCACGAACGTTAAAACTTGTAAAAACTATATGATGACATATATATGGATATATATATAGTTAACATGATATTATGATAAGTAAACATATCATTAAGTATATTAACAATGAACTACATATGTAAAAACAAGACTACTAACTTAATGATTTTGAAACGAGACATATATTTAACCATTATCGTTGTAACGACATTTAATGTATATATATCATATTAAGATATATTAATACATCATGATATCATGATAATGTAATAATTTAACATCTCATTTGATTTAATAAACAATGAGTTAACAACAATTAACAAGATCGTTAACCTAAAGGTTTCAAAACAACACTTACATGTAACGACTAACGATGACTTAACGACTCAGTTAAAATGTATATACATGTAGTGTTTTAATATGTATTCATACAATTTTGAAAGACTTCAAGACACTTATCAAAATACTTCTACTTAACAAAAATGCTTACAATTACATCCTCGTTTAGTTTCATCAACAATTCTACTCGTATGCACCTGTATTCGTACTCGTACAATACACAGATTTTAGATGTATGTACTATTGGTATATACACTCCAATGATCAGCTCTTAGCAGCCTATGTGAGTCACCTAACACATGTGGGAACTATCATTTGGCAACTAGCATGAAATATCTCATAAAATTACAAAAATATGAGTAATCATTCATGACTTATTTACATGAAAACAAAATTAGATATCCTTTATATCTAATCCATACACCAACGACCAAAAACACCTACAAACACTTTCATTCTTCAATTTTCTTCATCTAATTGATCTCTCTCAAGTTCTATCTTCAAGTTCTAAGTGTTCTTCATAAATTCTACAAGTTCTAGTTTCATAAAATCAAGAATACTTCCAAGTTTGCTAGCTTACTTCCAATCTTGTAGAGTGATCATCCAACCTCAAGAAATCTTTTTTATTTACAGTAATATATCTTTCTAATACAAGGTAATACTCATATTCAAACTTTGATTCAATTTCTATAACTATAACAATCTTATTTCGAGTGGAAATCTTACTTGAACTTGTTTTCGTGTCATGATTCTGCTTCAAGAACTTTCAAGCCATCCTAGAATCCTTTGAAGCTAGATCCATTTTTCTCATTTTTAGTAGCTTTATACAGAAAACTTGAGGTAGTAATGATGTTCATAACATCATTCGATTCATACATATAAAGCTATCTTATTTGAAGGTTTAAACTTGTAATCACTAGAACATAGTTTAATTAATTCTAAACTTGTTCGCAAACAAAAGTTAATCCTTCTAACTTGACTTTTAAAATCACCTAAACACATGTTCTATATCTATATGATATGCTAACTTAATGATTTAAAACCTAGAAACACGAAGAACACTATAAACCGGACATACGCCGTCGTAGTAACACCGCGGGCTGTTTTGGGTTAGTTAATTAAAAACTATGATAAACTTTGATTTAAAAGTTGTTCTTCTGGGAAAATGATTTTTCTTATGAACATGAAACTATATCCAAAAATCATGATTAACTCAAAGTGGAAGTATGTTTTCTAAAATGGTCATCTAGACGTCGTTCTTTCGACTGAAATGACTACCTTTACAAAAACGACTTGTAACCTATATTTCTGACTATAAACCTATACTTTTTCTGTTTAGATTCATAAAATAGAGTTCAATATGAAATCATAGCAATTTGATTCACTCAAAACGGATTTAAAATGAAGAAGTTATGGGTAAAACAAGATTGGATAATTTTTTTCGTTGTAGCAACGTGAAAATTGGTAACAAATCTATATTAATCATATCCTAGCTAATGTAGCGACCCGAAAAAATCGTCATTGACGGCGCCGCTAACTTAGGTCCCGTTACGTGGTCGTAGTCCCTATATGAGACTCGTTTGACCAAAATTATGTCGCGTTCTTTTGAAACGTATCGTGCTTGCAAAGTTCAGTTTACCAAAAGGTTCGACAACAAGTTTAAGTTTACAAAAGTTACAAAGTGTAAATGAAATAACTTGCGACATAATATAAGTTGAAAATCACGGTTGCTATAAATAGCGTAAGTATGTAAACATTTGTTTGAATCCAAAGGTGCTATCACTAGCGTATGCATGTATGCTTGACTCCAATCAAAGTAATCAAAGTGTGCGGAAGCATGTATCAATTAGCCAAGTATGAACCTGAGAAAACATGTAGAAAACTGTCAACGAAAAACGTTGGTGAGATCATAAATGTATTTGTAAAAGTATGTTTTTGAATCACAAGGTTTAGTATCAAAGTGTATACATCTATAAAGATGTGTTTGTATCAAAGCGTATACATCTCGAAAGATGTTGTTTGTAAACCATAAGATTTAGTATAAAGTGAATATCAAGCGTATACATCCCAAAAGATGTTGTCTGTATCACGAGCACCCAATTACCAAAACTTAACTGAATCTTACCTCTGCATAATAGTGTTAGAAGCTACACTATATCCCGAAAATACGTTTCATCCCTTAGATGAGGGTTCGTAAAACCCGCATGGCCACACAACATAAGTTCTCGCTCACACCCTACAAGTGTAACTAATGGTAATTGGACTTGAGGATTTTCGTTCTAACTCGTATGTATCTTTCCTCTTGTATTCGTATTTGTGTTCAAAGTATGAAAGTATAAACCGTATAAAATGTATATAAAGTATATGTTTCTCAGCCCACGATTTAAAAGTATAAAAGTATTTGAAAGGGTGGGACTATGATCTCACCTCGAGTGCGCGAGTATAAATGTACTTCACAAAGTAAACGCGTGCATGAAAGTTGTTTAGCCTTGACCTAAACAAGTAAGTTGTATTAATTAACCGGTTACGACACAAGGTCGGGCGAAATGTGTTCAATTAGTCCTATGGCTCGTTACGACTCGAATAGTATAGCATGTGAATCACGTTGTCAAGTTTCATGCAAGAATCAAGTATAAAAGAAGATTAGAATGATTGCATAAACGTTTGGTTAAGTTTAACTAAAAGTCAAACTCGGTCAAGTCAAAGTCAACGAAAAAGTCAACACGTTCGGGTCGGGTCCCGAACTATTTTTCTAAGGTTTTTAATCATATATAAGCATGTTAGAACAAGTTACATGTGAATCGGAGGTACGTAGCATAGCAAACATTTTTCGTAAAAGTGTAAGTTTGATCAGAATCCAAACACGCTGATGTGTAATTTCGTACTCTAAATTATTAGCTAAATACCTATCGATTATCACACAATACAGGCAACTATAACCAGTTCGTGTAGTAATTAAACAAGTATTTGACCAATTCGTTCCACAGAGAGCAGGTAATTGAAAACTTGAACTATTAATTATTCTAAGATTTAAAAGGGGGTTTTGTTGTAAAACTGATTAAACGCGAAAGTAAATTAAACTTAATTCAATAAGAAGCAAAGGTATCCACTTAGCTACAATTTCCTAGGCTAGGATTGCTCGTTTAAACTCGTTAAGTAAACAATTATGATGATGTGACACTGTATTTATCTGTCGATTCCTATAGTTTAAGACTAATAACCTAAGTATAACTGTCGTTAACCTAGAGTTACTAACCAATTCACAATGATATTACTCAAGATTATAATCTAACTTAGGTTGGTTTGGTGTCCCTTACAACCTCACAATTATTGCAACTAATTTCAAGTTCAACCACTATACGATTAATTTTATTATCGGTGTCCCTCATAAAATCTCACGTATTCCTAAATTATTCACGTTCAATAATCTAGTAAAAGCTATTAATCAATTTAACTGTCGTTAGTTAATCAATAACTTCCGTGATTTAACAATCAATAAGCTTTAATAACGGTGGATCTTAGCTAGACATAAACTTGTGTAATTTTAATTAATTGTTATTAACCAAAAGATCGCAATCCATCACCTAGGTTCATGCATCTAAGTGAATAGTAAATATTTAGCTACTCATGGCAAAATAAAGAACAAAAAAATAAGAAAAAGAATTAAACATAATCATTGAATTGAATGAAGAACAAATTAATAAAAGTAATAGAAGTTAATACAAAGATTAAACTAACCAAGAATGATATTGTAGCTTAAACCCTTGTAAAACAATGAAAAAAGACAAAGAAATTCGTAACTAATGTTGCTGTGGAAGAAAATTCGTAAATTCAAACTGGATACCCTAAATTGGGGGAAAATTCGTCTATTTATAGAATCTGGAAAACAGCTGAAACCGACTCAGGTCGCGTTCCGCGACACACCATCGCGATCCGCGACCACCTCATCACGTTCCGCGATGACCAGGACGCGACAAAGGTTGTTTAAACGCGATAGATTGGTCAGAACACCCTTTTTTTCCATGTCGTGTTCTGATGCACTTTGTCACGTATCACGATGACCAAAACGCGATAAACATCATCCTGAAGCGATGGAAACTGACTTTTTCACCCGAGACGCGTTTATCTTCAACTCTAACTCCGTTTTGGCTATATCTTCAATAAAAATCATCGTTAATGAGCCAACGTACCATAACTTGACACTTTCTTCATATTAAGCTCAAATAACTCGATATCTCCATCAAAGTCTTTAAAATATCAACAAATGGACCAAGATAACGCTCAAAATATATGAATGAAAATGGCGTTATCAAAATCCCCAACACTTGAACCTTGCTTGTCCTCAAGTAAGCTTATCTTCAAAATAGTAAAATCCAATGTAAGAGCAAACATACCCGAAGCGTCTTCAACAATAATAGGAAGCAAGATACACCAATACTATCTTCATGAGCAAATAAAACCAATGTGTGGTGATCTTCAACAAGCAATCGCAAGGTTCAAGCCTTCAATCAACCATCAAATTAACCACAATTCAAGCCTAAATCTGCCCATCACTACCATTTCCCCGGCCAAAGTCAACTCCATCTTCTAAAAAGTCATCAATCATTAATCATCAAGTATACAATTTTTTCACAAACTCGAACTTTTGACCTCCTTGACTTTGACCAATTATGTAGGATTCACGGGATAGCCATCAATTTACCAAAATTAACTGAAAATTATCAACAAGATATAAATCATAAGCTCCAATCACCTTGAAAATCACAATGTAAACCCCCAAAATGAACAAGGCTATAAATATCACAAAAAATTACCGTTTACCAAGAAATCTGTCATGCACAAAGTATATACCTTCAAAAAGTATGCTTCTTACATCAACCCGCTATGGCTATCCCTCTTTCACCTCCATGCCCCCAAAACACCAATGATTCGTCAATTCCATATAAAATCATCAATTCCAAAAATTAGGTTAAGGTGGGTGTGCCAAAGCGTAGGGGACTGGTTACCCCTATCTTTATGGTCAATCCGGGCACAGGATGACCGGCACTCATCAAGCTTTCTATCACAACTCTATGGTTTCTCTCATAGTAGGGCGAAAGCATTGATGAAGGTTCGTGGAATTAGTGCCCCACGTGGCTAATTAAGAGGTCCATCAATTCCATGATTTGGCTCAAAAGCCGGTGTGCATACAAGCCTTCCCAATTATGGGACAGCCGCACGGGTAGTTGCACTGAAGCGAACTACCTTGGGTGTAAATTTTTCGGAGGGTCTATTGCACGAAACCTGAAAGACTTTACTTTCAAGCAATGGTCTTTTGAAACAAACTTTACTTGTAAGACTTTACTTACAAGTTCGGAAGACTTTACTTCCTAAGAACAACATGGGAGGACTCGATTCTCCCAGAAGTGTTTAAACACTTGGTTAATTTTATTTAAGGTCCTTGGACCCCACTTCCCACGCATCTTAGCTTTTATGCTAATTTTAAGAAAATGTAGGAAGCAGATACTACATTCCCGTATTTTAAAGGTTACCATGGCTTTTGGCCATGGTGTGCGTTGTCTAAGCAAACGCTAGCACGAAGCCATTGCTCTTACATAAAAAGACAGCACGGTTGAAGCTCAAGGCTCCTCTTCCCACAGTACGATACATCGGTGTAATACATCGTGAAATGAAGTATTAACCAATGTCAGTATGAAATGATGTAGATTAGGAAGTCTCCTACACCAAGTAAGACGGGCATTCGGAAGACTTGACTTCCTTCATGGATGCACTTAAATCATCCTACAATTTTAACTTACAAAAGTGATAACATTTGCTTTCATAAAACAACTACACTTGGCTTTTTAAGTGAGTCAAAAATTTTAAAATTTCTCAAATTTTTCAATAATTTAATCAAAAATAAGACTCAAGCCAAGTGTATTACATCCGCGAGAATTTATATCTCTCCCCCCACACTTAAGATCATGTAATGCCCTCATTTACATGAAATCAGAAAATCAAAAATAAATTCGAGAGGACAAAATAGTGAAAAAGGGAAAAGAAAAGAAAAGAGAAACCCGGATTTTTAGATCCGTAGATCGCGGAAAGACGGTGCACGATGGCGCTGAACTTACTGCCAGCATAAGAACATCGGCATCCACTCGATCACCAAAACATCATAATCAAGTAAGGTGCTGAACTTACTGCCAGACTTTGAAAAATAATAAAGCACAACCAACGTGAAACCTGAAACGAAAACATACATACCACAACCACAATTAATGGGGTGGTACCACCACGGTACCGAAACGCCCCATATAAAATCCAAAGTATTAAGTTTAAATACTAACAACTACCATCATCCTAATTAAGATTACAGTCATCCAAAATAAAAAACAAATAAACGATATTAAAAAATGTTTGTTTTGCTTGCCACCACCGCATCCAATCACCAAGGGTTATACCCTCCATAAGAGCCATCATACTGCCCTCCATAAGGACCTCCACCACCTGACTGACCTCCCTGGTTTCCTTCATCATACTGAGAACTAGAACCTGCTCCTCTTCGTCTGACCATATCCTCCCAAACTTCCTGAGCTGCTGTGCGATCATAAACCCGATAAGGACCCGTCGACTCCGGAGTCCATGGAACACGAGTGCCATAAGGAGTAAAGATGGTATTAGGAGAAACAAGCTCCATGTTGTGTCGATGCCAATCGTGATGATATGTAACCTCACTAATGCCATATGCAATCTGACTTTCCGAGCGTGCACGGGTTTCCTCATTATAGAGCTGCATAGTACGCATTTGTTCCATCAAATATCGGTTAGTAAAACGTTGACCCCCGACACTTTGACCCGCATCTTGACCACCTTCGGCCATCTCTTCATCCTCCTCCTGTGCCCCTTGCGCATCTCGGGGACGGCGATGACGAACCCTATACGGAATAACCTGACCGTGCTCAATAGATATAACTCTTGCTCCTCGAAAAACATTTTCTCCTAACACAACCGCCTCAGTAATAATTCGCTCCATATCCGATCTATCAATCTCAAAAACCGATGCAATCCTCGTGATAAAATGACCACCTCGAATCGAACTTCCCGCAGAACGAAGTCCACTACCCTCATGTTTAAGAAAATAAGCCACTCCATAAGCAACCGAAGTAGGTGTTTTGGTTCGGAATTGGTTCACATACCAAAGGTCCGGTAAAGAGACCTTCTCGTTCCCACTTCTTCTATGTGTAATAGTATGCTCAACCATTCGTTGAATTGCACGAAGAGCGAGATCCATGATATGAACACAAGGGCAGTTACTCGGGCTCCATTCAGAATCAGAAGCAATATCCCCCCAAACTCTAGCTGCATCAAATTCACGAGGATCAATCATATTAATAACTCTTTCAGCACTCCAAAGATAATCTCGAAAACTAACTCGTGTACGTTCTTCATCTGTATAAATTCCCAAACAAATAGCCAATTGAAATAATGACATAGAGCGGTTAACCCCACCCAATCAAAAAGTCATAAACGTTGGATCATCAACGTTTTCAGGGTGAAGGTTCATCACATATGTAGCGTAAAACTCAATAACCAACTCCCGGTAAACTGTTTCATGGATACCAAAGAAAGCAACCCAATCATTATACACATTACCGCACCATTCCAACTGCAAATACTCCATAATCGTAGCATGTAAACCTCCCCTTTGCAAAACATTCCAATCAACCACCCGGTGTGGTTCAAATTCTTTCCGAATCAATTCTTGCACATCCGCCTTTCTCTGTTTAATTACCTCGGATCGACCATTAAACCTTAAGTTAACATGCAACTCTGATTGAGCAATTGGAGGTTGCGGTTCAACCTCCTGAGCTGCACCGGCCGCAGTACCGGAACTTGAAGCACCCCTAGCACTAGCACGTCCTCCTGTCTGAAAAACAAACATAATAACAAACCAAAAAGATATATCCCAAAGGACATGTTAGCGTTAGCTATACCATGCATTCCTTCAAAAGTAAACTTAAGGCACACAATGTCAATGGTCACGTAAAAACATGTCAAAAGCATAGATCATATAAGACTCCAACAACTGTCATGCACTTATAACAAATTCCCAAGTATCATCCTTAATCATCATACAAATCCTCACAGTTATAAACAATACAAAGCATGGATGTCAAATTAAATCAACACAAATCAATCTACTAACATCGTCCTCTTAGTAACATATGCAACTTTAACTAAGTAAATCAACAATCCAAACACGTAATCAAAGCATACATATCATCAGCACATGTTAAACACAATCCAAAAGTCAAACTGAGTCAAACCCAGTCAACCAAGTCAAAATCCCTAATTACACATGAACCCTAGAATTCAAAATCAAAATCTAGACAATTTAAACATGCATTCATGGATATCATACTCAACTAACAACCTTACAATATTCAAAACATATCAATTTAACTCACAAATTCAAAACCCCCAATTATTCATACCTAAGAACCCTAGAAATCAAAAACTGAAATTATAGATAATAAACATGAAAATCGAAGTAATAACATGTTAAGCATACATAATCTTCAATATAAATCGAACAATAACACATAAACACACCCCCACACTTGTTTTTTCACTGAAACCCTAGCCATGATGTTAGTGTTGATTAAATGAAAATTTGTGAGTAAATCGAAGGTTTAATTGATGGGTTATTATGGTGTTGAGAGTAGAAAATGAGAGGGATAAAGAGAATGGGAGTGGTGGTGTTAAAAACAGGCTGGAAACATTTAAACCAACCCGTCTGTCTGAACGCGTCGCGTTTCGCGACAAGTTGTCGCGTTACGCGACAAAATGGATTCAAACGCGATAAGTGAGGCCCAAACACGACAGCCTATGGGGTCCGTTCTGACCATTCTGTCGCGTTTTGATTGGGTTGGTCGCGTTTTGGTGACGTTTTTTTTCTTTTTTTTTTTCCAGATTTTATGATGTTTTTGGATTTTTAATGGTTTTCTAAAAATACACACAAATTACCTAACAACAATACAAAACTCTACACGATTTATTTTTTAACGAGTCGTTTTCTCGACTCATCCCCATGCTCATGTGTCTCTCGGGTAGAGGGTGAGGTCCTCCCTCTTGGAGTTATCGAATGCCTCGTGATATAATTTTAACCTATGACCATTCACCTTAAAGCTTCTACCCTCATTATCTATCAATTCCACGTGCCCGGCCGAAAAAGCTTTCTTTACCACGAATGGACCGGACCATCGTGACCTAAGCTTTCCGGCGGAGAATTTGAACTTAGATTGAAATAACAAAACTTTATCACCCGGTTCAAATTCTTTTCTCATCTTCAAACGCGCATCATGCCATAACTTCGTCTTCTCCTTATAAATGCGCGAATTCTCATAAGCGTGGTTTCGCAATTCCTCAAGTTCGTGAATTTGCAAAAACCGATGTTCTCCCGCTTCCTTAAGGTCCGTATTACACTGTTTAAGTGCCCAATACGCCTTATGCTCCACTTCAACCGACAAATGACACGCTTTTCCATAAATAATACGGAATGGTGTAGTACCATAATGCGTCATTCAACTTCCAGTTCCAAATCTTAGGATTGTTTTTCACCGTTCTTTCAAGAATGCGTTTTAGTGCGCGGTTAGTATTCTCAACTTGGCCACTCGTTTGAGGGTGGTAAGCCGTGGAGAAACGGTGGGCTACTCCATACTTCTTAAGCACCTTCTCGAGTAGTTGATTTGCAAAGTGCGTACCGCGATCACTAATCAAGGCTTTTGGAAGCCCGAAATGCGAAAAGAGATTTTTAAGGAAGTCAACAACGACTCTTGCGTCATTAGTAGGCAAAGCTTTGGCCTCCGCCCACTTTGACACATAGTCAACCACCACAAGGATGTATTTGCATTTGTTGGACGCGGGAAAAGGTCCCATGAAGTCTATCCCCCAAATGTCAAATATCTCACAAACTTGAATACTCGTTTGGGGCATCTCATCTCTTTTGGAGATGTTTCCCGCCCTTTGGCAAGCATCACAAGTTTTGATAAAGGCACTAGAATCTTTGAAAATGGTAGGCCAATAGAATCCCGAATCGAAGATTTTCTTAGCCGTATAATTAGCTCCAAGATGCCCACCTGTGGGTCCTTGGTGACAATGCTCTAGAATTTGTCGAGCTTCCTTCCCATAAACACAATGACGAATCACTTGATCTGCCCCAATTCGAAAAAGATGTGGGGCATCCCAAAAGTAGAACTTAATATCCGCAAAGAATTTCTTCTTTTGTTGGTAAGTTAAACCTTTGGAAAGAATGCCCGCGGCTAGATAATTAGCAATATCGGCAAACCAAGGAGTTTCGGATTCAATTTCGATACCCATAAGGGACTCATCGGGGAATGTATCATGAATGTCCGATTCATTGAGTTCCTCTAGGTTTGGGTTTTCAAGACGAGATAAATGATCCGCGGCTAGAATTTCGGCACCCTTTTTATCCTTGATCTCAATGTCAAATTCTTGGAGAAGAAGAATCCAAAGTCTAGGCTTAGCATCTTGTTTGGAGAACAAGTACTTAAGGGCCGAATGATCGGTGTAGACGACCGTTTTAGACAACACCAAATATGACCTAAATTTATCAAACGCAAAGACGACCGCAAGGAGCTCCTTTTCCGTGGTGGTATAATTTAATTGAGCCCCCGTAAGTGTCTTACTCGCATAGTAAATAGGTTTAAAGTGATTAACGTGGCGTTGACCTAAAACCGCGCCTAGCACGAAATCACTAGCATCACACAAGAGTTCCAAAGGTTGAGACCAATCGGGAGATACCATGATATGAGTGTGTGTGAGCTTCTCTTTTAAGAAGTTGAAAGCGTTCTCACATTCGATATTAAAGTTGAAAGGAACGTCCTTCTCAAGGAGTTTAGTCATTGGTCGGGCAATCTTAGAGAAGTCCTTAATGAACCGTCTATAGAATCCCGCATGACCAAGAAAACTACGAATGGCTTTAACGTTTGTAGGTTTGGGAAGGCCCAAAATAACATCAATTTTGGCCTTATCAACCTCAATACCTGCACGAGAGATTTTGTGCCCTAAGATAATGCCTTCCTTCACCATGAAGTGGCATTTTTCCCAATTAAGAACAAGGTTTGATTCCTCGCACCTTTTTAGCACTTTTTCAAGATTAACAAGACACGAATCGAAAGAGTCTCCAAAGACAGAAAAATCATCCATGAAAACTTCCATGAAGTCCTCGATCATGTGATGAAAGATGGCGACCATACACCTTTGGAAGGTGCTCGGGGCATTGCATAGCCCGAATGGCATTCGCCGATAAGCAAAGGTACCGAAAGGACAAGTAAATGTGGTCTTATCTTGGTCCTTCGGATCAATGGGGATTTGGAAGTAGCCTAAAAATCCATCTAGGAAACAATAGAACTCCCTTCCCGCTAAATGCTCAAGCATTTGATCAATAAATGGAAGCGGGAAGTGGTCCTTCCTAGTGGCGTCGTTCAAACGATGATAATCGATACAAACTCTCCATCCCGTGACGGTACGAGTAGGAACAAGTTCGTCCTTCTCGTTGAGAACAACAGTCATGCCTCCCTTTTGGGGCACAACTTGAACAGGGCTTACCCACGGGCTGTCCGAGATGGGATAAATTAATCCTGCATCGAGCAATTTAACCACCTCTTTTTTAACGACCTCTTTCATATTCGGGTTCAGACGACGTTGCCTTTGTACCACTGGTTTAAAATCATCTTCCATTAGGATTCGATGAGTACAAAAGGCCGGATTGATGCCCGGTATGTCCGAGGTTTTCCAAGCTATTGCCCTTTTGTGGGATTTGAGAACGGAAACCAACCGACCCTTTTGGTCGCCGGTAAGTGTCGAAGAAATAATAACCGGCAATTGGGACGTACCTTGAAGATAAGCATATTCCATGTGAGGTGGAAGCTCCTTAAGCTCCAAGGTGGGCGGTTCTTCGAGAGATGTTTTAATACGGAATTCATTTTTCAATCGGATAGTTTCAAATGATTCCGATTCTTTAAGCTCATCCTCTTTAAGCAATTCCTCCAACTCAACTTCTGGGTAGAAGTCACCGTTGACTTCACCCATCATGATTACATCCGACGTGTCTACACTTAATAATTCCTGCAAATCATGCTCAACACAATCGTCAATAACATCAATAGCAAAACATTCATCATCAGTTGAAATAGGGTGTCTCGTGGCTTTATTAATGTGACAAATCACCCTCTCATTCCCAACACCTAAGCTAAGTTGTTCTTTTTGAACGTGGATAATAGCATCCGCGGTGTTAAGGAAGGGTCGACCTAGAATAATGGGCACCTTAGTGTCCTCTCTCATCTCTAAGATCACGAAATCAACTGGAAATACAAGTGACTCAACCTTTACCAATATGTCCTCGACTATTCCAATGGGGGTATCAAAAGAGTGGTTCGCTAAGCGAATCCCCATTCTCGTAGGTTTCAAGTCACCTAGGCTGAGTTTAAGATATAACGAATATGGCATAAGGTTAACACTAGCACCCAAGTCGGCGAGTGCATCGTACACTTCCGAATTACCCATAGCACAAGGGATAAGAAAACTACCCGGGTCGCCCAATTTTGGAGGCATCTTGCTCTTTTTCAAGATGGTCGAACATTCCTTATGGAGGAATGCGGCAGATACCTCATGGTACTTACCTTTCTTGGAGATAAGATCTTTGAGAAACTTCCCATAGTTAGGCATCCCTTGAAGCACTTTCGCGAGTGGCATGTTCACGCTAATCTGCTTAATCATGTTTGCAAATTTCTGATACTGACTAGCGAGCTTATCCTTTTTCAACGCTTTTGGGTAAGGAATTGGTGCTTCGTATTCCTTTAACGGCGGTGATTTAGTTATGATCTCCGGAGGATCATCTTCCTTTTTCTCTTCGTCAAGCGACTTTTCTAACTCAGGCTCTTCCTCCTTTTTCTCCTCATTAATAGGTACCTGCAACACATTAGAAGTAACAATAGGAGAAGATTTCGGAGTCTCCTTGTTAGTAACCAAACCACTTCGAGTGGATATAGCATTCACGTGTTCATTTCTAGCCGGCATCTTGTTGTTGGGATTAGATTGCGTATTAGCTGGGAGAGCACCCGGTAGTCTCTCTGATAACGATTGAGCAATACGTCCCACATCTTGTTCCAAGTTCTGAATAGAAGCCTGCTGATTTCTAACTTACTGTTTTGTAGATTCCCCATCTTGCCTCAAAGCAGTGATACTCTCATCTGTTTTCATAATAAAACCCCTTAGCAATTCTTCCAACGGAGGCATCTTATTTTCTGGCTGCTGAACTTGTGGCATAGGCTGCTGGAAATTCCTAGGTGGTGCTTGCGGATTTCTATTATTAAACCCAGGCGGCCTGTACGGATAAACCTTCTGATTGCCCTGATAACCCTGATTACTTTGATAAAATTGATTACCACTCTGATAATTGTTACCACCCGTATTGCTCGCCTGATTGAAAAACTGTCTTCCACCCGGAAATTCACCAAGGGCAAATTCACCCTTCTTAACATAACCCAGATAATTAGCATGTTCCTCCATTGACGCTTGATCACAATCTTTGGTAAGATGCGGTCCTTGGCATAATTCACAACCCACCTTCATAGCATGCATCTCTTTAGTCATCGATTCCATTTGTCTTTTAACAGTTGCTAGTTGTGCTCTAACCGATGCGAGCTCATCACTAGTTTCGGTACTAGCGACATGAGAAGAGCAAGAAACATCTAATTCTTGATGCCAATCATACGAATGCGTGGCAGTATCTGAGATGATTTTGTAAGTGTCATCCGGAGTCTTTTTCATCAAAGAACCACCTGCAGCAATATCAAGTTCTTTCCTCGTCGGCACATTAACACCTTTGTAGAAAATTTGGACCTTATTGAAGTTGTTCAACCCGTGTTGAGGACAATTTCATAACATTTTTCTGAATCGTGTCCAAGCATCATAAAGTGTCTCATGTGGCTTCTGAAGAAAGTGATTAATTTCGCTCTGCAGTTGAGCGGCCTTTGCAGCTGGGAAGAAACGTTGCAAAAATTTATCTTCCATTGTAGCCCAACTATCAATTTCACCTTCAGGCAATGAGTCTAACCAATCCTTGGCGTCATCTTTCAAAGACCATGAAAAAACCCTCAAATAGATAACTGTTTCCGCGATATTTGCAATCTTGAACAAGTTGCAAATGCTTTTAAAGTTCCGAAGATGCTCGAATGCATCCTCTTTCGGTGTACCCCTGAACTGACATTGATGAGTTATCATATTAAGAATCTGTCCCTTGACTTCAAAATCTGTAGTGACTGGTGGTTACCTGATAGCGTGTCCGTTAACAGCCCTTGTGGCTTTCATTAATGCTTCCATAGTCTGTCCTGCTGCTCCTTCAGCCATGTTAACTTCTTCCTTAATATACTCAAAATCCGGAATATAAAAAGGTAACTCAGCGAAATCCTCGGCGATTTCCTGTTCTTCTTTCGCTTTGCTGCGTGTGTAGTAAACTCTAGATGGTTCCAGAGTTATTTGTACCTAACCTGCAATCACACCAAAACAAAACCGCGCGTAAAATCAAACAGAAATAACAGAAAAGGAACTTTTGCAAGAATTGCTTCTCACAAAAGGATCGAATAATCAAATGCTTAACCAAATTTCCAATAATTACACTGCTCCCCGGCAGCGGCGCCAAAAAGTTGATGTGTAATTTCGTACTCTAAATTATTAGCTAAATACCTATCGATTATCACACAATACAGGCAACTATAACCAGTTCGTGTAGTAATTAAACAAGTATTTGACCAATTCGTTCCACGGAGAGCATGTAATTGAAAACTTGAACTATTAATTATTCTAAGATTTAAAAGGGGGTTTTGTTGTAAAACTGATTAAACGCGAAAGTAAATTAAACTTAATTCAATAAGAAGCAAAGGTATCCACTTAGCTACAATTCCCTAGGCTAGGATTGCTCGTTTAAACTCGTTAAGTAAACAATTATGATGATGTGACACTGTATTTATCTGTCGATTCCTACAGTTTAAGACTAATAACCTAAGTATAACTGTCGTTAACCTAGAGTTACTAACCAATTCACAATGATATTACTCAAGATTATAATCTAACTTAGGTTGGTTTGGTGTCCCTTACAACCTCACAATTATTGCAACTAATTTCAAGTTCAACCACTATACGATTAATTTTATTATCAGTGTCCCTCATAAAATCTCACGTATTCCTAAATTATTCACGTTCAATAATCTAGTAAAAGCTATTAATCAATTTAACTGTCGTTAGTTAATCAATAACTTCCGTGATTTAACAATCAATAAGCTTTAATAACAGTGGATCTTAGCTAGACATAAACTTGTGTAATTTTAATTAATTGTTATTAACCAAAAGATCGCAATCCATCACCTAGGTTCATGCATCTAAGTGAATACTAAATATTTAGCTACTCATGGCAAAACAAAGAACAAATAAATAAGAAAAAGAATTAAACATAATCATTGAATTGAATGAAGAACAAATTAGTAAAAGTAATAGAAGTTAATACAAAGATTAAACTAACCAAGAATGATATTGTAGCTTAAACCCTTGTAAAACAATGAAAAAGACAAAGAAATTCGTAACTAATGTTGCTGTGGAAGAAAATTCGTAAATTCAAACTGGATACCCTAAATTGGGGGAAAATTCGTCTATTTATAGAATCTGGAAAATAGCTGAAACCGACTCAGGTCGCGTTCCGCGACACACCATCGCGATCCGCGACTACCTCATCGCGTTCCGCGATGACCAGGACGCGACAAAGGTTGTTTAAACGCGATAGATTGGTCAGAACACCCTTTTTTTCCATGTCGTGTTCTGATGCACTTTGTCACGTATCACGATGACCAAAACGTGATAAACATCATCCTGAAGCGATGGAAACTGACTTTTTCACCCGAGACGCGTTTATCTTCAACTCTGTCTCCGTTTTGGCTAAATCTTCAATAAAAATCATCGTTAATGAGCCAACGTACCATAACTTGACACTTTCTTCATATTAAGCTCAAATAACTCGATATCTCCATCAAAGTCTTTAAAATATCAACAAATGGACCAAGATAACGCTCAAAATATATGAATGAAAATGGCGTTATCACACGCTTAATGCCGCTCCGAAACCAGGGGCGCCGTGCCGCGACAAATAACGTGGTCTGGTGCCTGGTCAGTTTCAAAAGTTCAAGTCTTGATCCAAAATTCAATTTAGCACAAATCGCAAACCGTAAACACTTAGAACATGTATCTTATATCATTGGAAAGGTATTTTGAAAAAGATCACAACTAAATACATCAATTACAATAACCGAAATTTCGTCAAGTGATCAATAAAGGTTTATTTTCAAAGTTTCAAGTTCATCAAATGCATTTTAAGTTTCGGGAATCCAATTCACACATATGATATGCCGTTTTGAAGGTAATGAAACATGCATTACAACTAAACACTTACTAATAACATTTCATGGCATTCGAAATATCAAAAGCTCGTTTTAAGTCTATCAAACCCTAACCAAAATCCACAAAAATCAATATTCATGTTTTTGAAGTTTTCTTAATCAACCTACGCATCAAAACGAAGCTAGTGATACTAGTAACACAATTAAAGCATGAACTTTAGTATTTAAACAACATTTAATCTTCCAAAATGCAAGATTAAGCAAACCCATTTCAAATGTTCAAACTAGTTACTCAAAACAACACATCGAGCAAACAAATCATATATTCATGTTATACACGAGCCATAGACACTAACTAACACCATTTCAAGTATATAAAATGAATTTAGAGAAATCTAGTGTTTTAGAATTGTTACCCAAATGAGATGAAGTTGGTATCAAATTGTAGAGGATGAAGAGAGGATTCCAAATATGTAATTTGTTTTGTTGCTAGCTTCCTAAACCGAATTTAGATGATGAATTCTTGTTTGTGTTCTTGAGAGAAAAAGAAAGTAAGTAAGAAAGAAGAAGGTGGATGAATGAATGGATGAGGAAGGTGTTGGCCATTTGACTAGTCACACCTTTGGTCTCTTGGCAATATTGGTCCCTCAAGTTTGAAAGCGGGTGCGGGAATTAACCAAACGAATATTTTAAAAAAACGCTCAAGTAAACGAGTGATGTTATAATTAAATAACGAGAATATTATGAACGTTTGTCAACGGAATCTACAAATATAAATAACGAAAGATATTATTAAAAAAAAGATAGTGTTAAAAATAAATTTAACGGAAAAACGCGGGATGTTACATTACCTACTCCTTAAAATAAATTTCGTCCCGAAATTTAGTTGGAAGTAGTAGTTGTTGTTTCTTCTTCGAAACCTTGTGTTGCAAATTCTACGGATATGTGAAGGTACTTCCTTGGGCATTTCAACGAACTTTGACAGTCGGGATTTTACGTTAGTTTAAAGTTTGGTTTCACGATTTATAGTTTCAACCGGTCCTCCTAGGAAGTGAAGTTTATCGTTGATAGTAAGTTCATCGAAGAGGATAACAAGTTCTTGTTTCGCAAGACACGCCTTTAAGTTTGATACACCGAATGTAGGATGAACGGAATTTGTGAGTCGTAAGTGCGAAGCGGTAAGCAACGGGTACAACATGCCACAAGATTTCAAAAGGACTAATAATATCGCGGATTTAGCTTTCTACGTTTCCCAAAACGGATTACACCTTTTCAAGGTGCGACTTTTAACGTTATGCGGTTTCCTACATGGAATTCGAAAGGTTTACATCTAACATTTGCATAGCTCCTTTGGCGACTACGGGCCTTCTCGAGCCTTTCTCGAATTGGAACGATTTTAACGGTTACTCCATGAATGAGTCCAGGTTCGGTGACTTGATTATCATTTACTTGGTTCTACAAAAGAAGAATGACGTTTCCGGTCATATAAGATTTCAAAAGGTGTGACGTTAAGACTTGAATGATAACCATCGTTGTAAGAGAATTTGGTTAAAGGCAAAACTTTTCTCAAGTAAATTTGAAGTTGATAACGCAAACTCGTATTATGGTTTCCAAGGTTTGAATCATGTGTTTGCTTGGTCCGTCGGTTTGTGGATGATACGCGGTACTCATGTTTAAACGTGGTCCCGAGGCTTTTTGTAAGTTTAGAAGTGAAACGAGCATCTCGATCCGAAACGAGGTACATTCCTTTAAGGTATATTTGAAAGAGTTTTTTAGGACGTGAAAACGTTTGTTGGAACAAGTTTCTGTTTCTCAAGAATTTCGCGCCGCGGAAGATTTATCGGTTTCTAAAAACGCTCGTTAGGACTATTCACCCTCGTGGCGAATGATAGTATAATGTGAAGAGTCTCTCTCTACATTGAGAATTTAGATAGAAGGTTTCTTTATACAAAATTACGAGTGTAATGCGAAAGAAGTTTTCGCCTCGATATGAGCATAACAAGCATATTGTAGTTCGTCGATAAAACTGTAAGAAAACGAGATAGTATACACGTGTAACATATGTTTGGAGTCGAAAGAATTTGTCATTCATTCGGTGGCATAAATATGGTTCGACAATAATCGAAGGTGTGTCCTTGGTATGGTTGTTATCAATATTCTCGGAGTTGGCATAAATGAGGTCATGTACATGGCACATGGTGGTGATTAGGTTGATCGAGTCCAACCACCATCACGTGTCATTAGAACTTTGGTATGACTTACCATAATATAACCACGTTGATCGAGTGTCGTTATATTACGCTAACTCATACCTCCATTCCCACATCACTCCATAGATTCAAGTTCGTGTAATCATAAAGATCTAAAATGAACAAAGTGTAACGACGTCTCAAACGTGACTTGTATTGAATCGAAAGAATTAGTGCGACTCTAAAGAAGCGTTCCCCGAGGGAAGTGTATAAATGATCGTTTACGTCAATGCGGTTCAAGTCAAACGATAATACCTTTAGGCACGAAAAGAGTAACGAATCATGATAACAAATAGTACGCAGCCGTAGTGATAAGCATTGATGACGATACTCACATAGAGTAGTGATGGTAGTAACAAGAAGTGGTAGATAGTAAGGAACGCCGGTGTGACACCGATAGTAAGTTGAAAAGGTGGCGAATAACAACCTGGGAGACAGAGTTCCCGAACAAGTGTGACTAATGAAGTCGTTGTCATCCTTACGAGCATGAATCTCGAATTTACGTGTGTTACCAGGAAGTGGCAGAATACAGATTCGTATGATGAAAGTTTGGTACCATTATGGAGTTCACCTAAGAAATATTCAAGTATATATGCACAAGTAGTCAAGTAAGTGCTATCTATAGCAAATGCAAGTCAGGATGCAATGATTAACTATCCGGTTGTAGTCTAGATTCACTAATGCGTCCTAACGACTCTGTCACACACACTAATGCACATCCTAGTTCCCTACAACCAACGCTCTGATACCATCTGTAGCGACCCGAAAAAATCGTCATTGACGGCGCCGCTAACTTAGGTCCCGTTACGTGGTCGTAGTCCCTATATGAGACTCGTTTGACCAAAATTATGTCGCGTTCTTTTGAAATGTATCATGCTTGCAAAGTTCAGTTTACCAAAAGGTTCGACAACAAGTTTAAGTTTACAAAAGTTACAAAGTGTAAATGAAATAACTTGGAAAATAATATAAGTTGAAAATCACGGTTGCTATAAATAGCATAAGTATGTAAACATTTGTTTGAATCCAAAGGTGCTATCACTAGCGTATGCATGTATGCTTGACTCCAATCAAAGTAATCAAAGTGTGCGGAAGCATGTATCAATTAGCCAAGTATGAACCTGAGAAAATATGTAGAAAACTGTCAACGAAAAACGTTGGTGAGATCATAAATGTATTTGTAAAAGTATGTTTTTGAATCACAAGGTTTAGTATCAAACTGTATACATCTATAAAGATGTGTTTGTATCAAAGCGTATACATCTCGAAAGATGTTGTTTGTAAACCATAAGATTTAGTATAAAGTGAATATCAAGCGTATACATCCCAAAAGATGTTGTCTGTATCACGAGCACCCAATTACCAAAACTTTACTGAATCTTACCTCTGCATAATAGTGTTAGAACCTACACTATATCCCGAAAATACGTTTCATCCCTTAGATGAGGGTTCGTAAAACCCGCATGGCCACACAACATAAGTTCTCGCTCACACCCTACAAGTGTAACTAATGGTAATTGGACTTGAGGATTTTCGTTCTAACTCGTATGTATCTTTGCTCTTGTATTCGTATTTGTGTTCAAAGTATGAAAGTATAAACCGTATAAAATGTATATAAAGTATATGTTTCTCAGCCCACGATTTAAAAGTATAAAAGTATTTGAAAGGGTGGGACTATGATCTCACCTCGAGTGCACGAGTATAAATGTACTTCACAAAGTAAACGCGTGCATGAAAGTTGTTTAGCCATGACCTAAACAAGTAAGTTGTATTAATTAACCGGTTACGACACAAGGTCGGGCGAAATGTGTTCAATTAGTCCTATGGCTCGTTACGACTCGAATAGTATAGCATGTGAATCACGTTGTCAAGTTTCATGCAAGAATCAAGTATAAAAGAAGATTAGAACGATTGCATAAACGTTTGGTTAAGTTTAACTAAAAGTCAAACTCGGTCAAGTCAAAGTCAACGAAAAAGTCAACACATTCGGGTCGGGTCCCAAACTATTTTTCTAAGGTTTTTAATCATATATAAGCATGTTAGAACAAGTTACATGTGAATCGGAGGTGCGTAGCATAGCAAACATTTTTCGTAAAAGTGTAAGTTTGATCAGAATCCAAACACGCCTAATGCCGCGCCGCGACCAGGGGTGCCGCGCCGCGACAAATAACGTGGTCTGGTGCCTGGTCAGTTTCAAAAGTTCAAGTCTTGATCCAAAATTCAATTTAGCACAAATCGCAAACCGTAAACACTTAGAACATGTATCTTATATCGTTGGAAAGGTATTTTGACAAAGATCACAACTAAATACATCAATTACAATAACCGAAATTTCGTCAAGTGATCAATAAAGGTTTATTTTCAAAGTTTCAAGTTCATCAAATGCATTTTAAGTTTCGGGAATCCAATTCACACATATGATATGCCGTTTTGAAGGTAATGAAACATACATTACAACTAAACACTTACTAATAACATTTCATGGCATTCGAAATATCAAAAGCTCGTTTTAAGTCTATCAAACCCTAACCAAAATCCACAAAAATCAATATTCATGTTTTTGAAGTTTTCTTAATCAACCTACGCATCAAAACGAAGCTAGTGATACTAGTAACACAATTAAAGCATGAACTTTAGTATTTAAACAACATTTAACCTTCCAAAATGCAAGATTAAGCAAACCCATTTCAAATGTTCAAACTAGTTACTCAAAACAACAAATCGAGCAAACAAATCATATATTCATGTTATACACGAGCCATAGACACTAACTAACACCATTTCAAGTATATAAAACGAATTTAGAGAAATCTAGTGTTTTAGAATTGTTACCCAAACGAGATGAAGTTGGTATCAAATTGTAGAAGATGAAGAGAGGATTCCAAATATGTAATTTGTTTTGTTGCTAGCTCCCTAAACCGAATTTAGATGATGAATTCTTGTTTGTGTTCTTGAGAGAAAAAGAAAGTAAGAAAGAAAGAAGAAGGTGGATGAATGAATGGATGAGGAAGGTGTTGGCCATTTGACTAGTAAAACCGTTGGTCTCTTGCCAATATTGGTCCCTCAAATTTGAAAGCGGGTGCGGGAATTAACCAAACGAATATTTTAAAAAAACGCTCAAGTAAACGAGTGATGTTATAATTAAATAACGAGAATATTATGAACATTTGTCAACGGAATCTACGAATATAAATAACGAAAGATATTATTAAAAAAAAAGATAGTGTTAAAAATAAATTTAATGGAAAAACGCGGGATGTTACAGCTAACTTATATTGTATTATACATGTATTCTAATATATTATGTAATCTTGGGATACCATAGACACGTATGCAAATGTTTTGACATATCATATCGACCCATGTGTATATATTATTTGGAACAACCATAGACACTCTATATGCAGTAATGTGGGAGTTAGCTTTACAGGGTTGAGGTTGATTCCAAAAATATATATACTTTGAGTTGTGATCTAGCCTGAGACATGTATACACTGGGTCGTGGATTGATTCAAGATAATATATATCAATTTTTTTTCTGTACATCTAACGTTGGACAACTAGTTGTAGGTTACTAACGAGGACAGCTGACTTAATAAACTTAAAACATCAAAATATATTAAAAGTGTTGTAAATATATTTTGAATATACTTTGATATATATGTACATATTTGTTATAGGTTCGTGAATCGACCAGTGGCCAAGTCTTAATTCCCGACGAAGTAAAAATCTGTGAAAGTGAGTTATAGTCCCACTTTTAAAATCTAATATTTTTGGGATGAGAATACATGCAGGTTTTATAAATGATTTGCAAAATAGACATAAGTACGTGAAACTACATTCTATGATTGAATTATCGAAATCGAATATGCCCCTTTTTATTAAGTCTGGTAATCTAAGAATTAGGGAACAGACACCCTAATTGACGCGAATCCTAAAGATAGATCTATTGGGCCTAACAAACCCCATCCAAAGTACCGGATGCTTTAGTACTTTGAAATTTATATCATATCCGAAGGGTGTCCCAGAATGATGGGGATATTCTTATATATGCATCTTGTTAATGTCGATTACCAGGAGTTCACCATATGAATGATTTTTATCTCTATGTATGGGATGCGTATTGAAATATGAAATCTTGTGGTCTATTGTTACGATTTGATATATATATAGGTTAAACCTATAACTCACCAACATTTTTGTTGACGTTTAAAGCATGTTTATTCTCAGGTGAATACTAAGAGTTTCCGCTGTTGCATACTAAAATAAGGACAAGATTTGGAGTCCATGTTTGTATGATATTGTGTAAAAACTGCATTTAAGAAACATATGTCGATGTAATATATTTCTATTGTAAACCATTATGTAATGGTCGTGTGTAAACAGTATATTTTAGATTATCATTATTTGATAATCTACGTAATGCTTTTGAAACCTTTATTGATAAAATAAAGGTTATGGTTGTTTTAAAAATGAATGCAGCCTTTGAAAAACGTCTCATATAGAGGTCAAAACCTCGCAACGAAATCAATTAATATGGAACGTTTATAATCAATATGAACGGGACATTTCAGTTGGTATCAGAGCGTTGGTCTTAGAGAACCAGAATTTTGCATTAGTGTGTCTTATCGAGTTTGTTAGGATGCATTAGTGAGTCTGGACTTCGAGCGTGTTTACTTGAAAAATGATTGCTTAACAAATTTTGTTGGAAACTATATATTTTTAACATGTGAATATTATGTGATATATTAATCACTTAACGTGTTTGATATTATGTGATAGATGTCTATCTCTAGAACAAGTCCCATTGACTCACCTAATAATAATGAAAATTGGAATGATTCGTGGACTGATTCACAAGTTCCCGAAGAGGAACCGGAAGAAGAATCGGAACCGGAAGAAGAATCGGAACCGGAAAAAGAAATAGAACCAGTGGGGGAAATAATAAAACGGTTAAGTAGAATAAAATCCTCAACCAACCGACCAAAGTTAATTATGGTCAATGGTGTTTCCGCCAAGGAAGCAAAGTATTGGGAGGATTACCAATTCTCCGATGAATCGGATCCCAACAAGGATTCCGATGATGTTATAGAAATTACCCCAACACAATTTAATAAGGCAAAAGAGAAAAATAAGGGAAAGGGCATAAAAATAGAGAAATTTGATTCCAAACCCGATGAACTTTATATGTATCGTCAACACCCGTATTTCTTAAGTTGTGACAATAACCCAGGAACCTCTAAACCACCAGGTTTTTCTAAACCAATGTGGAAAATGACGGTTCGTATTAGGGGAACATCATATATCCCTAGAAACTTGCAAAACGAACCAAAACCGAAGAAGAAGAAACGGGCGAGTCGGAATAAGATAGTTGTATTCGTGTGGTGTAATATATGTAATATAGTGTGCTTATGCTTTATGATATATGTAAAAATTTCTTGTATTAATAAGTATTTTTTTTATGAATCTAACTCTTGTCTATTTTAGAGTATAAAAACACAAAATGGATAGACAACCCAATATTTTAAGAGGCCTACCCGGAGACATGATTGATGAAATCTTGTCTAGAGTCGGTCAGAATTCCTCGGCACAACTATTTAAGGCGAGATCAGTTTGTAAGACATTCGAAGAACGTTCCAAGAATGCCTTGGTTTATAAAAGGCTTTCGTTCGAAAGATGGGGGATATCACATGGGAAATCCATAAGTTACGATGTATTTACTTTGACACATATATTGCGGGGAACCCAAATGCTATTTTACGCAACGGGTTAAGAAATTATTTTGACTCAATATATCCGAATATAGGACTTCGTGATTTAGAAAAAGCGGCTAACATGCAACATAAAGAAGCATGTTATGCTTACGGGTTAGTAATGTTCGCTTCTCACAAAAGTGAGAACAAGAACATCGGGCTACAACTATTAAACAAAACGTTCCCACAAGTGACGGAGTCAGTAATTGGGGTAAGAAATGAGGTTTTTAGATTGTTACGGGACTGTTGGACATTACGTAACCCTCGTCCCTTTGACGACGTTACAACACGCTGTCTTATCAACGGCCATAACGGTTATGTTCCACAAGACCAAGGATGGGAAGTAGTCCTAGTAAAACCAGAATGCATGACTTGTTTCTGGACGTATGAATTACGTGTCTTTATTGCCTTTGCTGAACGACTTGTGTACTAGCTAGAATTATCTTCACAACTATCTTGTATCAAAGTTATTGTGTGCTATATTTCATGCTATATGTAAAATAAGCGGTATTGTAAGTTTGTAAAATATTGTGTAAAAGTTTGAACGCGAAATATTATTATAATCAGTTTTTCATATAGAATTGTAGTAGTTGAATTGTATATTAGCTACTAAGTATGAACTTAACGGGTAGGTACTACCCGAATTTAAACTTATAAAACGCTAATATGAAGAAAAAGCTTTTATAAATGAGTTCATATTATGCTACGAAATACTATTAACTACTCTTAATATTCTGTATGATTAACTTGTTCCATTTAACTATTTTGAAGGAAATGGCACCGACTACTCGACACACCGTGAATATGAATGAAGAGGAATTCCGTACTTTTCTAGCTTCAAACATAGCCGCAGTACAGGCTGCGCTACATACCAACAATAACCTTAGATCTAGCAGTACAGGAAATCGTGTAGAATGCACCTACAAAGAATTCACTGCCTGCAAACCTTTGGAATTTGATGGAACCGAAGGACCGATCGGATTGAAACGGTGGACCGAGAAGGTCGAATCGGTGTTTGCCATAACTAAGTGTACTGAAGAGGTACTGCGTTAACATGGTGGAATACCTATCTAGAGCAAGTGGGACAAGATGATGCTTACGCACTACCGTGGTCAGCATTCAAGCACTTGATGAATGAGAAGTACCGTCCCAGAACCGAGGTCAATAAGCTCAAGACAGAACTTAGAGGGTTACGAACCCAAGGATTTTATATTACCACGTACGAAAGACGATTCACAGAATTGTGCCTATTGTGTCCGAGAGCTTGCGAAGATGAGGAAGAGAAGATCGACGCGTTTGTGAAAGGAATACCGGAAAGAATCCAAGAAGATATAAGTTCACACAAGCCCGCCTCCATACAACAGGCATGTAGAATGGCTCACAAACTAGTGAACCAGATTGAGGAAAGAATTAAAGAACATGCAGCTGAAGAGGCCTATGTGAAGCAAGTCAAAAGAAAGTGGGAGGAAAACGGTGATAAGAATCACCAATACAACAACAACAGTAATTACAACAATAATCGCAACAACTATCCCAACAATCGCAACATCAATCGCAACTACAACAAACGGCCCAACAACAACAACAACAACAACAACAACAACTACTACTACTACAACAATCATCCCAACAACAATAACAACCGCAACAACAACAACAATCAGAAGCAGCTATGCCAAAGGTGTGAAAAGTATCACTCGGGGTTCTGCACCAAATTTTGCAACAAGTGTAAAAGAAATGGTCATAGCGCAGCGAAGTGTGAGGTCTACGGACCAGGGGTTAACAGAACAAAAGGAACAAATGGTGTCGGAACGAGTAATGGGGGAGCAAGTAGTGTCGGAGCAAGTTATGCCAATGTAGTTTGTTATAAATGTGGAAAACCGGGCCACATTATTAGAAATTGCCCGAACCAGGAGAACACGAATGGACAAGGCCGCGGAAGAGTTTTCAATATTAATGCGGCAGAGGCACAGGAAGACCCGGAGCTTGTTACGGGTACGTTTCTTATTGACAATAAATCTGCTTACATTTTATTTGATTCGGGGGCGGATAGAAGCTATATGAGTAGAGATTTTTGTGCTAAATTAAGTTGTCCATTGACGCCGTTGGATAGTAAATTTTTACTCGAATTAGCAAACGGTAAATTAATTTCAGCAGATTATATATGCCGGAATCGAGAAATTAAACTGGGTAGCGAAATATTTAAGATTGATTTGATACCAGTAGAGTTAGGGAGATTTGATGTAATAGTTGGCATGGACTGGCTGAAGAAGGTGAAAGCAGAGATCGTATGTTATAAAAATGCAATTCACATTGTACGAGAAGAAGGAGAACCCTTAATGGTGTACTGATAAGAAAAGGTTGCTATGTTGTTCTAGCACACGTCGAGAAAGTACAAACTGAAGAAAAGAGCATCAATGATGTTCCCATCGCAAAAGAATTTCCCGATGTATTTCTGAAAGAATTACCGGGACTACCTCCACATCGATCTATTGAATTTCAAATAGATCTTGTACCAGGAGCTGCACCAATAGCTCGTGCTCCTTATAGACTCGCACCCAGCGAGATGAAAGAACTACAAAGCCAGATGCAAAAACTATTAGAACATGGTTTCATTCGACCAAGCACATCACCATGGGGAGCTCCTGTTTTGTTTGTCAAGAAGAAGGATGGTACATTTAGGTTGTGTATTGACTACAGAGAGTTGAACAAACTTACCATCAAAAACCATTATCCACTGCCGAGAATTGACGACTTGTTTGATCAACTACAAGGCTCGTCGGTTTATTCGAAGATCGATTTACATTCTGGATATCATCAAATGCGAGTAAAGGAGGATGATATTCCAAAAACTGCTTTTAGGACGCGTTACGGTCATTACGAGTTTATGGTTATGCCGTTTGGATTGACTAACGCACCAGTTGTGTTCATGGACCTTATAAACCGAGTGTGTGGGCCATATCTTGACAAGTTTGTCATTGTTTTCATCGATGACATACTTATTTACTCAAAGAATGATCAAGAGCACGAAGAACATTTGAGAAAAGTGCTAGAAGTATTGAGGAAAGAAAAATTGTACGCTAGGTTTTCAAAGTGTGCATTTTGGTTGGAAGAAGTTCAATTCCTCGGTCACATAGTGAACAAAGAAGGTATCCAGGTGGACCCGGCAAAGATCGAAACCGTTGAAAAGTGGGAAACCCCAAAAACTCCGAAGCATATACGTCAATTTTTAGGATTGGCTGGTTACTACAGAAGATTCATCCAAGATTTCTCCAAAATAGCAAAACCCTTGACTGCATTAACGCATAAAGGGAAGAAATTTGAATGGAAGGATGAATAAGAGAAGGCGTTTCAATTATTGAAGAAAAAGCTAACTACGGCACCTATATTGTCATTGCCTGAAGGGAATGATGATTTTGTGATTTATTGTGACGCATCAAAGCAAGGTCTCGGTTGTGTATTAATGCAACGAACGAAGGTGATTGCTTATGCGTCTAAACAATTAAAGATTCACGAACAAAATTATACGACGCATGATTTGGAATTAGGCGCGGTTGTTTTTGCATTAAAGACTTGGAGGCACTACTTATATGGGGTCAAAAGTATTATATATACCGGCCACAAAAGTCTTCAACACATATTTAATCAGAAACAACTGAATATGAGGCAGCGTAGGTGGATTGAATTGTTGAATGATTACAACTTTGAGATTCGTTACCACCCGGGGAAGGCAAATGTGGTAGCCGACGCCTTGAGCAGAAAGGAAAAAGAACCCATTCGAGTAAAATCTATGAATATAATGATTCACACTAACCTTACTACTCAAATAAAGGAGGCGCAACAAGGAGTTTTAAAAGAGGGAAATTTAAAGGATGAAATACCCAAAGGATCGGAGAAGCATCTTAATATTTGGGAAGACGGAACCCGGTATAGGGCTGAAAGAATTTGGGTACCAAAATTTGGAGATATGGGAGAAATGGTACTTAGAGAAGCTCATAAAACCAGATACTCAATACATCCTGGAACGGGGAAGATGTACAAGGATCTTAAGAAACATTTTTGGTGGCCAGGTATGAAAGCCGGTATTGCTAAATATGTAGGAGAATGTTTGACGTGTTCTAAGGTCAAAGCTGAACATCAGAAACCATCAGGTCTACTACAACAACCTGAAATCCCGGAATGGAAATGGGAAAACATTACCATAGATTTCATCACTAAATTGCCAAGGACTGCAAGTGGTTTTGATACTATTTGGGTAATAGTTGATCGTCTCACCAAATCAGCACACTTCCTGCCAATAAGAGAAGATGACAAGATGGAGAAGTTAGCACGACTGTATTTGAAGGAAGTCGTCTCCAGACATGGAATACCAATCTCTATTATCTCTGATAGGGATGGCAGATTTATTTCAAGATTCTGGCAGACATTACAGCAAGCATTAGGAACTCATCTAGACATGAGTACTGCCTATCATCCACAAACTGATGGGCAGAGCGAAAGGATGATATAAACGCTTGAAGACATGCTACGAGCATGTGTTATTGATTTCGGAAACAGTTGGGATCGACTTCTACCGTTAGCAGAATTTTCCTACAACAACAGCTATCATTCAAGCATTGAGATGGCGCCGTTTGAAGCACTTTATGGTAGAAAGTGCAGGTCTCCGATTTGTTGGGGTGAAGTGGGGGATAGACAGATTACGGGTTCGAAATAATACAAAAAACTACCGAGAAGATCATCCAAATTCAACAACGGTTGAAAACCGCCCAAAGTCGACAAAAGAGCTACGCCGACATTAAAAGAAAAGATATAGAATTTGAAATTGGAGAAATGGTCATGCTTAAGGTTGCACCTTGGAAAGGTGTTGTTCAATTTGGTAAATGAGGGAAATTAAATCCAAGGTATATTGGACCATTCAAGATTATTGATCGTGTCGGACCAGTAGCTTACCGACTTGAGTTACCTCAACAACTCGCGGCTGTACATAACACTTTCCATGTCTCGAATTTGAAGAAATGTTTTGCTAAAGAAGATCTCACTATTCCGTTAGATGAAATCCAAATCAACGAAAAACTTCAATTCATCGAAGAACCCGTCGAAATAATGGATCGTGAGGTTAAAAGACTTAAGCAAAACAAGATACCAATTGTTAAGGTTCAATGGAATGCTCGTAGAGGACCCGAGTTCACCTGGGAATGAGAAGATCAGATGAAGAAGAAATACCCGCATTTATTTCCAGAGGATACGTCAACACCTCCAACTGCTTAAAATTTCGGGACGAAATTTAATTAACAGGTAGGTACTGTAGTGACCCGAACTTTTCCATGTTTATATATATATTAAATGAAATTGTTATTTACATGATTAAGTGTTTCCAACATGTTAAGCAATCAAACTTGTTAAGACTTGATTAATTGAAATAGGTTTCATATAGACAATTGACCACCCAAGTTGACTGGCGATTCACGAAGGTTAAAACTTGTAAAAACTATATGATGACATATATATGGATATATATATATTTAACATGATATTATGATAAGTAAAAATATCATTAAGTATATTAACAATGAACTACATATGTAAAAACAAGACTACTAACTTAATGATTTTGAAACGAGACATATATGTAACCATTATCGTTGTAACGACATTTAATGTATATATATTATATTAAGAAATATTAATACATCATGATATCATGATAATGTAATAATTTAACATCTCATTTGATTTAATAAACAATGGGTTAACAACAATTAACAAGATCGTTAACCTAAAGGTTTCAAAACAACACTTACAAGTAACGACTAACGATGATTTAACGACTCAGTTAAAATGTATATACATGTAGTGTTTTAATATGTATTCATACACTTTTGAAAGACTTCAAGACACTTATCAAAATACTTCTACTTAACAAAAATGCTTACAATTACATTCTCGTTCAGTTTCATCAACAATTCTACTCGTATGCACCCGTATTCGTACTCGTACAATACACAGCTTTTAGATGTATGTACTATTAGTATATGAAATGTCCCGTTCTTATTGATTAAAAACGTTCCATATTAATTGATTTCGTTGCGAGGTTTTGACCTCTATATGAGACGTTTTTCAAAGACTGCATTCATTTTTAAAACAAACTATAACCTTTATTTCATAAATAAAGGTTCAAAAAGCTTTACGTAGATTATCAAATAATGATAATCTAAAATACCCTGTTTACACACGACCATTACATAATGGTTTACAATACAAATATGTTACATCGAAATCAGTTTCTTGAATGCAGTTTTTACACAATATCATACAAACATGGACTCCAAATCTTGTCCTTATTTTAGTATGCAACAGCGGAAGCTCTTAGTATTCACCTGAGAATAAACATGCTTTAAATGTCAACAAAAATGTTGGTGAGTTATAGGTTTAACCTATATATATCAAATCGTAACAATAGACCACAAGATTTTATATTTCAATACACATCCCATACATAGAGATAAAAATCATTCATATGGTGAACACCTGGTAATCGACATTAACAAGATGCATATATAAGAATATCCCCATCATTCCGGGATCCTCCTTCGGACATGATATAAATTTCGAAGTACTAAAGCATCCGGTACTTTGGATGGGGTTTGTTAGGCCCAATAGATCTATCTTTAGGATTCACGTCAATTAGGGTGTCTGTTCCCTAATTCTTAGATTACCAGACTTAATAAAAAGGGGCATATTCGATTTCAATAATTCAACCATAGAATGTAGTTTCACGTACTTGTGTCTATTTTGTAAATCATTTATAAAACCTGCATGTATTCTCATCCCAAAAATATTAGATTTTAAAAGTGGGACTATAACTCACTTTCACAGATTTTTACTTCGTCGGGAAGTAAGACTTGGCCACTGGTTGATTCACGAACCTATAACAATATATACATATATATCAAAGTATGTTCAAAATATATTTACAACACTTTTAATATATTTTGATGTTTTAAGTTTATTAAGTCAGCTGTCCTCGTTAGTAACCTACAACTAGTTGTCCACAGTTAGATGTACAGAAATAAATCGATAAATATTATCTTGAATCAATCCACGACCCAGTGTATACATATCTCAGTATTGATCACAACTCAAACTATATATATTTTGGAATCAACCTCAACCCTGTATAGCTAACTCCAACATTCACATATAGAGTGTCTATGGTTGTTCCGAAATATATATAGATGTGTCGACATGATAGGTCGAAACATTGTATACGTGTCTATGGTATCTCAAGATTACATAATATACAATACAAGTTGATTAAGTTATGGTTGGAATAGATTTGTTACCAATTTTCACTTAGCTAAAATGAGAAAAATTATCCAATCTTGTTTTACCCATAACTTCTTCATTTTAAATCCGTTTTGAGTGAATCAAATTGCTATGGTTTCATATTGAACTCTATTTTATGAATATAAACAGAAAAAGTATAGGTTTATAGTCGAAAAAATAAGTTACAAGTCATTTTTGTAAAGGTAGTCATTTCAGTCGAAAGAACGACGTCTAGATGACCATTTTAGAAAACATACTTCCACTTTGAGTTTAACCATAATTTTTGGATATAGTTTCATGTTCATAATAAAAATCATTTTCTCAGAATAACAACTTTTAAATCAAAGTTTATCATAGTTTTTAATTAACTAACCCAAAACAGCCCGCGGTGTTACTACGACGGCGTAAATCCGGTTTTACGGTGTTTTTCGTGTTTCCGGGTTTTAAATCATTAAGTTAGCATATCATATAGATATAGAACATGTGTTTAGTTGATTTTAAAAGTCAAGTTAAAACGATTAACTTTTATTTGCGAACAAGTTTAGAATTAACTAAACTATGTTCTAGTGATTACAAGTTTAAACCTTCGAATAAGATAGCTTTATATGTATGAATCGAATGATGTTATGAACATCATTACTACCTCAAGTTCCTTGGATAAACTTACTGGAAATGAAAAAAATAGATCTAGCTTCAAAGGATCCTTGGATGGCTTGAAAGTTCTTGAAGCAGAATCATGACACGAAAACAATTTCAAGTAAGATTTCCACTCGAAATAAGATTGTTATAGTTATAGAAATTGAATTAAAGTTTGAATATGATTATTACCTTGTATTAGAAAGATAACCTACTGTAAGTAACAAAGATTTCTTGATCTTGGATGATTACTTGGAATGGATTTAGAAAACTTGGAAGTAAACTTGCAATCTTGGAAGTATTCTTGATTTTATGAAACTAGTACTTTTGGAATTTATGAAGAACACATAGAACTTGAAGATAGAACTTGAGAGAGATCAATTAGATGAAGAAAATTGAAGAATTAAAGTGTTTGTAGGTGTTTTTGGTCGTTGGTGTATGGATTAGATATAAAGGATATGTAATTTTGTTTTCATGTAAATAAGTCATGAATGATTACTCATATTTTTGTAATTTTATGAGATATTTCATGCTAGTTGCCAAATGATGGTTCCCACATATGTTAGGTGACTCACATGGGCTACTAAGAGCTGATCATTGGAGTGTATATACCAATAGTACATACATCTAAAAGCTGTGTATTGTACGAGTATGAATACGGGTGCATACGAGTAGAATTGTTGATGAAACTGAACGAGGATGTAATTGTAAGCATTTTTGTTAAGTAGAAGTATTTTGATAAGTTTCTTGAAGTCTTTCATAAGTGTATGAATACATATTAAAACAATACATGTATATACATTTTAACTGAGTCGTTAAGTCATCGTTAGTCGTTACATGTAAGTGTTGTTTTGAAACCTTTAGGTTAACGATCTTGTTAAGTGTTGTTAACCCAATGTTTATAATATCAAATGAGATTTTAAATTATTATATTATCATGATATTATGATGTATAAATATCTCTTAATATGATATATATACATTAAATGTCGTTACAACGATAATCGTTACATATATGTCTCGTTTCAAAATCACTAAGTTAGTAGTCTTGTTTTTACATATGTAGTTCATTGTTAATATACTTAATGATATGTTTACTTATCATAATATCATGTTAACTATATATATATATCCATATATATATATCATCATATAGTTTTTACAAGTTTTAACGTTCGTGAATCACCGTTCAACTTGGGTGGTCAATTGTCTATATGAAACCTATTTCAATTAATCAAGTCTTAACAAGTTTGATTGCTTAACATGTTGGAAACACTTAATAATGTAAATAACAATTTCATTTAATATATATAAACATGGAAAAGTTCGGGTCACTACAGTACCTACCCATTAAATAAATTTCGTCCCGAAATTTTAAGCAGTTGGAGGTGTTGACGTATCTTCTGGAAATAAGTGCGGGTATTTCTTCTTCATCTGATCTTCTCATTCCCAGGTGAACTCGGGTTCTCTACGGGCATTCCATCGAACCTTAACAATTGGTATCTTGTTTTGTTTAAGTCTTTTAACCTCACGATCCATTATTTCGACGGGTTCTTCGATGAATTGAAGTTTTTCGTTGATTTCGATTTCGTCTAACAGAATAGTGAGATCTTCTTTAGTAAAACATTTCTTCAAATTCGAGACGTGGAAAGTGTTATGTACAGCCGCGAGTTGTTGAGGTAACTCAAGTCGGTAAGCTACTGGTCCGACACGATCTATAATCTTGAATGGTCCAATGTACCTTGGATTTAGTTTACCCCGTTTACCAAATCGAACAAAGCCTTTCCAAGGTGAAACCTTAAGCATGACCATTTCTCCAATTTCAAACTCTATATCTTTTCTTTTACTGTCCGCGTAGCTCTTTTGTCGACTCTGGGCGGTTTTCAATCTTTGTTGAATTTGGATGATTTTCTCGGTAGTTTCTTGTATTATCTCCGGACCCGTAATCTGTCTATCCCCCACTTCACTCCAACAAATCGGAGACCTGCACTTTCTACCATAAAGTGCTTCAAACGGCGCCATCTCAATGCTTGAATGGTAGCTGTTGTTGTAGGAAAATTCTGCTAACGGTAGATGTCGATCCCAACTGTTTCCGAAATCAATAACACAAGCTCGTAGCATGTCTTCAAGCGTTTGTATCATCCTTTCGCTCTGCCCATCAGTTTGTGGATGATAGGTAGTACTCATGTCTAGACGAGTTCCCAATGCTTGCTGTAATGTCTGCCAGAATCTTGAAATAAATCTGCCATCCCTATCAGAGATAATTGAGATTGGTATTCCATGTCTGGAGACGACTTCCTTCAAATATAGTCGTGCTAACTTCTCCATCTTATCATCTTCTCTTATTGGCAGGAAGTGTGCTGACTTGGTGAGACGATCAACTATTACCCAAATAGTATCATAACCACTTGCAGTCCTTGGCAATTTAGTAATGAAATCCATGGTAATGTTTTCCCATTTCCATTCCGGGATTTCAAGTTGTTGTAGTAGACCTGATGGTTTCTGATGTTCAGCCTTGACCTTAGAACACGTCAAACATTCTCCTACATATTTAGCAATATCGGCTTTCATACCTGGCCACCAAAAATGTTTCTTAAGATCCTTGTACATCTTCCCCGTTCCAGGATGTATTGAGTATATGGTTTTATGAGCTTCTCTAAGTACCATTTCTCTCATATCTCCAAATTTTGGTACCCAAATTCTTTCAGCCCTATACCGGGTTCCGTCTTCCCGAATATTAAGATGCTTCTCCGATCCTTTGGGTATTTCATCCTTTAAATTTCCCTCTTTTAAAACTCCTTGTTGCGCCTCCTTTATTTGAGTAGTAAGGTTAGTGTGAATCATTATATTCATAGATTTTACTCGAATGGGTTCTCTGTCCTTTCTGCTCAAGGCGTCGGCTACCACATTTACCTTCCCCGGGTGGTAACGAATCTCAAAGTCGTAATCATTCAACAATTCAATCCACCTACGCTGCCTCATATTCAGTTGTTTCTGATTAAATATGTGTTGAAGACTTTTGTGGTCGGTATATATAATACTTTTCACCCCATATAAGTAGTGCCTCCAAGTCTTTAATGCAAAAACAACCGCGCCTAATTCCAAATCATGCGTCGTATAATTTTGCTCGTGAATCTTCAATTGTCTAGACGCATAAGCAATCACCTTCGTCCGTTGCATTAATACACAACCGAGACCTTGCTTTGATGCGTCACAATAAATCACAAAATCATCATTCCCTTCAGGCAATGACAATATAGGTGCCGTAGTTAGCTTTTTCTTCAATAATTGAAACGCCTTCTCTTGTTCATCCTTCCATTCAAATTTCTTCCCTTTATGCGTTAATGCAGTCAAGGGTTTTGCTATTTTGGAGAAATCTTGGATGAATCTTCTGTAGTAACCAGCTAATCCTAAAAATTGACGTATATGCTTCGGAGTTTTTGGGGTTTCCCACTTTTCAACGGTTTCGATCTTTGCCGGGTCCACCTGGATACCTACTTTGTTCACTATGTGACCGAGGAATTGAACTTCTTCCAACCAAAATGCACACTTTGAAAACTTAGCGTACAGTTTTTCTTTCCTCAATACTTCTAGCACTTTTCTCAAATGTTCTTCGTGCTCTTGATCATTCTTTGAGTAAATAAGTATGTCATCGATGAAAACAATGACAAACTTATCAAGATATGGACCACACACTCGGTTCATAAGGTCCATGAACACAGCTGGTGTGTTAGTCAATCCAAACGGCATAACCATAAACTCGTAATGACCATAACGCGTCCTAAAAGCAGTTTTTGGAATATCATCCTCCTTTACTCGCATTTGATGATATCCAGAACGTAAATCGATCTTTGAATAAACTGACGAGCCTTGTAGTTGATCAAATAAGTCGTCAATTCTCGGCAATGGATAACGGTTTTTGATGGTAAGTTTGTTTAACTCTCTGTAGTCAATACACAACCTAAATGTACCATCCTTCTTCTTAACAAACAAAACAGGAGCTCCCCATGGTGATGTGCTTGGTCGAATGAAACCACGTTCTAATAGTTCTTGCAGTTGGCTTTGCAGTTCTTTCATCTCGCTGGGTGCGAGTCTATAAGGAGCACGAGCTATTGGTGCAGCTCCTGGTACAAGATCTATTTGAAATTCAACAGATCGATGTGGAGGTAGTCCCGGTAATTCTTTGAAATACATCGGGAAATTCTTTTGCGACGGGAACATCATTGATGCTCTTTTCTTCAGTTTGTACTTTCTCGACGTGTGCTAGAACAGCATAGCAACCTTTTCTTATTAGTTTTTGTGCCTTCAAATTACTAATAAGATGTAGCTTCATGTTGCCCTTTTTTCCGTACACCATTAAGGGTTTTCCTTTTTCTCGTATAATGTGAATTGCATTTTTGTAACAAACGATCTCTGCTTTCACTTCTTTCAACCAGTCCATACCGATTATCACATCAAAACTCCCTAACTCTACTGGTATCAAATCAATCTTAAATGTTTCGCTAACCAGTTTAATTTCTCGATTCCGACATATATTATCTGCTGAAATTAATTTAGCATTTGCTAATTCGAGTAAAAATTTACTATCCAAAGGTGTCAATGGACAACTTAATTTAGCATAAAAATCTCTACTTATATAGCTTCTATCTGCACCCGAATCAAATAAAACGTAAGCAGATTTATTGTCAATAAGAAACGTACCCGTAACAAGCTCCGGGTCTTCCTGTGCCTCTGCCGCATTAATATTGAAAACTCTTCCGCGGCCTTGTCCATTCATGTTCTCCTGGTTCGGGCAATTTATAATAATGTGGCCCGGTTTTGCACATTTATAACAAACTACATTGGCATAACTTGCTCCGACACTACTTGCTCCGCCATTACTCGTTCCGACACCATTTGTTCCTTTCGTTCTATTAACCCCTGGTACGTAGACCTCACACTTCGCCGTGCTATGACCATTTCTTTTACACTTGTTGCAAAATTTGGTGCAGAACCCCGAGTGATACTTTTCACACCTTTGGCATAGCTGCTTCTGATTGTTGTTGTTGTTGCGGTTATTATTGTTGTTGGGATGATTGTTGTAGTTGCTGTTGTTGTTGTTGTTGTTGTTGTTGTTGGGCCGTTTGTTGTAGTTGCGATTAATATTGCGATTGTTGGGATAATTGTTGCGATTATTGTTGTAATTGCTGTTGTTGTTATATTGGTGATTCTTATCACCGTTTTCCTCCCACTTTCTTTTGACTTGCTTCAAATTGGCCTCTTCAGTAGTCTGTTCTTTAATTAGTTCCTCAATCTGGTTCACTAGTTTGTGAGCCATTCTACATGCCTGTTGTATGGAGGCGGGCTCGTGTGAACTTATATCTTCTTGGATTCTTTCCGGTAATCCTTTCACAAACGCGTCGATCTTCTCTTCCTCATCTTCGAATGCTCCCGGACACAATAGGCACAATTCTGTGAATCGTCTTTCGTACGTGGTAATATCAAATCCTTGGGTTCGTAACCCTCTAAGTTCTGTCTTGAGCTTATTGACCTCGGTTCTGGGACGGTACTTCTCGTTCATCAAGTGCTTGAATGCTGACCACGGTAGTGCGTACGCATCATCTTGTCCCACTTGCTCTAGATAGGTATTCCACCATGTTAACGCAGAACCTGTGAAGGTATGCGTAGCGTACTTCACTTTGTCCTCTTCAGTACACTTACTTATGGCAAACACCGATTCGACCTTCTCGGTCCACCGTTTCAATCCGATCGGTCCTTCGGTTCCATCAAATTCTAAAGGTTTGTAGGCAGTGAATTCTTTGTAGGTACATCCTACACAATTTCCTGTACTGCTAGATCCAAGGTTATTGTTGGTATGTAGCGCAGCCTGTACTGCGGCTATGTTTGAAGCTAGAAATGTACGGAATTCCTCTTCATTCATATTCACGGTGTGTCGAGTAGTCGGTGCCATTTCCTTAAAAATAGTCAAATGGAACAAGTTAATCATACAGAATATTAAGAGTAGTTAATAGTATTTCGTAGCATAATATGAACTCATTTATAAAAGCTTTTTCTTCATATTAGCGTTTTATAAGTTTAAATTCGGGTAGTACCTACCCGTTAAGTTCATACTTAGTAGCTAATATACAATTCAACTACTACAATTCTATATGAAAAACTGATTATAATAATATTTCGCATTCAAACTTTTATACAATATTTTACAAACTTACAATACCGCTTATTTTACATAAAGCATGAAATATAGCACACAATAACTTTGATACAAGATAGTTGTGAAGATAATTCTAGCTAGTACAAAAGTCGTTCAGCAAAGGCAATAAAGACACGTAATTTATACGTCCAGAAACAAGTCATGCATTCTGGATTTACTAGGACTACTTCCCATCCTTGGTCTTGTGGAACATAATCGTTATGGCCGTTGATAAGACAGCGTGTTGTAACGTCGTCAAAGGGACGAGGGTTACGTAATGACCAACAGTCTCGTAATAACCTAAAAACCTCATTTCTTACCCCAATTACCAACTCCGTCACTTGTGGGAACGTTTTGTTTAATAGTTGTAGCCCGATGTTCTTTTTCTCACTTCGGTGAGAAGCGAACATTACTAACCCGTAAGCATAGCATGCTTCTTTATGTTGCATGTTAGCCGCTTTTTCTAAATCATGAAGTCCTATATTCGGATACATTGAGTCAAAATAATTTCTTAACCCGTTGCGTAAAATAGCATTTGGGTTCCCCGCAATATATGCGTCAAAGTAAACACATCGTAACTTATGGGTTTCCCAATGTGATATCCCCCATCTTTCAAACGAAAGTCTCTTATAAACCAAGACATTCTTGGAACGTTCTTCGAATGTCTTACAAACTGATTTCGCCGTAAATAGTTGTGCCGAAGAATTCTGACCGACTCTAGACAAGATTTCATCAATCATGTCTCCGGGTAGGTCTCTTAAAATATTGGGTTGTCTATCCATTTTGTGTTTTTATACTGTAAAATAGACAAGAGTTAGATTCATAAAAAAATACTTATTAATACAAGCAATTTTTACATATATCATAAAGCATAAGCACACTATATTACATATATTACACCACACGAATACAACTATCTTATTCCGACTCGCTCGTTTCTTCTTCTTCGGTTTTGGTTCGTTTTAACAAGTTTCTAGGGATATATGATGTTCCCCTAATACGAGCTGTCGTTTTCCACAACGGTTTAGAAAAACCTGGTGGTTTAGAGGTTCCCGGGTCATTGTTACAACTTAAGGGCTTCGGGGGTTGACGATACATATAAAGTTCATCGGGGTTGGAATTAGATTTCTCTATTTTTATGCCCTTTCCCTTATTATTTTCTTTTGCCTTTTTAAATTCAGTTGGGGTAATTTCTATAACATCATCGGAATTCTCGTCGGAATCCGATTCATCGGAGAATTGGTAATCCTCCCAATATTTTGCTTCCTTGGCAGAAACACCATTGACCATAATTAACCTTGGTCGGTTGGTTGAGGATTTTCTTTTACTTAACCGTTTTATTATTTCCCCCACCAGTTCTATTTCCTCCTCCGGTTCCTCCTCTTCCGGTTCTGATTCTTCTTCCGGTTCTGATTCTTCTTCCAGTTCTTCTTCGGGAACTTGTGAATCAGTCCAATATATATTCGACTCTTCGTAATTATTAGGTGAGTCAATGGGATTTGTGCTAGAGGTAGACATCTATCACACAATATCAAACATGTTAAGAGATTAATATATCACATAATATATACATGTTAATAATATATAGTTTCCAACAAAAATGTTAAGCAATCATTTTTAAAGAAAACACGGTCGAAGTCCAGACTCACTAATGCATCCTAACAAACTCGATAAGACACACTAATGCAAATTTTCTGGTTCTCTAAGACCAACGCTCGGATACCAATTGAAATGTCCCGTTCTTATTGATTAAAAACGTTCCATATTAATTGATTTTGTTGCGAGGTTTTGACCTCTATATGAGACGTTTTTCAAAGACTGCATTCATTTTTAAAACAAACCATAACCTTTATTTCATAAATAAAGGTTCAAAAAGCTTTACGTAGATTATCAAATAATGATAATCTAAAATATCCTGTTTACACACGACCATTACATAATGGTTTACAATACAAATATGTTACATCGAAATCAGTTTCTTGAATGCAGTTTTTACACAATATCATACAAACATAGACTCCAAATCTTGTCCTTATTTTAGTATGCAACAGCGGAAGCTCTTAGTATTCACCTGAGAATAAACATGCTTTAAACGTCAACAAAAATGTTGGTGAGTTATAGGTTTAACCTATATATATCAAATCGTAACAATAGACCACAAGATTTCATATTTCAATACACATCCCATACATAGAGATAAAAATCATTCATATGGTGAACACCTAGTAATCGACATTAACAAGATGCATATATAAGAATATCCCCATTATTCCGGGATCCTCCTTCGGACATGATATAAATTTCGAAGTACTAAAGCATCCGGTACTTTGGATGGGGTTTGTTAGGCCCAATAGATCTATCTTTAGGATTCGCGTCAATTAGGGTGTCTGTTCCCTAATTCTTAGATTATCAGACTTAATAAAAAGGGGCATATTCGATTTCGATAATTCAACCATAGAATGTAGTTTCACGTACTTGTGTCTATTTTGTAAATCATTTATAAAACCTGCATGTATTCTCATCCCAAAAATATTAGATTTTAAAAGTGGGACTATAACTCACTTTCACAGATTTTTACTTCGTCGGGAAGTAAGACTTGGCCACTGGTTGATTCACGAACCTATAACAATATATACATATATATCAAAGTATGTTCAAAATATATTTACAACACTTTTAATATATTTTGATGTTTTAAGTTTATTAAGTCAGCTGTCCTCGTTAGTAACCTACAACTAGTTGTCCACAGTTAGATGTACAGAAATAAATCGATAAATATTATCTTGAATCAATCCACGACCCAGTGTATACATATCTCAGTATTGATCACAACTCAAACTATATATATTTTGGAATCAACCTCAACCCTGTATAGCTAACTCCAACATTCACATATAGAGTGTCTATGGTTGTTCCGAAATATATATATAGATGTGTCGACATGATAGGTCGAAACATTGTATACGTGTCTATGGTATCTCAAGATTACATAATATACAATACAAGTTGATTAAGTTATGGTTGGAATAGATTTGTTACCAATTTTCACGTAGCTAAAATGAGAAAAATTATCCAATCTTGTTTTACCCATAACTTCTTCATTTTAAATCCGTTTTGAGTGAATCAAATTGCTATGGTTTCATATTGAACTCTATTTTATGAATCTAAACATAAAAAGTATAGGTTTATAGTCAGAAAAATAAGTTACAAGTCATTTTTGTAAAGGTAGTCATTTCAGTCGAAAGAACGACGTCTAGATGACCATTTTAGAAAACATACTTCCACTTTGAGTTTAACCATAATTTTTGGATATAGTTTCATGTTCATAATAAAAATCATTTTCCCAGAATAACAACTTTTAAATCGAAGTTTATCATAGTTTTTAATTAACTAACCCAAAACAGCCCGCGGTGTTACTACGACGGCGTAAATCCGGTTTTACGGTGTTTTTCGTGTTTCCAGGTTTTAAATCATTAAGTTAGCATATCATATAGATATAGAACATGTGTTTAGTTGATTTTAAAAGTCAAGTTAGAAGGATTAACTTTTATTTGTGAACAAGTTTAGAATTAACTAAACTATGTTCTAGTGATTACAAGTTTAAACCTTCGAATAAGATAGCTTTATATGTATGAATCGAATGATGTTATGAACATCATTACTACCTCAAGTTCCTTGGATAAACCTACTGGAAATGAGAAAAATAGATCTAGCTTCAAAGGATCCTTGGATGGCTTGAAAGTTCTTGAAGCAGAATCATGACACGAAAACAATTTCAAGTAAGATTTCCACTCGAAATAAGATTGTTATAGTTATAGAAATTGAATTAAAGTTTGAATATGATTATTACCTTGTATTAGAAAGATAACCTACTGTAAGTAACAAAGGTTTCTTGATCTTGGATGATTACTTGGAATGGATTTAGAAAACTTGGAAGTAAACTTGCAATCTTGGAAGTATTCTTGATTTTATGAAACTAGAACTTTTGGAATTTATGAAGAACACATAGAACTTGAAGATAGAACTTGAGAGAGATCAATTAGATGAAGAAAATTGAAGAATGAAAGTGTTTGTAGGTGTTTTTGGTCGTTGGTGTATGGATTAGATATAAAGGATATGTAATTTTGTTTTCATGTAAATAAGTCATGAATGATTACTCATATTTTTGTAATTTTATGAGATATTTCATGCTAGTTGCCAAATGATGGTTCCCACATGTGTTAGGTGATCAGCTCTTAGCAGCCCATGTGAGTCACCTAACACATGTGGGAACTATCATTTGGAAACTAGCATGAAATATCTCATAAAATTACAAAAATATGAGTAATCATTCATGACTTATTTACATGAAAACAAAATTACATATCCTTTATATCTAATCCATACACCAACGACCAAAAACACCTACAAACACTTTCATTCTTCCATTTTCTTCATCTAATTGATCTCTCTCAAGTTCTATCTTCAAGTTCTAAGTGTTCTTCATAAATTCTACAAGTTCTAGTTTCATAAAATCAAGAATACTTCCAAGTTTGCTAGCTTACTTCCAATCTTGTAGAGTGATCATCCAACCTCAAGAAATCTTTCTTATTTACAGTAAGATATCTTTCTAATACAAGGTAATACTCATATTCAAACTTTGATTCAATTTCTATAACTATAACAATCTTATTTCGAGTGGAAATCTTACTTGAACTTGTTTCGTGTCATGATTCTGCTTCAAGAACTTTCAAGCCATCCAAGGATCCTTTGAAGCTAGATCCATTTTTCTCATTTCCAGTAGCTTTATCCAGAAAACTTGAGGTAGTAATGATGTTCATAACATCATTCGATTCATACATATAAAGCTATCTTATTCGAAGGTTTAAACTTGTAATCACTAGAACATAGTTTAGTTAATTCTAAACTTGTTCGCAAACAAAAGTTAATTCTTCTAACTTGACTTTTAAAATCAACTAAACGCATGTTCTATATCTATATGATATGCTAACTTAATGATTTAAAACCTGGAAACACGAAGAACACTGTAAAACCGGACATACGCTGTCGTAGTAACACCGCGGGCTGTTTTGGGTTAGTTAATTAAAAACTATGATAAACTTTGATTTAAAAGTTGTTCTTCTGGGAAAATGATTTTTCTTATGAACATGAAACTATATCCAAAAATCATGATTAAACTCAAAGTGGAAGTATGTTTTCTAAAATGGTCATCTAGACGTCGTTCTTTCGACTGAAATGACTACCTTTACAAAAATGACTTGTAACTTATATTTCTGACTATAAACCTATAATTTTTCTATTTAGATTCATAAAATAGAGTTCAATATGAAACCATAGCAATTTGATTCACTCAAAATGGATTTAAAATGAAGAAGTTATGGGTAAAACAAGATTGGATAATTTTTCTTCTTGTAGCAACGTGAAAATTGGTAACAAATCTATATTAATCATATCCTAGCTAACTTATATTGTATTATACATGTATTCTAATATATTATGTAATCTTGGGATACCATAGACACGTATGCAAATGTTTTGACATATCATATCGACCCATGTGTATATATTATTTGGAACAACCATAGACACTCTATATGCAGTAATGTGAGAGTTAGCTATACAGGGTTGAGGTTGATTCCAAAAATATATATACTTTGAGTTGTGATCTAGCCTGAGACGTGTATACACTGGGTCGTAGATTGATTCAAGATAATATATATCAATTTTTTTTCTGTACATCTAATGTTGGACAACTAGTTGTAGGTTACTAACGAGGACAGCTGACTTAATAAACTTAAAACATCAAAATGTATTAAAAGTGTTGTAAATATATTTTGAATATACTTTGATATATATGTACATATTTGTTATAGGTTCGTGAATCGACCAGTGGCCAAGTCTTACTTTCCGACGAAGTAAAAATCTGTGAAAGTGAGTTATAGTCCCACTTTTAAAATATAATATTTTTGGGATGAGAATACATGCAGGTTTTATAAATGATTTACAAAATAGACACAAGTACGTGAAACTACATTCTATGGTTGAATTATCGAAATCGAATATGCCCCTTTTTATTAAGTCTGGTAATCTAAGAATTAGGGAACAGACACCCTAATTGACGCGAATCCTAAAGATAGATCTATTGGGCCTAACAAACCCCATCCAAAGTACCGGATGCTTTAGTACTTCAAAATTTATATCATATCCGAAAGGTGTCCCGGAATGATGGGGATATTCTTATATATGCATCTTGTTAATGTCGATTACCAGGTGTTCACCATATGAATGATTTTTATCTCTATGTATGGGATGCGTATTGAAATATGAAATCTTGTGGTCTATTGTTACGATTTGATATATATATAGGTTAAACCTATAACTCACCAACATTTTTGTTGACGTTTAAAGCATGTTTATTCTCAGGTGAATACTAAGAGTTTCCGCTGTTGCATACTAAAATAAGGACAAGATTTGGAGTCCATGTTTGTATGATATTGTGTAAAAACTGCATTTAAGAAACATATGTCGATGTAATATATTTCTATTGTAAACCATTATGTAATGGTCGTGTGTAAACAGTATATTTCAGATTATCATTATTTGATAATCTACGTAATGCTTTTGAAACCTTTATTGATAAAATAAAGGTTATGGTTGTTTTAAAAATGAATGCAGTCTTTGAAAAACGTCTCATATAGAGGTCAAAACCTCGCAACGAAATCAATTAATATGGAACGTTTATAATCAATATGAACGGGACATTTCAATAGAGGTCACCAGTACTGTTACATCTCAGGACCGGATTGCCCTGCAGAAAATCCTTCACAGTAAAACCAAAAGGATCAAATTCCAAAGACAAATTATTATCAGTTGTAAGGCGACGAACGGAAATAAGATTTTTTATCAATTGGGGTGCAAGTAAAATATTGCGCAAATATAATGGACGGTTAAGATTAGGAATGGTGGAGTGACCAAAACCTCAAATTGGAATGCCATGGTCATTTCCTACAATGATGTATTTTGGTTGCTTTAATGAATAATAATAATTAAGATTACCTGTATTTGCAGCCATATGAGAGGTAGCCCCTGAATCCATATACCACGTATCATCAGGTGGATTTAACGTCATGGTGTGCATAGCATTATCGATCTCAGTAGGACAGTAAGAGGAGGCAGCAGACGTGTGGTTCATGTGGGCCTGGTTGGGCCTGGGGCCAAGTATACCCGGCTGTTGATGGACTGAATTGGGCCGGGTCCAGTTAACAGTAGGAAACGGGCATGGAGGTGTGGCCTAGGCTGGTTGTTTATAATTCCAGGGAGGATAATTAACCCATTGTGGTTGTACATTATTAGAATAACCACCACGGTATCTACCTCTGTTACTACGGCCACGGTAATTGTTGGAACCACGACCCCGACCCCGATTATTATTATTATAATTGCGATAATTTTGATTATTGTGATTACCTCGGTTATCTTGTTGCGTAGAAGAATCAACAGAAGAAACGTTTTTGGGAGTTGAATTTGTAACCAGAAGAGCCGCATCATTAGGGATAGAATTATTTTTTGCTTGTTGATGTTTTCTTGTTTCTTCCAGAATAAGCTTAGACCGCGCTTCATAAAAAGATGGCAGTTTACTCAATTGCATGAAATAGGTGCCAACAGTATCGAAATTATCGTTGAGTCCCGCAATCAATTGTAGCACCATGCGATCTTCAGAAACATTATCACCAACATTTTTTAGTTGGTCAGCAAGAGCTTTAATCTCTTGACAGAATGCTGAGACATTGGCGAAATCATCGAGTCGAAGAGTATTGAATTTTCGTTGAAGGTACAAAGCTCTTGAGTTTTTGTTGTCCTGAAAAATGCTTTCTATTCGAGTCCAAGCCGTTGCAGCCGTGTGCTCATCTTCCATTATGGTGTTTAGTAAATCAAGAGAAATTGTACCATATATCCATTGAAGGACCACGGCATCAAGACGGGCCCATACAGTAGGAGATATAGGTTCGTTAGTGGTGGTGGAAGAGGATGAAGAATCATCAGCAGGTGGAATAATATGGTTAATAACATCATAAACTCTGCAATGAATTTTGAATAATTGAGCCCAATTATTGTAGAGACTGCAATTCAGTTCTAGGGTGATAGGGATGTGGGTTTTGATATTTGATACTGTTAAGTCAGGATGGAACTTTGGTTGATCAGCCATTTGAAGAACAGAAGAAAAAAAATGGCTATTAGGGTTGAGAGAAGTTTAATGGCCTGATACCATGTGAATAAGTGAATGATCCTCTGCTCTCATTCGATTATGTGATATGTATAAATACAAAAGATTGCCTACAATCAAGGCTAATCATGAGGGAATATGGCAGACAAACTAGTCTACAATCAAGGCTAAACATGAGGGAATATTGGCAGACAAACTAGTCCTAATTTGTGAGTGGCAGACAACTATTCCTAATTTATATAACATGTTTGACCGAATATATTTTACAAATATAGTTTCTATCTAATACGGAGTAGTACTTTGTCTCAAATGGGTCAAATTAAATGTATAAACCTATAAACTCTAGCTTGAAGTAAATTAGGTTAAAGGTCGGTTTTGACTTATAAATACTAAAATGTGTATATAATGCGTCCGCGTACAACCTCGGACCTCTTAAATAACTTTATTCAAAGATTTATGTAATAACAGAGATAGTGAAATAATATTTCTACGATTACTATTTGTTTGGTAAATTAAATTTGACAAAAAAGATGTCATGGTCAACCCTACCCAATAGGACATGTACTATAAAATACCCTTTTAACCCAATAAGACCTCCACCTGAGTACCCGATCACCACCTCCAAAAAATTTGTCCCTGAAAACTGGTATTTTTGACATTGTAACAGTCTAATGGAAGTATTTAATGTGTATGTCAAACATTTATAATTACTGTATTTAAAGACAAATAAAATGGCTATGACCCAAACCAATAATATCATTTATTTGCACATTTTCGATATCTTCACTCATGCATATTTGTTTAATTTGGTTTAACCAGCACAAAGATGCTTACCCGCGACACATCAGAAAGCACTTTGGTATAGTGGTAAGTAGAGAAAAAGGTCCATCTTTGCAATCACTTCATAATCTCCCAGAAGGAGATGACATGGAGAAACAATATTTATATTGCAATACGTATATTGTTTTTGTTAGCCAGATCAGCTTATATTGCAATATCAAATTTGGTAACTTGTAAGTTGGGTAAAAGTATGTTGGGTTGACCTACCTGCAAATATGATGCTGATTAATGTTCTCCATTTGCTTCATTTTGACAGGATATACAACGCAAAAATCAAGATACATCATTGTCGATCAAGTATTCAGGTTTCTATTTACGTGTACATGCTGACTGTTGATACTATGATATGCAAACCGGTCTCCATCACACAGGTTGTTCCTTAGGCAAATTATGTTGTTAATCAGCAGCAAATATTGTATAGGGTTTATCATTGTTATAATCCCTCGATTCAAAGAGATTTAAAAATGTTTGAATAAAGGTATGCCAATTACATACACACCTGCTTCCAATTTTCAATTCATTGATGCACTTTCAGGTTCAATTGTATAGGGTTTATCATTGTTATTACGATTTTGATTGCTAAATATGTCAATATGCTTATTATATTTTCCTCTGACTTGATTCCACTCATGATAAGATTATGTGGTTACTCACCCTGTGTCTTATTACAGGTTCAGTTGATTCCACTCACTCCAGTGTCTTTAATTTACGGTATTTTTTATTGTTTTATCTCTGTTGTTATGATTTGATTTCCTTTTACGATTGATTTTGATTTGGGTCTTCATATAGGATAAAAGGAACTATTTTTTTGGGAATTTTGGATGATTTTTGGTGAGAACAGAGATTAGAGAAAGGGTTTGAGTTTGGTGTATGGTTTTGAAAGTGAAAATATAGAATTTGAGACTGCAAATTGAAGAAGGGGAAGCTTATGATTTACCAATTGATTCCTTTACTACCTATATGTTGTAAGTATTTGATATCTTTAAGTAACATATCCCTAAAATGTTTCTGATCAATTGCAACTCTTAGCAATTGATTCCTTATGTACTCTATTTATATTTTTTTGAGTAATATTTACATCAGTTGCAACTCTTATATGATATAGTAAATGTTCGAGTCAAATCGTTAATAATAAAGTAACTAATATGATGCAATAAACGTTCTTATATATGAACATATTTACTATGTAACTTGCAAGAGCTTGGGCTGGGCGTATTGTGTTTAAAAAATATTATTTTAACTCATAATATGTTGATTTAGTTATGTTGTACATTTAGTGTAATTTTGGGTTTTAATCTACACTTGTAAATGGGTTTGGAGGTACGGAGTGTACACCCATTAAGTGATAGATTACCTGGACCCAAAAGTGATTTTCCATTATTTACTATCATGACTTGGTCTACCTGAAATTTGACTAAGTGTTTTCAGTACTAAGTTTTCTTAGTAAGCTGAAATTTGGCTAAGTGTTTTGTGCTGGTTGTTCTGCATTGCTGGTCCTTGTACTGGTTGTTCTGCATTGCTGGTCCTTGTGCTGGTTGTTCTGCATTGCTGGTCCCTGTGCTGGTTGTTCTGCGCAGCTGGTCCCTGTGCTGGTTGTTCTGCGCAGCTGGTCCCTGTGCTGGTTGTTCTGCGCAGCTGGTCCCTGTGCTGGTTGTTCTGCGCAGCTGGTCCCTGTGCTGGTTGTTCTGCGCAGCTGGTCCTGTTTGCTGGTTCCTCTGCGCTGCTGGTCCTGTATGCTGACTTTTGCGCTGCTGGTCCTGTATGCTGACTTTTGCGCTGCTGGTCCTGTTTGCTGATTTTTGCGCTGCTGGTCCTTTTGCAGTGCTGGTTCTTAAGAGACAGCAGTAAGAAAACACTTAACACAATTTTGAGTGATTACGGAAGAATTATTCTTGCACCCACTTTTGCTTTAGTGGTTGAAGGAATAATACTTGTTTATTATAAAGTGATCACTCATGCTTTGATAGTTGTAAAAAATAATATTTGTTTATTGTAAAAGTAACAACTTTTACTTTAATGATGGAAGTGATAATATTTGTTTATAGAAATATTCTTCCTGTAACCACTTTTGAATATTATAGAAGATACTTTTATTAATCAATCGGCCAATTGATTTTAATAAAAGACTCTTTCATGATTAAGGGTGTATATAAATATATTAACCAATATGCATGAGATAAATACACAAGTTACGAACACCAAAATATTCTTCTGCAAAAGGAATTCTTGTTTCTGCCAAAACAAGAATTTAATCTCTGTCTTATCCCAAAGTGATATTCGTGTAACCCAGGCTATAAGGGTCGAATAATTACTTTCGGAAAGTGATACCACGATTCAGTGATTTATCCGGCTATCGATTATTTTACCCTACACGAAAGAACTTAATAAAACCTCCAACAATCGAAAGTAATTATTTGTTATAATCGATGGCGGCTACGATGAAACACATGACGGCGAATTTCTCCAAACTTGATAAGTTTGAGGGAATTGATTTTAGGAGATGGCAAAAGAAGATGCACTTCTTTCTGAGCAGCATGAGTGTGGTGTACGTACTCAGCACACCAATTCCTGAAGATCATGGTGATGATGCCACTATTGAACAAATTCGGAAAAGGTGCAAGTGGGAGAACGATGACTACATCGCTAGAGGTTTAATCCTCAATGGTATGGCTGATTCCCTTTTTGATATTTACCTAAATGTTGAATCTTCTAAAGAACTATGGGACTGTTTAGAAACCAAGTATATGTCTGAGGATGCTTCTAGTAAAAAGTTCCTTGTGAGTAATTTTAATAATTACAAGATGGTCGATTCTAGACCGGTCTTGGAACAATACAATGAGCTCATTCGTATACTTGGTCAATTCACACAACATAAGATGAACATGGATGAGTCTATTCAAGTCTCAAGCATAATTGATAAACTACCTCCATCTTGGAAAGAATTTAAACATTCTTTGAAACATAAGAAGGAGGAGTTAACTCTTGTTGAGTTGGGTAGTCATCTGCGTATTGAGGAATCCCTCAGGTTGCAGGATAATGACAAGCCAAAGAGCAACGAAGTTGCTGGTACGGCTGTTGTCAATATGGTGGAACATAAAAAGTTCACTAGTAATAATGACAAAAAGGGCAAACGTAAACATCAAGGTTATAACAAGGCTAATCCGAACAAGAAGTCTAAATTGACTTGTTGAAAGTGTGGTAAAACTGGACACATGAAAAAGGATTGCAAGGTTATTTTTGGTAATAATAATGCCAAAGGATCTAGCACAAGCGGTTCGGGAAATGGTTTAAACAACCACAACTCGAAAGGTCAGAATATATTTAATAATTCAAATGAGAATTATTATGTTTCATATATATCTGAGGCTTATTTTGTGCAGGATGATGATATCGCGTGGTGAGTTGACTCGGGAGCCACCACCCATGTATGCAAGGATAGATTTTGGTTCAAGACTTACGAGTCCGTGACTGATGGATCAATTCTTCATATGGGAAATGAGTCAACAGCCTCTGTTCATGGACGTGGAAGTGTGGATTTGTGTTTTAGTTCTGGAAAAACTATTTGTTTGTTTGATGTTTTGCATGTACCACAAATAAGAAAAAAATTTGGTTTCCAGTAGTGTGTTAAATTGTTGTGGTTATAAACAAGTGATTGAATCTAATAAGTTTGTTTTGTCAAAACATGGTATGTTTGTTGGTTTTGGTTATTTATGCAATAGAATGTTTAGACTTAACATTAATCACTTGAATGTTAATTTTGCTTTTATATCTACTTCTAGCATAAATAATTCTACACTTTGGCATGCTAGACTAGGACATATACACTTTAAAAGAATGCAAGATATGTCTAAAGATGGATTAATACCGGCTTTTGACATGAACAATGAAAAGTGTAAAACGTGTATGTTAACAAAGATCACTAAGAAACCATTTCAAAATGTACATCGTGATACTGAAATTTTGGAATTAATACATAGTGATTTATGTGATTTGCATGCTACTCCTACTTTAAGGAACAAGAAATATTTTGTGACTTTTATTGATGATGCTTCTAGATTTTGCTATGTTTATTTGTTACATACTAAGGATGAAGCATTAGATAAATTTAAAATATTTAAAACTGAAGTAGAATTACAACAAAAGGCTTTGATTAAAAGACTTAGAACAGATAGGGGAGGTGAATACATTGACCAATCGTATTTCCAATCCGTTGGTATTATCCATGAGACCACAGCTCCTTATACTCCACAACAAAATGGTATATCTGAAAGGAAGAATAGGGTCCTTAAGGAAATGGTTAATTCCATGTTATCCTATTCGGGTTTAAGTGAAGGATTTTGGGGGGAAGCTATGTTAACAGCTTGTTATTTGCTTAATAGAGTTCCTAACAAAAGAAACAAGATTACACCTTATGAACTTTGGAATAAAAGGAAACCTAACTTGAATTATCTTCGGGTATGGGGCTGTAGGGCGGTTGTAAGACTACCTGATCCCAAGAAGAAAAGTTTAGGTGAAAGAGGTATAGATTGCATATTTGTTGGATATGTTGAACATTCCAAGGCATATAGGTTCTATGTAATAGAGCCTAATGAGTTTGTCTCAATCAATTCTGTGATTGATTCAAGGGATGCAATCTTTGATGAAAATCGATTTTCATCTATACCTAGACCAAAGGATATGATTCCAAGTAACAATGGAATCAATAAGGATTGTAATGATGAAGTCTCTGAAAAGGCTGTTGATCAGTCACTTGAGCTTCGGAAAAGCAAAAGAAAAAGGAAACCTAAATCATTTGGACCAGATTTTCAACTATACTTAGTTGAAGGTTCTAGGGATGATGTTTCTACCCAATATTCGTATTGTTTCAATGTTGATGATGATCCTAAAACATATGATGAAGCAATGAGGTCTCATGATGTTGCATTCTGGAAAGAGGCAATTAATGATGAGATAGATTCTATCATGGGCAATAACACTTGGGTGTTAGCTGATCTACCTCCTGGTTGCAAACCTTTGGGTTGCAAATGGATTTTCAAAAAGAAGATGAAGGTGGATGGAACTATTGAAAAGTTCAAGGCAAGGTTAGTCATTCAAGGCTTTAGACAAAAGTCTGGAATTGACTATTTTGATACTTATGCTCCCGTGGCACGTATCACTACCATTAGACTGCTGATTGCTTTGGCTACGATTCACAATCTAGTTATTCACCAGATGGATGTGAAGACAGCATTCTTGAATGGTGAATTGGATGAGGAGGTTTATATGAACCAACCTCAGGGCTTTGTCATGCCAGGAAATGAAGGCAAGGTGTGCAAACTTGTGAAATCCTTATATGGTTTGAAACAAGCACCTAAGCAATGGCATCAAAAGTTTGATGAAGTGATTTTATCTAGTGGTTTTAAATTAAACCAAGCAGATAAATGTGTATATAGTAAATTTGATGATTCTGGTAAAGGAGTTATAATTTGTCTATATGTTGATGACATGTTAATCTTTGGGACTGACCAAAGTCAGGTTGATTTAACAAAAGAATTTTTGTCATCAAAATTCTCCATGAAAGATATGGGGGAGGCTGACGTTATCCTTGGCATTAGGATCAAACGTGAAAGCAAAGGAATTTCGATTTGTCAATCTCATTATATTGAGAAGGTGTTGAAAAAGTTCAATTGCTTTGAATGTAATCCTGTGAGTACCCCTGTTGATCCAAGTGAGAAGCTTATGCCTAATCAAGGTGAAGCTGTATCACAACTTGAGTATTCTCAGGTGATTGGCTGTTTGATGTACGCCATGACTTGTACAAGGCCGGATATTGCTTTTGCTGTGGGAAAACTGAGTAGATATACTAGTAATCCTAGTACTCATCACTGGCAAGCAATTAGGCGGGTACTGAAGTACTTGAAGAAAACTATGGACTATAGTTTATCTTATAATGGGTTTCCTTCGGTAATAGAAAGATATTCTGATGCGAGTTGGATAACCAATATTGAAGATCATTCTTCAATGAGTGGTTGGGTGTTCTTGCTTGGGGGAGGTGCTATTTCATGGGCTTCTAAGAAGCAGACATGTATTACCAACTCAACGATGGAATCTGAGTTTGTTGCTTTAGCTGCTGCTGGTAAAGAAGCAGAATGGCTTAGAAACTTGATCCATGAGATACCATTATGGCCTAAACCTATAGCACCCATGTCTATCCATTGTGATAGTGCTGCGACATTGGCAAAGGCTTATAGCCAGATGTACAATGGAAAGTCTAGACACTTAGGTGTCAGACATAGCATGATTCGTGAACTCATCATGAATGGGGTGATTTCTATAGTGTTCGTGAGGTCACAACAGAATTTAGCTGATCACTTGACGAAGGGATTGGCAAGAGACTTGGTGAACAAGTCTGCTGTGGGGATGGGTTTAAAGTCCACATAAATTTCTAATTATAAGATACCCAATTCCCTTCTGATGAAAATTAGAAGTTGAATTCAATGTGGAAGGCTTATACTTAGAAATTTGGAGTACAAAATTTTGTATCATCCCAAGGTAAGGTATGTACTCGGACCTGTTGAAGGTGAGGATGAAGTTTAGCTTCTTAATGGTTTATTTGAAAAAGTGCAATAGCAGGTGCATGACTGAAATGAACTACCTATGTGAATGTGAAGTTTTGCCGCTTCAACAAAGCTTGGACTTTTACTTTAGATACATTCATGAATGGATATGGACACATGGCTTGTAAAGTGTCAGGATAGCTTTAGAGTATTTGAAAACTTATGTGTATGTTATTTTCAGTTATTCAAATGGGTTGAAGGGTTCAATTCTTAGAACACCCCGATTCTCGAATATTTGGAATGTATAATGTACTAAGGTGAAAATTCAATCTTCAAGATATTTTCATTTATGCATGAGTTTTGTTTTAATTTGTTTAATTCTCATGAAACGAATTGCACTAAATTGGGGAGGATTGTTGTAAATTTAGTGTAATTTTGGGTTTTAATCTACACTTGTAAATGGGTTTGGAGGTACGGAGTGTACACCCATTAAGTGATAGATTACCTGGACCCAAAAGTGATTTTCCATTATTTACTATCATGACTTGGTCTACCTGAAATTTGACTAAGTGTTTTCAGTACTAAGTTTTCTTAGTAAGCTGAAATTTGGCTAAGTGTTTTGTGCTGGTTGTTCTGCATTGCTGGTCCTTGTACTGGTTGTTCTGCATTGCTGGTCCTTGTGCTCGTTGTTCTGCATTGCTGGTCCCTGTGCTGGTTGTTCTGCGCAGCTGGTCCCTGTGCTGGTTGTTCTGCGCAGCTGGTCCCTGTGCTGGTTGTTCTGCGCAGCTGGTCCTGTTTGCTGGTTCCTCTGCGCTGCTGGTCCTGTATGCTGACTTTTGCGCTGCTGGTCCTGTATGCTGACTTTTGCGCTGCTGGTCCTGTTTGCTGATTTTTGCGCTGCTGGTCCTTTTGCAGTGCTGGTTCTTAAGAGACAGCAGTAAGAAAACACTTAACACAATTTTGAGTGATTACGGAAGAATTATTCTTGCACCCACTTTTGCTTTAGTGGTTGAAGGAATAATACTTGTTTATTATAAAGTGATCACTCATGCTTTGATAGTTGTAAAAAATAATATTTGTTTATTGTAAAAGTAACAACTTTTACTTTAATGATGGAAGTGATAATATTTGTTTATAGAAATATTCTTCCTGTAACCACTTTTGAATATTATAGAAGATACTTTTATTAATCAATCGGCCAATTGATTTTAATAAAAGACTCTTTCATGATTAAGGGTGTATATAAATATATTAACCAATATGCATGAGATAAATACACAAGTTACGAACACCAAAATATTCTTCTGCAAAAGGAATTCTTGTTTCTGCCAAAACAAGAATTTAATCTCTGTCTTATCCCAAAGTGATATTCGTGTAACCCAGGCTATAAGGGTTGAATAATTACTTTCGGAAAGTGATACCACGATTCAGTGATTTATCCGGCTATCGATTATTTTACCCTACACGAAAGAACTTAATAAAACCTCCAACAAGTTACACATGCTTTGATAATATGTCTTCCTCTAAACATATGTTGAACAACCTTGTAGGTGGCAATTATCAATTTCCGTTCATCATTTGCAATATGAGTAGTTCTCAATTTCGAACTTTGACGATTCCAAGGTACGTTTAAAGTTGATTATTTCATTCGAGTTTTGAAACAAATTGTTCAAACGAGAAAATCATTTGCATTACTCTTAGTCGTTGATTATATCAATTGGTTTTGAATCCCGTTTGCATAGCCGATGGGGTTTCAAAACAATATCCAGATTCTCGGTGATATAAACCAGGTTCCAACCATTGCACTTCAAGTGTTCGATTTATTGCTTTAGTGAATAATGTTGTTTCATGATGATTTTGGTGTTCAATGTTATTAGTCTTCTATTAAACACATTAAATCAACCCTTTATGTTAAAAGTCTGAAATTTTAAACCACATTCCATATTCGTTCATTTAAAATAACCTGTTCGTGTTAGTTAATAATGCAGATGTATCATAATTAGTTTCCTAATGTTACACGTTTATATTATTCGTCTTTAATTACTATTGGTTGGATATATCACCTAGATGATTTTGAAGCTTCTTTGCAAGTTCTCTGTGGTTTTGATACATATATCACCCAGTAAGTAAATGAAATTTAAGGTATTTTTTACATTTTTAGCAAGTTCATTTTAGAATTCTGGACTACAAAGTAAATGAGTTATAGTATCAAACATGAATTGACCCATAATACTTTCACTTTTAGTCAACTATACAGGGTTGTTAAGAGATTAGTAGATTACATAGTAAGTCGGTCAGATGGACTGCATAACAGGTCAGAATATGTAGCTGTTATTCTGGTTGAGTGGGTTGGGCCAAGTTGGATTGACCCTAGACTTTTTTTTTTTCCCTGCCCGCCTTCATTTAATTATAAATTACCCATTTGGCTAAATGGAGTCCAAATTTTGTGTACATAGGCTACCAATTACTAATGTATGTTACTGAATGTCTTAATTATCCATATTTGGTACATAGCCTAACAATTACTATTGTACATAGGCATCAACGTTGATTCTTCCAAGTAAGCTTTCGTTTTATTCAAATTTATATAGGCTACCAACTACTATTGAACATAGGCTACAACCTTGAGCGTATATAGTGTAAAGCAACTAACTATAGGGTGTATAGAGCGTGTATGGTATGGTTTACGTGTAAGGATATTAGGACCCAAAACAACGCAAGTGATTCAACAAGATCACTCACTGATAGTAATTCTACAAGATTACTAACCCACTTAATGAACGGAAGATTATAAATGCAAGAAATGTAAATCGACACAAGAGATAACGTGGTTATATGCAATCGTTGTGATTGCTTTAGTCCACGGACCAACTAGAGAATGTATTTACTGAATATTTGTGGTGTGTTTACAATGAGTTACAAGAGGGTCTATTTATAGAATGATTTAAGGAGTAAGCTAAAAAACAATTCGTGGTAGCTACATGTGAGTTTCCTAACAACTTCGTAGAAGCTACATGTGAGTTTCCTGGGAAGCTTCGTGTGAGTATTGTTGGGGTGCAAACCTATCCCACATAGGAGGGAGACAAAAACAAATGTATGTATATAAGTTTAAGGGGAAGTCCCACTAATACCAATTGATTTTAGAAAAGGATGGACTTTTGGACTTATATTGCAGGACATTGTGTTTGGGCTATATGCGATCTAACAAATGGTATCAGAGCTAAGCTATAGCCCTATGTGGTGAACGACGCAGTGGTGGCACACCCCTCAGTTTGCCAACGATAATGGAGCCATGGTGCCTTATATCGAAAGTCTTCCTTCCCAAGGCGTGGAAGTGCGGCGTGTCCCGATGGTGAAAGAAAAGTGAAAGAAAGAGATCGGCGGTATAAGAGGCGTGTCCCGGTAGTGAAAGAAAAGTGAAAGAAAAAGAGACCGGTGATATAAGATGGTGGGAGTATCGTTGAAGGGGAGGCTCGGTGATGTGGTCTTCGGTTTGAGGGGAGGATTGTTGGGGTGCAAACCTATCCCACATAGGAGGGAGACAAAAACAAATGTATGTATATAAGTCTAAGGGGAAGTCCCTCTAATACCAATTGGTTTTAGAAAAGGATGGACTTTTGGGCTTATATTGCAGGACATTGTGTTTGGGCTATATGCGATCTAACATTACGATCCAAGAGTTACAACGCATAGGCTCTTAAGCAATTATCAGGTTCTATTTATTTTTGTGAATCTATGTGTTATGTCTAAAACAAAGTTTAAGTTATCCAACTCTTGGTGATGTGTTTTGTGTAAAAAAATATTTAACTAATTCACCCACAAAAGTACTCGTGACACTTTTCGTATAATATTGTTAATTGATATATCATTTTCAGATTCAAGATTGTTTGCGGAAGAGTCCTCGTGCAACGCACGGGCTCTTAAATCTAGTATAACTACTCCCTCCGTCCCAGATTAATTGTCCCCAGACAAAAAACACACAGTTTTAGGAAATCCCACTAACTTTATTTCTCCACCAATGAAATATCTTCTCTCTCCAGATCCACCAATGAAATACCTCATTTCCTTTCTATTTATGGAAGTAGACAATTAATTTGGGACATCCCAAAATGGAATACTGGACAATAATTTAGGGACGGAGGGAGTATAAATTACAATGATCATAAATTGAGAATTTCATCTTTAAACCTCAAAACACACCAAGATCAAAAATCGAAGACTCAATTTCAATCAACACAACTTAACGATAATAAAATTAACGGCCTAAAAAGAAAATTTCAAACAAAACTTCAAACAAGTACTACGAACACTTAAAAAGCTAAACGTCGATTGAATGTTAATTACTAGTAGTAATTAGACATTAATATTAATACTGATATAAAACTAGCTTGAACATTAAATTACAACAAGCATAAATGATAATTTCATCCTTATACCTCAAAACACATATTAAGATCGAAGACTCAATTTCAATCAATTCAATTTAACAATCACAAAATTAACGACTTATAAAGAAAATTTCAACCAAAACTTCAAACAACTACTATGAACACTTAAAAACTAAATAACAACTCACCATCCAAATCAACAACCCTATGATTAACATGTTAAGTTATTTTTTCTTTATCCACTTTTATCAAGTGATTGTTTTCTTTATCCATTTACATAGGTTTTATTCCTTTCCATTTTCATAATATGCAAACATATAAGGTATTTTCGCTTCAAGCTATCCATGAAAGAGGAGTATTTTTTACTTTTGGGCATGAACATTTTCAACCCTTTTCTATGACCACCTCAAAATATGTTGCTAGTAAAGTTTGAACCTGACATCTTGTGAAGATATGAAGTGTGATGCCCCGTACAAAACCATCGTGTACGAATCATCAACAACAGGATCATTACAAGGTTAAGTACTATATGCGTTTTCAAAAAGAGTTTGCATTCAATAATAAAGTGATCTCTAAACCAACATCGAATGTTTTACAATCCAAAAGCATGCTTGACTAAGTAGAAGCAAATAATAAGTGTATGTGACCACGATGGTCGTTACAAGTCATAGTTCAAAAGTACTAAAGTTTGAATGCAAGATAAAGTAGTTCATGCGATGACAACTCTAAGCAGCGGGTGTCTACAGCACGACTAGTACACAGCGGAAGCTAACCTCAAGCTCCTGAGAAAAACATGCTTAAAAAACGTCAACACAAAGGTTGGTGAGCTATAGTTTAAGTATAACAGTATGTAAGGTAGGCCACGAGATTTCAGTGCTACAAAGAGCGTTTCAAAACAGTATGATAAAGTATATGTTAACCGTGGGCACTTGGTAACTAACTTAACGTTTATACCCCCTGAAAGTACACTTGGAAAGTGCGTATGTCTACGAAGTATTAAACACTCGTTAAATGCTAGCGCGACTAGCCCGAGTGGGGATGTCAAACCCTATGGATCCATATCTAAGATTCGCGTTCACGGTTCAAAAACCAATGATTAAACGTTACCGAGCTAAAGGGAATGTTTATGCCGTTGTATAACCCACACATATATAAGTTTAAGTACTCGTGCCTAGTATGTAAAACATAAAATCTGCATGTATTCTCAGTTCCCAAAATAAGTTAAAGTAAAAAGGGAATGCTATAACTCACAATGATAATGTAGTCGTAAAGTCGAGTCGGGAAAAGGTGTGTAAGTAATCGGTCCGAAAGTCCTCAAGCTAAGTCAAATAGTACTAAGTTAGTAAATCGGCCGAATAAGTTTAAAAGTATGTAAATAAGGTCTTAAAGGTCATCATCATTCATCATCAAACAAAAGGCGTAAAGTAAGTTTCGTTTATGAAACTAGTTTACAACAAAGGCTGATTCCGTCAGTCACCACGGCCTCTACCCTCACTGAATTAAGGTGAGACCAGTGGCCATGGCTCCGTCTATGAGTCCTTTAGTTTTTGTAAAATTTACAGAAGAAAACTCGTCTTCGTTTGACCGTGGTGACGGTCTAAGTGCGAGTAGGTCAGAAATTTCTGCACAACGTTAAAGGACATAGTGACGATCGGAGGGCCATAAATCCTAAACCGTAACTCGGATTAAGATGAGTCCTATATGAAAAGTTATCTACTCGAAAAGATCTATTTGAAAATCGAGGTCTCAGTAGCCCAGGTCTACTGGTATGTTACAGAAATAGTAGGACAGAGGGCTGTAAACAGAATACAGGAAGTTAAAAGTGAGTTCCGGTGGTCTTGGTGCTTGATGCTTATCACGGGTTCTCATCCTTGATGCGTATAGCTTTAAGTGTATAACTCGTTGATGTGTTTGCATCATCTTGACCAAGATTTGACCATCACAACCCAAGTGCAAGTCTAAGACATGAAGCACAACTCACTTAAGAGTTGTATGAAGTTTGATGAATCAAAGTTACATCAAAGTCTTAGATCTAACACATACATGGACTTTAAAGCTAATAACAAGTTACAAACTTGAAAGTAAACTAACTAATCAAGATCTTAAGATGTAGAACATAGTTCTTAGTTAGATCTTGAAGATCCAAGACTCAAAAGTCTAGATCAAGCATAAGTATACAAAGTTATATTTAAAGAAAACTTATTTGTGTGTTCTTGAACTTTCAAAGTTAACTTTTAGTTCAAGATTAATGAGATCAAGACTAACTTGTAGTACTTGACCAACAACAACCAAAATCATAAAATTAAAGTGCAAGTAAAACTAAATAAACAAGTAAAAGGTTCATGGTTGTTCATACTTTTAAAGATTCAACCAAAGTTTGATCTTTAAGTAAAGTAAACTTTAAGTTTACTTCAAGAACTACAAGTATAATTTTAATCAACACATGAACTTGCAATCTTTTAAGAAAGTGTATGTAGAACATAACTAGTAAGTTAAGTTCTTATGTGTTCTTGAAGATACAAGATAAAAGAAGAATCAAACTAGAAAGTTTATTCTTGTAACATGAAAGTAAGTAACAACAATTAACAAGACAAGTAGTTAAACAAAATCAAGAACAAGTAGCAAACAACAAATGATGATGATGATTCATGTATGTATTCGGTTTTTACAAGAAGAGAAGAAGAAAAAGTTGCTCAAGTTACTTACAATCTTTTAGAGGAAAAAGAGAGAAAGATGAGAGAACTTTGAGAGAAAAATGCAAGTATGCGTGTGTGTGAGAAAGTGAAGAGTAATGCAAGTAAACAAGTAATGTAAGAAAAAAAGATTTGAACTCCCTTTGTGCCCATCTAGGCCACGGCCTGCAGCTCATCCAAGGGGGGAGGGCTTTGTTTGGTGGTGTCTAGCATGTAAAGCTTCAAAAGTGTGGTTAATGGGTGTGTTTACATGGGAATTAAGAGCAACTAGATTCCAATTCTCTCAAACTAACTAGTTAAGGTTCAATTTAATACTTACAAGTGAAAGAGTGGCTAGTTAGTCCACTTAAAGTGTAGGGTGGGCTTATAAGCCCAAAACCATGAGTCCATTAACATTAAACAAAGCCCAAGTTCAATAATTAACAAATAAAGTCCAACAAAAGCCCAAGTAATTAACCAACAACCTTAGTTAATTAAAATGATTAATAAAACTAATCATGAATGTAAATAATATCTAAAAATATTATTCGTGAAAGTCTCGGGTGTCACAAAGACGTTTCGGGCAATTAAAGTCAAGTACGCTTTGTCAAGGCAACATGTAAATGTAATAACATACATTCGTTTTATCACACGTATTAATAATAATTATTATCAATAAATAAACGTTGGGAAATCCAGGGTCGTTACATGAAGAGTCTTTCAACAAAGGAGGTTTATAGCCTAGCGGTATTCGGGGAGCTTTTCAACCAAACAGGTTGGGAGTTCAAGCCCCGCCGTGAACATATTGATGAAGTAATATATGTTGGATCTGTGAATTGACGTTGAAAAACAAAATGAAAGAAGAAATGCTATTCTTAAAGTTTCACAAAATGTGGCAAAATGATATGTTATTAATATATTGATTAATTAATTTTAATCCACTCTTACTTCTATCCTTATTCGAATAGTAGCATATCATTTGGTAGAAATTTTAGGCAAAACTTTTTTTAAGCATAAAAAAAAATATACAACCACTCAAAAAAATGAAATAGTGCAACAATCTAACATAATATATCTCCAAATAACTTGGGGTCATTCAAAATATCATGGCTATGGCTAACCCATAATCTTACTCTGGTTCATGCTCTACCTTTGTCTCATACTTAAAACATTGGAAAAAAAAACAATCAGTTTACTTCATGCAATCTGTGTTGGAACCAGAATTCGAGTTGATTCGTTGACAAGTTTAGTATACTTACGATGCTTCCTCTCGCGCGCATACAACACCCACAACACCAACGAAAGCATCACAGCAGCCGAAACCAGACCTAACCCAATGTAGACCCATCTACTAAACTTGGTCAGATCAGGACAATGGTCCTTGTTTATTCCAACAAAAGTCTCTCTAAGAAACTCACAATCAAGTAACCCGGTTAGAAACGGGTTATATTTGTTTAACCCATCGCTTACGGTTACTGCACTCGTCATCTGGTTATACATATTTGGAGTCAACCGGCCCACGCTTGTACATGTATCGTTTGCATTCACTTGACAAACATAATTCATCCATACCTGCACATAATAATGTAACAAATTTACATTTTCTTGAAATCTTTATCTTTATAAAGTTAAAAAGATTGTTACTTTTTTAAATGTTAATTACCGTGGTGGCGTTGTTGAAGTCAAGTTCACCAGCTTCACATTTCCGTTCTGTTTTGTCGGCGTTTAAAGGATTACAAAGCGTGGGGACAAGTGGGCCCGACTGATTGTAACTAACAGAACTTGGCAATCGATATGGTGGTGGATCTTTGTTTGCTATGTTTTCGATGATGTTATTCACCATTTCCACTAATTGAAAAGTTACATTTTGGGTCTGAGATATGGTTTCTTGAGCAGTATCACTATCGAAACATGGTAGAATATCGTCTAAAGCTGTATGAGCTGTCGGGTTTTCAACCCATTCGTCCATTGCTACACAAGTGTCTCCTACAATGCTACAACCATGGATAACAATGGTAGTTAGCTTAATATCTAAATGGGTCTAAATTGCCACCTTTGAGATATATACTTATAAAATTATAAAGTTACATACTTGTGTAGTGCAAGAAATATGCCACATAATATCAATGTAGCTGTAACAAGAATCCAACCAAGTATAACCAACCTGCAATAGAGATTTTAATTAAGTAAATCATGTAAAGATAAGATTTTTCAGAAATGAACCTGTGTTAAACTATGAAAAATCATAAAGATCACTTACAGACAAACACAAAACTGTAACCCGAGTATGGAGAACACTGCAAACAATCAAGATAAAGATTATAATTCAATGAAACTGAAGTTTGTTAAATTTCAAACAAAAAGATTGAATCTTTGGGCTTACAAAAACCAAGAAGAGCTACAAGAAGCATAACTGCTGCAATGATTATAAGAGCAAGCCCTCTGCAAGTAATTAAAAAGAAAAATTAAGCAATATGCAAAATAGATGACTTTAGACATTTTTTAACCGTTTGACCCATTTGACCCGTTACCCATTTAGCCAAACTTTCAGATTTGACCCGTTTAATATAAATCACAACCCAAATTGACACGCCTCTAAATACAAGACACACTTACACATCATTCAAAACGCTTTGTATATCTTCCTCATTCTCATGAGTCTCGAACTCAAGGTTTGTTGCAGCATCACTAATCATTAGGTCAACCCTACTGATGTCATTCTTAATATTTGAAGGTAAAGAAACTTGATCTACTTCAATACCCCTTGCAACCGAAAGAATAGAAGACACATTGTTGAGATTTTCAACCGTATCATCAGATTGACTAACAACATAGCGCAATGTATCCGTTATACTCTCATGAAACTTCGCTTGACCCGTATATAGAACCACACAACCAACACTACAACACATAATGCACCAACAATGTGAGCATAACAGGTGAATATATTACATATGTATAACTGTATAAGAACATGAATTTGTAAAAAGTATCTCACATGGCGGAAATGGTGAAGAGGGAAAGAAAAATAAGAGAAAGTGCGTAAGCAATTTTCGAATAGCCGTAAGGTGTTCTTCGACAACAGCAGTAGCAGCAACAGATTAAAAGTAAGCATCCACCAAATCCAAAAAACCAGATTACAGCAATCGCGAATAAGGGGAGAGCAGTAGATGAAACAGACTGCATAACACCATCAAGATTATAACATTATAACATGTTAAAAAGTTTACTAAAAATCATCTAACTCCAAAAGGTAAAAAACTAGCATAAAGTTTACTAATGTGAACCCATTTGTTTTCCAACTTTGGAAATCATAACATTATAAATTGTTTTAATTATTTAAGAAACACTTTTAAGCAAATAAAGCAAAGATGCTTATTATACATTCTATTAATACCTAATTACCAATTCTTATAGTTTCCATTTTAGTTTTCACAATATGCCTCTGCAACATTGCACTCAATGTTATCCATGACCTGAAGTATCCACCCAGGTCGCCTTTCGCTTAGTGTGGGAGCAACGGGGAGGGGTTTTTACAGGCCATGCCCTAGGATTGGTCCGGGTTTCCTCCAGGCAGTAGTTTGGGGGGGGGGGGGGGTTATGCAACTACGAGAAATGAACGTTTGTGCAAAAGTGTCCTAAAAAAATAAACTTGTAGTAGTATTTATTTATTTACCTTATTAGATTAATTATTCAATTATCTTGTAATTATTTAAAAAATGAAAATTCAATGCAATCTGAAAATTGCCAAGTCAAAACAATCTTAAAATCGTGAAAGCGTGTATTTGTGATTAAACAAAGCAAGAAACAGGATGTGTAGCTTGAACGTGGAGGGATATTCACCAATTATCAAAATGAAAGATTAATCAGAATCAGAATATATATATAAAATTAAGCAACAATTATTAGTTACTAAATAAAATGATAAAACGACAACAAAAATCAAATTAAAACTTACATAAAGGTAATGACTATCGCTAATATTCCATCCACGAGTGTAGTACTTGAAATCGTTGTTTGGATCTTTCCTTCGCGTTCTTTTTTCAGCCAATATTAACGACGAATTAGCATCACCATTCGTCGTTTCAAGAACAGCCCGTTCGCTATTTCGATGATCAACAAATGTCGTAGAAGATAAAAACACTAATTTATCTGATGAATGTGAAGTTGCATGAGGTAGAAACAACGTAACCAAAATTGGTAGAAGCAGAAACAAAAAAGGTTTTGGAGAAATCATCATCATTATTATTATTATGATATGATTTAATTAATTTTGGAGATGTTTTGATGTGTTTGAAAGTTTGTATGTATGCATTTGAAACGAAGAGTTGAAGTGGTATGTTAATTAAAATTAAAAGAATGAGCTGGAATAATAATGTAGAAATGGTCGTTACATTCCATGCTCGAATGTGTGTGTTTATGGCCGACCTTCGAGTGAGATTTTATTCGGTTTCAAGGATAACAAAAAAAGTAATAATATTAAATGGCGTTTAAGTGGCATTAATACAGATTTGGACTATGTGATGATTCTTAAGTTTGTACTTAGGCCAATGATAATGATGCTTAATAGATGCGTTTAATTGCGTGGCATCAAAATCAATTTTTGCTGTTTTTATTTTGAACAACCATATATTAGAGACCATTCTCTACGGTAATGTTAATTGTTGTGATGGTGTGAAAAGAATTTTTGCTGATGTAGCATTGTTGTGGGATGAAAGGAGCGCTATGGTAAATGCATTGTTGTGATGTTGTGATGTTTTGATGTGAGTAAAATATAATTGATATTTAGTTAATTAATATTATATTTAAATAAATGAGAAAGAAAAAAAATCTGATTGGATGATTGTGTCGTTGTGAGCTCGTGGTTGGATCCCACAACACCACAACAATGCTCCCCACAACAACCCCATAGAGCTCGTTGTGGATGTTGTGGGGCAACAAAAGACCTTCGTGGTCACCAGTAAGGAATAGTCTTAACAACCTCAACCTAGTAAGACACTAGGAGAGGAGAAAAAACAAATGTTTACAAGGGGTGATTGAACCAATCGGTTCTAGATAAGTTACATTTGCTTCTATATCTAATCCAAAAAAGAAAAAATTACATGTAGAATCAAAAAAGATCGCTTTTCTTCAAACTTTGAGGACCGAACATCTTCTCGTTTATGAATTTCCACATAATTCACGTGTAAGCTGCAACTATGACATACGCATGCTCCTTTTGATTACTTGACGTCGACCATGTATCCAACCAAGCTATCCATAATTCCCTAAGAGTCGAAAGGAGGAATACCAACATTAGCCGTTTGGGAAACTTATTTTAGACCACTCACGAGCTTTATCAGAACTAAGTGTCATATCAACGTCACATTAGCAATTTTCTCATTAAAACTAATCCATGACTAAATCACTTTAACATATTTTCTCAAAATAATTGGGACATACTATATAATTTAATTAAACAAGTTTCGAGTATTAAAGTAGGGCGTGCAACTTATTTATTCAATTTTCTTCATCATAAGATGTGTTGTGTGACAAGAAGCATGGTGAAATGTTGAGGGCTAAGCTATGACGAATTGCTGCCAATGACGCACTCGTGAGGACCATATGAGGAAAGTTGGTGAGGGTTAAGGGTTAGGATTGATATTATATTGCCATAATAATTAGAATAGACGAGCTTCTTAGTCATTACACAATCTTTACATCAACGATACACACTATAAATAACTCATAACTAACATATAACTAATCAATGACTAAACGTTATCTATCATGACTGTTACGAATACACATGCGATAAAACCGACTAACACTACTAAATGGTTGTATACCCTAATTATATTGCTACTTTTAACTAACATAAACACTCAAATATTAACTAACATAAACAACTATCAAATAATTTTAGGTTACTGCAAAAAAAAAAAAAAAAAAAAAAAAAAAAAAAAAAAAAAAAAAACCAAATATATAAATCAAGAGATAAACATGAAAATTTGTCGGAAAATTTATGTAGTTATATCGAATCTCCAATCGCATGGTAAAATATTTAGTCCACAAATACATAACTAGATTATTTCAGCAAATACAAAGTTTACAATGAGATCTGTATGTTTTTTTTTTTTTTTTTTTGTATTGAGTTCTCTTTTTAGTTGACTCTTAATGAGAAGGGATGTCTGATTGTATGTCTCTTAAATCAGGTCAATTTTCAGATTAAGTGACAAAGAAACATTAATTTTACTAAATGAATTATGATCTGTACATAAACATATCATTAAAGTGAAAAGTAACATACCCTTTTATTTATATTGAAAATATCAATAGGAAACCAAATCAAATAACAATACAACACTAGAATTCGTAACTTGCTCCACAAGTATGTTGCTTAGCCACAAACCTTGGAGTTTCCACCGTCTATATTGTATGCAGAAAAGGCCTAGCCATCAGCTATTACCATAGTCGCCGACTAGCACCTTAATCACTTGCTTCCCTTTAAAATTCACTGCTTAGTCATTTTGACAATACGTCTAGCAGTATCAGCAATCGATTAGGTCTCTTGCACCTTTAGATTTCTCATTTTCTCGACTCCGTTATTCCATTTTCACTATCCTCAATATAACATTTGTACGAACTATATTCGACCCACAAATAAACACATATGTCCACTTTTCCTTTCTCCCTTTCGTTACAACCATGATGAACCGTAAACAATAGCAAAAATACCAACCACACCAAAACTGAATCTACAATACCACAAATCTTTTATCAAAACTTTCTTAAGAACAAAACGTAATAAGAAACAATATCAATCTCAACAAGAAACAAAATCTCCTTTTTAAACTTGACATTCGATAAAGCGACTCCATTGCGGTACTCCAAATAACCCATAAGCTACTTCTATACATATCTTAAATTGTGATTCCGCGTTCAATGTTGAGCCATCTAGCATTTAGTGTGTACATTTGAATGATCAATGACGCTGAATGATAAAAATGTATGTCGAATTGTTCAGAGTTGTAATACCCTTTTAACCATTAAGTATCTTCATTTTTCTTTATACTTGAATGTAGATGATTTATCAAACAACTTTTAAAATGTTCATTTACAATAAATATCATTCAAAATCAAATTAAACAATAATTTTGACTCATTTAGATTTAAAACTATTTAACATCTAATCATTCAACAGATCATTAGGAAATTTGTACTGTAATACATAGCAGGATTATGAGTGTGGCCCAAATTAGGAGGACATATACTCATGTTAGTAAATACGCTGTAATTCCATACAGATTACAGCCTACAAAAGGAGCCCAACCCATGATCAAAGTGATCAGCCATCTGCACCGCTCGATTCTACTCTACTGCCTAAGCAGTATAATGATAAAAAGTAGTCATTTGTATGTACCCAAATGACTTTTGGACCTGCTTCACTGAATAGGCTTAATAAATACGCTTCTTGGGCTGTTTTTGATCCCAACCTTAGTCATCTGTAATGAATGGGCCTAGTGGACTTAGAAATAGCCGTATAATATAATGACCCAATTTGTAAGAATCAGTAGTTCATAACTTCATACTCACATTTTAATGGTAAAGTAAAAATATGATAATTAATGATGGATAATCGATTGAAAGACCCACATTTTGAATAATACTAAACAACTTATTTGCAGGCAAGAACATTTTTAATAGTGTGTATTGACATCACCCAAAGAATTTTATGGATGCGTTCGCGAACGTTTGAACACGTTGGTTTATTATAGTTACACCCAATGATATTGGAGTATTTAAGTAAATAATATATATAAAGTTGAATTCTCAATTTATGTGATAATCATATTAATATTTTCTTACAACGACAAACGAACACTCAAATACAAATAATCTATCATGGAACTCAAACTCAAGGTAGATGAGTTAACTCGATAACGCTTACCCAAAAGCCATGTGGTAATAAGGTCACTTTCTATCCCAACCAGTGGCGAATGTATGATGAAAATTCAATGGGGTGCCAAAAAAAATTTCAATGCTAATTATATTTGAAAGGTACTTTAGTGGTTGTTTACCTCCAAAAAAGGTATAAATTTTAAAAATATATGTGGTCCTATATTTAAATTTAGTGGTGTCCTGTACAATTTAAAGTATATATTGTATAAAAAAATTTTTCCACTAGTGGGGTCATAGGACACCACCCCCTAAGGTGTAGATTCGCCTCTGATCCCAACCAGTTTTCACTAAACTTCCCTCATCCACATCAAGACTACATTAGCAGTTTAGCACCACCTCATTTTAACTTTCACTTTCCTTTCACCAAACACTTCATATCCTTTTATTAAACAATACTCACATATATAATCAAAAAATATAAAATGTATAAATTACCAAACACAATTTACAAATTAAAATAGCATTGAGTCCCGCTTCTTAGCGCAAGCCTCGCACCAACAAAATGGCACTGCACTTGGCACTTCCTTGCCTATCTTGGCCAAATTTTTGGCGCATGTTAAACATAAAATCTGACTTAGAGTGTGTTTGGATGAAAGTAGCTGGAACTGAAATTTATTATTAAAGCTGAAAGTTTGAGCTTATTATTTTTTATAAGTGTTTTATAAGGTAAATGAAGCTGGAGCTTATGTGTAAAATGACTAAAAAAACAACAAAAATAATCCATAGTATAATCCTAAGGGCTTTATATACTTATTCACTTCATAGCTCTACTTTTTTTATAAGCTACTACTGAGAAACTTATATTTCAAGACTTGGGATTTTCATCATCTCAACTTTTTATACGCTACTTATTAAAGCTTATGACCTCTCAAAATCATAAGCTGAGCTCTTATAAGCATTCATGAGCTTGCACGTCAAACACACAGTTAAACAGGAAGAGGCCTAATCATATTATTGGTACAACAATAAAACTCAATCTCATATAAAGGGGTATGAGGAGGTAAAATTTATACAATTATTCTCCTATTCGAGATTAATGAAAAATTATTTCTCTACCCAGAGTAAAACACTACAAGAGTAGAGAAAATTCTCATTCTCAATAAATATATGTACAGACTAAAAAAACATTCCAAGTGACACGAAACAAACTATTTAAACAATCCCCGAGATCTTGTTGCTTAACCAATTCCCACTATATTTGTTAAACACTTGTTCAATAGTTTATAATTTAAGTACGAACATAAAAATTGGTCTCCCCTTCGTCTCAACTTAATAGTTGACGTAATTATCACACTAGGTCTTTGTTCGTGCTGAAAAATCAATTACAATATCAGTTATGATAAATTGCATTCATCATATTATTAAGCCCGTGCGATGCACGGATGGTAAAAGTGATTAAACAATTAGTCAGTATGACTTATTTTATGATAAAATAGTGTTATTTGAGTTAAAAAGTGTACAAATGTAAATAAGCTAAATAAGTATCAAAATAAACACACTTAAGGTTTTTTTCATTAATTATTAATAAGAATAAATGTTCTGCAGCGATTATTCGATCAACACGATAACTGTTTACTTGGGACTTAATTTTGAAGCTACGTTGACGCCATAGATTAGTTGATTATCTCAACATTAGATGTTGTACCTTATTGGCTTCTTATTAATATATTTTCAATATCACATATATTTTTTTTCACATGTACCATCCATCATCAACCTATCTGTTTACCATATTTGACGTTGAAAAATATAAATACTAACTTCGATCATCCACCAACGAGCAAATCAAACAAAAAAGGATATTGATATACCTACTTAAAACCTTATAGGCGTACATAAGAAATACACAATATATACACAAGACGAAGCCCGACAGGGTCCTCCACTGACTTGGCCCGGGCCTAAGTGAAAGTGAAGTGGTGGTGTGGTATTGGTGGATGTTGTAAGACCCGAATATTTAATTTGTATACTTGTTATTAAAGATATTCGAGAATGGGTTGGTTAAAACATGTATACACATAAATAAAGGCGAAGAAGCTGTTGCTGGCATTCTGCGCGCCGCGCAAGGCTGCCGCGCGCCGCGCAATCGCGCTGACAGAACTCCCTTTGTTTTTATTTATTTAAATGAAGGGTATAAGGGTAAATTCACTTGGAGGCCGGATTTGTGTGCCATATTAGCTACTTTGGATCAGTTTTGGATCATTTTCATGTCCATTCATCCCTTCCAAATATCTAGAGAGAGATTAGAGGTTTTGGTGAAGAAGAAGCTCGAATCGTTCAAAGTCTCGGGTTTTAAAGTTGTTCCTTTCGTTCTCGGCTACGCGGTGATAGTATTGGTAAGCTCAAACTCCGAATTTCATCTATTTAATTTAATATTCAAGTTAGGGTTTTGAGTTAATTTGTTGTAATACCCTTTTAGGTGATGAAATAGGTTTAGTGATACTAGTAATCGGGTTTATTGTTAATTGTAGGTGGATTTTGGGTTGGTGAACAAATTGGCCATGTTTAGAACTTGAAATTTAGTTTAATCACTTTAGTTAGCGATTATGGAAGTATTGGAACCCATTGGAGGTTGTTTGGTTGACTAACTTTGACTTTGGGTCAAATTAGGGTTTGGTGGTGACTATGACCCGATTGGCGATTTAATGAGGTTTATAAACTTAAAATGGATTAAGTTGAAGTATAGAACCGAGTTAAATGTGTTTTGGTGTCAAAACTTGTAAAGGATGAGATTTTGGCCTTTATGGGTCAAAATTAGGGTTTAAGTGTCAAAATGGGTATGACACGTGTTTAACACTTGAGTTCGGGTTTAATTGGCATATTATGACCATTCTCACTTGTGTTAGTGATTATTGGTTGGTTTGGGTACGGTTGGTGCTTGGAAGTGCATTTGGGTCGAAATGGCACTAAGTGACGAATTGGGTTAATTTGTGAATCCAATCTAATTGTGTTGTGGTATTTGTGATAATGGAATAGGTATTTTCCATTGGCGAGTTGCAGATTATTTGGAAGCTTTCATCAAGACTTCAAGGTGAGTGATAATATCCTATATGCATATGTATGTGTAGGATGGGTGCGGGTCGGGTGAAGTGATTCTCGGTTATAGAGCTCACTTCACATATAGGTGGATTTGAAGGACTTGTGTATGAGTCCAATTGGCACGTTTGTGCGTCTTGGTTGACCATCTTTGGCGAAGTACACGTTTGTGTGCACGTTATCACACTTGGTTGTGATTTGGTTGTTATAACCCTAATGGCGAAGGGTTGATATGGTTGTGTGGTGGATTTTATAATCCCGTGACCGTGGGTTTTAGTATTGTGAAATGAATCTCGGGTAGTGCGGATTCATGGTGACTCGGGTTGTTCGGTCACCTTATTGGAGGTAATGAATCTCGGGTAGTGCGGATTCATGATGACTCGGGTTGTTCGGTCATCTTATGGTTGAGAAGTGAATTTCGGGTTGTGCGCATTCACAAGGCTCGGGTTGTTCGGCCAATGTTCGTGTGTTTGAGGTTAAGGGGTTAACCTTGTTCGTTTATATTGTTATATATATATTAATGTGTTGTTGTGTTGTAGCTAACCCTCCGGGTGTAGCTATTTGGCGATGTTTACTTTGTCGTTGATGGACTATCTTTTGTGTTGTATCTTTAGCTCGTTGCTTAGATCGTACGGTATGCTTAGTGTAGACGCTTTATACTTGGATACTTCGGTATGCGGTATTTGTTTTGTGTGGCGTATTCATTTTATACATATATATGTATGTAGTATGTTATCATTCACTAAGCATTAGCTTACCCTCTCGTTGTTGACTCTTTTTATAGATTGCATGCGGATTGGTGGCTCGGGTAAGCGCGAGGACTAGAAGACGTGCATAGTTGCTTTAGTGACTTGCCTTTGGATCATTTAGGATTGGGTAGCGTATCCCCGATCGCCATGCTCGGCTGTGTATTGTATTAAAGTCTTAAAGTCGAAAATTTGTATTTTGGTACTTAAGGTGGTAAAATGGGTCGATGTGGGACCCGCTTCGTGAACTTGATTTTATTAATTAAACGTGCTAATTTTATATATATAAAACCATGGTTGAAAGCGTTTGGGCTAAAAACATCGGGAACGGGTCAAACATTTTTGTATTTAAAGTGTTTCGGGACAGCGGGCTGCCCAGCAGCATTTTGCGCGCCGCGCAAATGCTGGGCGCGCCGCGCAACAGCCAGGTTCAGCAAAAATTTTTTTTGTGTGTGAAAATTTACGGGGTTTTAATGCGGTAAAGTTTGGGTTGTTACAAGTGGTATCAGAGCATGGTCTAAGGGATTTAGGTGACTTGAGATAGGTGCCTAGACTTAGACTTTTGTGTGCGCGTAATTTGTTGCGGGACTTGTAGGATTACGGGTCAGGAACGGGTTTAGTTAGTGCCTTGTTTATAGGTCGACTAACGTTTATATTAGTAATGCGGATATTATTAATATGCTCTTGTGTTGTGATAGTAATTCTCGCGTGTGTTTGTACCGCGTAGAATTTTGGTTGTGTTTGTTTATATCATCGAGCGAGGCGGTCGTTGTACTAACAAGTCGATGCGGCGTGTGTGCGTAATAAGAACTTGCAGACCTTATTACGGGTGCAAATCGTGTCTAACAAGTGATGTACGACGAGTGTTTAGCAAGATGGGGTGGTGTTGTGCGTGTCGTTTCATACGTGCGTGGACTAATCGTTTTGCATTCTTTAGAATGATGACGCGAAACGAGACCGAGATGAACGACACGGAATTTAACGCTAGAGTTGCGGCCGCCGTTGCGGAGCAAATGAGGGCGTTTCGAGAAGAAATGGATGGGAAGTATTCCGAATTCCAAAATAGGGGTGAAATGGAGCGTTGTCTTAAGAGCTTCATGAGGACTAAACCCCCTATGTATGATGGGAAACCGGATCCTTTGGTGAGTACGACTTGGGTTTCGGATGTCGAAGGGTGTTTTCGTACTATGGAATGCCCTCCCGAGAAAAAGACGAGACTCGCTACTAGTTTGTTGCGGGGTAGGGCGAAGGATTGGTTGGATGGCAAGATTGATCTTGTCGGTGGTGAAACGTTTATGACGTTATCGTGGGACGAATTTAAGGAGGAATTCTTCGAGGAGTTCCGAACTTCAGCCGATTTATCGGAATTGCGTTGTGAGTTGCGAAATTTGCAACAGGGTTCTATGGACTTGAATACTTTAAAGACGACTTTTATGTCGAAGGCTCGTTTTTGCCCGGAATATTTGGGGAACGATCGTTTGTTGATGGAGGATTTCCATCGAACTTTGAGCGATGACTTGAAAAGCAAAATTAGCCGGGGTTACGCGAAGTCGTTTGCGGAGTTATTTGCGGTGGCTAGAGGTTTCGAGTCTTATACGCGATCGAAAAAGGGCGAACCTTCAAGTGAGGGAAGGGTTGTTTCTTATGGTGCTCCGAGTAAGAGGACTAAGGGTCCGAGTGCGAGTACGAGTAAAGTGGTAAAGGGCGCGGTGGAATCTCGTGCGCCTAGATGTTTCAATTGTGGCGTTAGGGGTCACAAGTTGTGGGAATGCACGATGCCGAGAAGTGAAGGCGGAATGTGCTACTATTGTCATAAAGAGGGACATCGCAAGCCGGATTGTCCCGAGTTGGCGGCGACGAATGCCGCAAGGAGACGTTGAGGTACGTTTCGTTTTGATAAATATGTCTTTGAATATTTATTTATGTGGCGTTTATGTTCGGACTGGTTAATTGCATAGTGATTTGCATGTTATGGTTAAGGGTGACGTTCCTAACGGAAGTACCCTATGGTGATGTTTGGTTGTTGGACGAAGGGCGTAAGACTTGGTGTAACCAAGCATTCCTTAGTATTTGGGGAATGTTACTACCAAGCCACGGAAATGGTTTTGGTGTTCGATTGTTTAGCGCGTGTTCGCTTTTGGTGTTGAAGTGATGAACCATGAGGTTCGCCGGGTGATTGGAACCTCTGAGATCGAGTGTTTAAAATCTCGATGTGTGTTGGTAATGGAGTCTTTATGACGCGACATTAGGTGCCTCTTTTATACCTACTAGCGTGGTGTCGACTCCGATTGTGTTGTGGTTACATTGTACTTAGGGTACCGGGAGAAACCCGTAGGTACATGAGTGACTAGGTGAAACTTGACAAACTAAAGCAATTGGATAATTGCGAGGGTATGGTTTGTGAAATCGCGGTACACTTTTCGTTCGAAGTGTCTAAGGATTGATTGAAATCCTTCGTGTGCTCAAGGTTAGAGCAAGGTGTGGTGATGGGTCGTGTGTACCCAATTGATTGGTAAAGTCTACCTATGGTAGCATCGTACGGGTGTACGAGTTGTGATATAGGAACGTGTTTCCAAGTGGGGGAGTCGCACTCCTGCGCGAGGAAAGTGTTAGTGTGATATTTCGGATGATGATTTTGGTAGATCTGGAATTTTTACCGAGACCTAGTTTTGGGTCGATTCGTGGTAGAGTGCGATTTCGGATAAATTGTACTTATGGTTTGGATTGGAATCCCACCGAGGCGGTAATGTGGTAAATCTCTGTCATAACCCGTCCTTAACCATAAGAACGCGTTAGATAACGTATGATTTCATTGCGAGGTATTGACCTCTATATGAGACATTTTTAAAAGAAAAACTGCATATATTATACGTTACAAACCACAACCATTATTTTTGTTACAAGCTTAAGTCAATAAAAAGAAGATTAACGTTTAGCGATAATCTTCGACTTACAAACTTTACAAATGATGACAACAACACGGTTTCTAGCATATTTTACAATACAACATCTCGGATATGCAGTTTTATTTTCGACACAAACATGCGTACGCAAGATCCTGGTTAGATCCAACATGATGCAGCGGAAGCTTTAGAAATCACCTGAGAATAGACATGTTTTAAAAGGTCAACATAAAGTTGGTGAGATATAGGTTTAATGCCGGCAGCAATATATATATAGACCACAAGATTTCGTATATAAACAGTTTAATAAAAGTATTCTAAATGGTTGAGCACTTGGTAACCATACTTAACATTTTCACGTCGCATATTCCCTTTAATATGAAATCTTACTACACCGTACCAAGTGTAGTCACAAAACGAAGTACTGTGCAACCGTTGAATACTGGTCGTCCAGTCCGGTTGGGGTTGTCAGGCCCGATAGATCTATCAACAGGATTCGCGTTTACAATACCGCTGTAAATATTAGTTACCAAGCTACAGGGAAGTATGCCAGTGGTACAACTCAACGTAGAATATATTTTTCAGTTACTTGTGTCCATAATGTAAGACATAAAATACATGTATTCTCATCCCGAAATATTTAGAGTTTAAAAGTGGGACTATATACTCACTCTTGTCTTGATGATATATATAATTTGACTCGGTCTTCCGGTTGATATCACGAACCTATCCATATATAATATATCAATATGTTTTCATTTTAAAACAAACGTTATATATATATACTTGTTATACTTTTAATACTTAGAATAATTCCTTAGTCCGTAGTTAGCATTTCTTTGTTAGTAACTCAATTTTAATGGTTCATTTTTAGATGTTTAATATACCCGCAATGAAATAAACCAAACCCCCAACGAAATAAATAAAACCCCAACGTATATGAATTGGTCGAGATTAATCTTGACCCACGGTACCGGTGTTGTCAAATGACGTATTGCGTACATAAAGTACCGGTGTTGTCAAATGACGTGTTGCGTACAAACATGGGATCTTATGATTAATCTTCTCGTGTTGCTTACGGGTGATCCTGAACCATATGAAATTGAATTATGAGTACATATATATAAAATATCATGTTATCTTATAAAGATGTGATTTTATGTAAATTTTTCCAATGAATCCCGAAGTCAATTAAGTCTTGGATAACCAATTTTGTTTCGGTCATAGTTTCTTCGTTACAAGTCCGTTTTCGTTGATTCAAATTGCCATCTTCTTGGATCGAGTTCTTCTTTAAGACTATGAACTGTAAATACCTTGGTTTGTATTCAAAATCATACGGCATAGGTGAAAGTTTAGTGAAACATATGAAGTTAAACATTTTTGTTACAACAAAATCATTTAATGACCATTTTTCCAAAAATACTTATACTTTGAAAAACCAAGTTTTACCTTGTTAAATTAACATATAAATAAGTTATGTTACATGTCTTGAAGTATTTTAAAAGTTAAGTTAGAAGGATCTATTTAGTTTGCAAACAAGTTTGAAAACATTCAAACTATGTTCTTGTTGTTAAACTTTTGTACCACAAAATAAGATAGCTATATATATATGAATTGAATAAGGTTATGAACATAGATTCTACCTCAAGTTCCTTGGATAAGTTTGCTGTAAAAGAAGAGTAAGAAGCTAGAATCAAAAGGGTGATAGAAGTGGATGAAAGATTGGAAGTAAGTTGGTGTTCTTGGAAGGTTTTCTTGAAGTGTTGTTGTAAGAGTTTTCTTATGGTGTTTTAGTATGGTTTTTATGGCTAGATCTTCTTGGTTATTTGCTGGATTGTTATGGAGTTTAGAGAGTAAGAAAGAGTGTGTGTTTTTGATAAGAAAATGGTAGTAAAAATGGATCAAAATGAGCATGTATATATACACCAAAAAAACGTGTATCATGGTGTATATGGACAAAATTTTCAAGTTATAATTTTATGTATCTAGTCCTAATTGCTTCCAAATTCAATTACCTAGCCCTCATGGCATGAACAATGGCTGGTTAGGTGGTGATTTTGATGTGTATTTACTATTAGTAAATACGTATAGGAGCTGGGTATGATACGGTACATATACCGTAGATATACGTATAGAAATTTTGTGAAAAATGGAATGAGGATTCAAATATAGCTATCTTTTGTGAATACACTTATATGGTTTTATGTATTTAAGTCTTTAAAAGTGATTAAATACATTACTTATACAATATATGTATAACATTATAAGTCTTAAGTATTTATGTCAAATAACGTTACGTATAGTTATCGTTTTGAAAACTTAAGTTAGTAGTTTCAAAATATACTTGTAACTTATTGTTATTAATACAAAATGAGATATTAAAACATTCTTTAATCATGTTAAATATGTATATATACATATATATACACAAACGTATAATTATCATATATTGTATAGTTCGTGATATCATCGGTCAAACTAGACGGTCAAACGTTGTGTAAAACTCTTTTCGGAAACATAAGTCTCAACAATTTGGATTGCTTATCAAGTTGGTAATGTTTAATTTATGTAAATATCAATCTTATAAGTATAGAACGATCGAAAAAGTGCGGGTCGTTACATTACCTCCCCGTTAAATAAATTTCGTCCCGAAATTTTAAAATTGTACCTATTTTGCGTTATCGAGAAACAAGTGTGGATACTTTTGTTTCATTTGATCCTCTCGTTCCCACGTAAACTCGGGACCTCTTCTAGCATTCCAACGAACCTTAACAATCGGTATATTGCTCTGTTTGAGCTGTTTAACTTCACGGTCCATGATTTCGATTGGTTCTTCGACGAATTGTAGTTTCTCGTCGACATGGATTTCTTCAAGAGGAATGGTGAGGTCTTCCTTTGCAAGACACTTCTTCAGGTTTGAGACGTGAAAGGTATTATGTACTCCAGCGAGTTGTTGCGGTAACTCGAGCCGATAAGCTACCGGTCCAATGCGTTCGATGATCTTAAACGGGCCTACGTACCTTGGGTTCAGTTTACCCCTTTTTCCAAAACGTATCACACCTTTCCAAGGTGACACCTTTAGCATAACCATGTCCCCGACCTGAAACTCTAATGGTTTCCTTCGGACATTGGCGTAGCTCTTTTGGCGACTGCGGGCTGTTTTTAATCTCTCCTTGATTTGCACTATCTTCTCAGTCGTTTCATGTATGATCTCGGGACCAGTTAATTGTCGATCTCCTACTTCATTCCAACAGATAGGAGATCTACACTTCCTTCCATACAATGCTTCGAATGGCGCAGCTCCAATGCTCGCATGATAACTATTATTATACGAGAATTCTGCTAACGGTAGATATTTATCCCATCCGTTTCCAAAATCGATCACACATGCCCTGAGCATGTCTTCAAGAGTCTGAATTGTTCTTTCACTCTGCCCGTCGGTCTGCGGATGATATGCGGTACTCATATCCAAACGAGTTCCTAGTGCCTCCTGTAGTGATTGCCAAAACTTTGAGGTAAATCTACTATCACGATCGGATATAATGGAAATAGGTATTCCATGCCTTGAAACAACTTCCTTTATATACAATCGTAATAGTTTCTCCATTCTATCTGTTTCCTTTATAGGCAAGAAATGTGCAGACTTGGTGAGACGATCAACAATCACCCAAATGGTGTCGTATCCCCAGGCAGTCTTTGGTAACTTCGTGATGAAATCCATGGTAATACCATCCCATTTCCATTCTGGGATTTCTGGTTGTTGAAGTAACCCTGACGGCTTTTGATGTTCTGCTTTGACTTTGGAACAAGTCAAACATTCCCCAACATATGTTGCAACGTCGGTCTTTAAGTTAGGCCACCAATAACGTGTCTTAAGATCTTGATACATCTTTCCAACTCCAGGATGTATCGAGTATCTTGTCTTATGTGCCTCGTTCAATATCAACTTCCTTAATCCACCCAACTTCGGTACCCAAATACGATTTGCAAAATATCTAATTCCGTCTTCCCGTATAACGAGTTGCTTCTCATACTTCTTCATTATTTCATTCTTTATGTTTTCTTTATTGAGTGCTTCTTGTTGAACTTCTTTGATTTGTGAGTTGAGATTCATGCGAATTTTTATATTCATTGCTCGAACTCGAATTGGTTCTCGTTCCTTTCTGCTTAAAGCATCGGCCACCACGTTCGCCTTTCCGGGATGATAACGAATTTCACAATCATAGTCGTTTATTAACTCGACCCACCTACGTTGCCTCATGTTCAATTGTTTCTGATCAAAAATATGTTGAAGGCTTTTATGATCAGTAAACACAGTGAATTTAACCCCATACAAGTAGTGTCTCCACATCTTCAATGCAAACACGACTGCTCCCAATTCTAGATCATGCGTCGTATAATTTCGCTCGTGAATCTTCAATTGTCGGGATGCAAATGCAATAACTTTCTTCCGTTGCATAAGAACACAACCAAAACCTTGTCGCGAAGCGTCACAATATATTTCAAAATCATCGTTCCCTTCTGGTAACGATAATATAGGCGCCGTAGTTAACTTCTTCTTCAGTATTTGAAATGCGTTCTCCTGCTCCGAGGTCCATTCATATTTCTTCCCTTTTTGCGTTAACGCTGTCAACGGCTTAGCTATTCGGGAAAAATCTTGAATAAACCTTCTATAATAACCGGCTAAACCCAAAAATTGGCGTATCTGTGTTGGTGTCTTAGGAGTCTCCCATTTTTCAATAGCTTCAGTTTTTGCTGGATCAACCTGAATTCCTTCGCTATTAACAACATGGCCAAGAAATTGCACTTCTTTCAACCAAAAAGCACACTTAGAAAATTTAGCATATAGCTGTTCTTTTCTTAACAACTCCAATATCAACCTTAAATGCTCTTCATGCTCTTGCTCACTCTTGGAATAGATAAGAATATCATCAATGAAAACGATAACAAACTTATCTAAATACGGACTACAAACTCGATTCATGAGGTCCATGAATACAGCTGGCGCATTTGTCAATCCAAACGGCATGACCAAAAATTCGTAATGACCATAACGTGTCCGAAAAGCAGTTTTCGGAATGTCCTCTTCTTTGACGCGTAGTTGATGATAGCCCGATCTTAAGTCGATTTTCGAATACACACATGATCCTTGCAATTGATCAAATAAGTCATCAATTCTCGGTAGTGGATACCGATTCTTGATAGTTAACTTATTTAATTCACGATAATCTATACACATCCTGAAAGATCCATCTTTCTTCTTAACAAACAAAATTGGAGCTCCCCACGGTGAAGTACTCGGTCGTATGAATCCACGGTCCAGTAATTCTTTTAACTGACTTTGAAGTTCTTTTAACTCGGACGGTGCAAGTCTATATGGAGCACGAGCCACTGGTGCAGCTCCTGGTACTAAATCTATTTGAAATTCTACCGATCTAAATGGAGGTAATCCCGGCAATTCTTCCGGAAAAACTTCAGGAAAATCTCTTGCCACAGGCACGTCGTTGATGCACTTTTCTTTCTTTTCGACTTTATTAACATGTGCTAAAATAGCGTAACATCCCTTTTCTAAACACTTCTTGGCTTTCAAACAGCTAATGAGTTTTAGCTTTGAATTACCCTTCTCTCCATAAATCATCACCGGTATTTTATCCTTACCAGGAATACGAATTGCCTTCTTAGCACAAACAACTTCCGCTCCTATTTTGGACATCCAGTCCATGCCGACTATTACATCAAAACCTCCTAATTCTACGGGTATTAAGTCGATTTTAAACGTTTCTCCGGCTAGATTTATTTCACAACCACGACAAATTTTATCGGCTTTAATTAGTTTACCATTAGCTAACTCAATCAAGTACTTAGCATCTAGAGGTAATGATGAACAATTCAATTTAGTGTAAAAATTTCTACACACATAACTTCTATCGGCGCCAGTATCAAATAAAATAGATGCTGATAAGTTATTAATGGTAAACGTACCCGTAACAAGCTCCGGGTCTTCTCGTGCCTCTCTAGCATTAATAACAAACGCTCTTCCACGTGCAGGTCCGCCATTCTGATTCGGGCACTGGCTCTTATAATGACCTTGTTTTCCACACCCAAAACAAGTAATGTTAGCCAAAGCAGTTCTATTTGCTTTGGTGACAGGAGTCTTGTTACCATTTGCATTTGTAATGAGAGCCTTACAATCTTCAGCAAGATGTCCCTGTCGATTGCATTTGGTGCACAACACACTACAGTAACCAAAGTGATGTTTGTGACAACGGTTGCATAAAGGACTTTGTCCTTTGTAACCAAAGCATGAACCGCTACCCGCACCTTTCGGGGTTTCTGGTTTCTTAAAAGATTGTTGTTGGTAACCTCGATCATAATTTCCGTTCCACTTCCTTTTGTTACTCGATACCTTCACCTCAGTAGTGAATGCTTTCTTATCCAGAATGACCTGATCCATTAACTCGTTCGCCATGGTTATAGCTTCATGAATTATCTTAGGTTTCGACGCCGTAACGTTTGCCTTGACCTTTCTGGGCAAACCACCTTTGTACATTTCAATCTTCCGTGCTTCGGTTGGAACCAATTCAGGACATAGTAAAACCAATTCCATGAATCGCTGATTGTAGTTGGTGATTTCAGTACCAACCACCTTCAAACTTCGTAACTCATCTTCTAACTTAATAACCTCATTCCTTGGACAATACTCGGTGATTATCATTGCTTTGAATTCTTCCCATGGAGTATCATAAGCTACATCTCCTCCTACCGCCTTCACATAATTCTTCCACCATGTGAGTGCACTATCTTGTAAAGTGCACGATGCAAACTTGGTCATGTCTTTTTCATCACAACCACTGATTTTAAACACCGTCTCCATCTTTTCTATCCATCGGGTTAAACCGATCGGTCCTTCCGTTCCACTGAATGATGAGGGCTTGCAAGCTTGAAACGTCTTGTAGGAGCATCCTACACGAGGATTTGGGTTAACTGCAGCAGCTCTTGCAGCCTCAACCCATAACATTCTGTCGTTCACTCGCTGGTTGATGAGTTCCTCGAGTTCTTGTTCCGTCATTCGATTCAATCGCGCCATTTCCTAATGAAAGAAAATAATTATTCACATGGAATATTATAGATGTAGTGTGTATTTATAGTACATTTATAGCTTGTTAATAATATGAACCAGGTATTATTATAAAAGCCTTTTCTTCTTATTAGCGTTTTATAATTATATCTAGGGTAGTACCTACCCGTTAATGTTCATACTTAATAGCTTAGTACAGAACCAATTACTACAATCTAAATAATACTTAACCATGGAAAATTATTGCATTTCATACTTCGCTATTTTACATATGCTTATCTTACATCGAACATTAAACAAACCACACTAATAATATTATACAAAACATTATTTGATTCCATGGTTTAATTCGGCAGCGCATCGTTTGATCTATTTCCCAAAACATTTATGTCCAGGGAATCCCCCAACGCGAATCCTAGCTGTCTCCCTACGTTTTGGCTGAGAAGCCGAAGAACTAGACGCCGGGATAGCACTAATAGGAATAGCGGGGATAGGGGTGGTAGTGTTTAGTGGAATTGGTGCCACTTCATTCTCATTAAACTCGGGATTTGGATTTTCTAATTCACTAGCTTTTCGTTTCTTTCCTTGATCGTATTTTTCTTTCGTAATTTCCTCGGGTTCACTTTCCTCTTCGGGTTCACTTTCCTCCTCGGGTTCACTTTCCTCCTCGGGTTCACTTTCCGATATTTCTATAGTTGGTTCATCCGGAAATTGTGAGTCTTCCCCAAAAATACCACTTTCGTCATCGGATATGTTAATGACTGAAACACAATCTGAAGGTTCTGATTCGGAGTCGCTGAATGTGATAATAAGTTTCGAGCCCGACATCTATCACATAACAACTAACTCATTAGTACTTACATAATATTTACATATAAATTTTTAACCAACAGTGATAAGCAATGGTTTTTAAAATCAGACCCGGTCAAAGTCCAGACTTTACTAATGTATCCTAACGACTTCTTGGTTAGACACACTAATGCAAACCTGGTTCGCTAAGACCAACGCTCTGATACCACATGTCATAACCCGTCCTTAACCATAAGAACGCGTTAGATAACGTATGATTTCATTGCGAGGTATTGACCTCTATATGAGACATTTTTAAAAGAAAAACTGCATATATTATACGTTACAAACCACAACCATTATTTTTGTTACAAGCTTAAGTCAATAAAAAGAAGATTAACGTTTAGCGATAATCTTCGACTTACAAACTTTACAAATGATGACAACAACACGGTTTCTAGCATATTTTACAATACAACATCTCGGATATGCAGTTTTATTTTTGACACAAACATGCGTACGCAAGATCCTGGTTAGATCCAACATGATGCAGCGGAAGCTTTAGAAATCACCTGAGAATAGACATGTTTTAAAAGGTCAACATAAAGTTGGTGAGATATAGGTTTAATGCCGGCAGCAATATATATATAGACCACAAGATTTCGTATATAAACAGTTTAATAAAAGTATTCTAAATGGTTGAGCACTTGGTAACCATACTTAACATTTTCACGTCGCATATTCCCTTTAATATGAAATCTTACTACACCGTACCAAGTGTAGTCACAAAACGAAGTACTGTGCAACCGTTGAATACTGGTCGTCCAGTCCGGTTGGGGTTGTCAGGCCCGATAGATCTATCAACAGGATTCGCGTTTACAATACCGCTGTAAATATTAGTTACCAAGCTACAGGGAAGTATGCCAGTGGTACAACTCAACGTAGAATATATTTTTCAGTTACTTGTGTCCATAATGTAAGACATAAAATACATGTATTCTCATCCCGAAATATTTAGAGTTTAAAAGTGGGACTATATACTCACTCTTGTCTTGATGATATATATAATTTGACTCGGTCTTCCGGTTGATATCACGAACCTATCCATATATAATATATCAATATGTTTTCATTTTAAAACAAACGTTATATATATATATACTTGTTATACTTTTAATACTTAGAATAATTCCTTAGTCCGTAGTTAGCATTTCTTTGTTAGTAACTCAATTTTAATGGTTCATTTTTAGATGTTTAATATACCCGCAATGAAATAAACCAAACCCCCAACGAAATAAATAAAACCCCAACGTATATGAATTGGTCGAGATTAATCTTGACCCACGGTACCGGTGTTGTCAAATGACGTATTGCGTACATAAAGTACCGGTGTTGTCAAATGACGTGTTGCGTACAAACATGGGATCTTATGATTAATCTTCTCGTGTTGCTTACGGGTGATCCTGAACCATATGAAATTGAATTATGAGTACATATATATAAAATATCATGTTATCTTATAAAGATGTGATTTTATGTAAATTTTTCCAATGAATCCCGAAGTCAATTAAGTCTTGGATAACCAATTTTGTTTCGGTCATAGTTTCTTCGTTACAAGTCCGTTTTCGTTGATTCAAATTGCCATCTTCTTGGATCGAGTTCTTCTTTAAGACTATGAACTGTAAATACCTTGGTTTGTATTCAAAATCATACGGCATAGGTGAAAGTTTAGTGAAACATATGAAGTTAAACATTTTTGTTACAACAAAATCATTTAATGACCATTTTTCCAAAAATACTTATACTTTGAAAAACCAAGTTTTACCTTGTTAAATTAACATATAAATAAGTTATGTTACATGTCTTGAAGTATTTTAAAAGTTAAGTTAGAAGGATCTATTTAGTTTGCAAACAAGTTTGAAAACATTCAAACTATGTTCTTGTTGTTAAACTTTTGTACCACAAAATAAGATAGCTATATATATATGAATTGAATAAGGTTATGAACATAGATTCTACCTCAAGTTCCTTGGATAAGTTTGCTGTAAAAGAAGAGTAAGAAGCTAGAATCAAAAGGGTGATAGAAGTGGATGAAAGATTGGAAGTAAGTTGGTGTTCTTGGAAGGTTTTCTTGAAGTGTTGTTGTAAGAGTTTTCTTATGGTGTTTTAGTATGGTTTTTATGGCTAGATCTTCTTGGTTATTTGCTGGATTGTTATGGAGTTTAGAGAGTAAGAAAGAGTGTGTGTTTTTGATAAGAAAATGGTAGTAAAAATGGATCAAAATGAGCATGTATATATACACCAAAAAAACGTGTATCATGGTGTATATGGACAAAATTTTCAAGTTATAATTTTATGTATCTAGTCCTAATTGCTTCCAAATTCAATTACCTAGCCCTCATGGCATGAACAATGGCTGGTTAGGTGGTAATTTTGATGTGTATTTACTATTAGTAAATACGTATAGGAGCTGGGTATGATACGGTACATATACCGTAGATATACGTATAGAAATTTTGTGAAAAATGGAATGAGGATTCAAATATAGCTATCTTTTGTGAATACACTTATATGGTTTTATGTATTTAAGTCTTTAAAAGTGATTAAATACATTACTTATACAATATATGTATAACATTATAAGTCTTAAGTATTTATGTCAAATAACGTTACGTATAGTTATCGTTTTGAAAACTTAAGTTAGTAGTTTCAAAATATACTTGTAACTTATTGTTATTAATACAAAATGAGATATTAAAACATTCTTTAATCATGTTAAATATGTATATATACATATATATACACAAACGTATAATTATCATATATTGTATAGTTCGTGATATCATCGGTCAAACTAGACGGTCAAACGTTGTGTAAAACTCTTTTCGGAAACATAAGTCTCAACAATTTGGATTGCTTATCAAGTTGGTAATGTTTAATTTATGTAAATATCAATCTTATAAGTATAGAACGATCGAAAAAGTGCGGGTCGTTACAATCTCGTTGAGAGATAATGGACGTGTTTGGTGAGCAAGGTGAAATCCTTCGGTTAAGGAAGGTGTGTGTCGGGTTCTCTTTTGGAGAATTCTTGTTCGGTACCTATGTTTGATATAGGTGGTTCTTGCTCGATTATGGTATGTGGTTGATGAAGCATGACCTTCGGGGTCCGCTGACTTCATCGTAGTATTGTGGATTAATGAAGCATGACTTTCGGGTCCGCTGACTTCATTATAGTATGGTTACGTGATGGAGCGTGATCTTTAGGGTCCGCTGACTTCATCATGGGAGTACGTGATTGATGGAGCATGATCTTTAGGGTCCGCTGACTTTGTCATGAGCGTGGTGTTGAGATCGGTGAAGCATGATCTTCGGGTCCGCTGACTTCATCCGGTATTGAGATTGGTGGAGCATGACCTTCGGGGTCCGCTGACTTCATCAAGAGAGTTGTGTTGTGGGACGTGAATATCGGGTTGTTCGTATTCACAATATTTCGGGTAGTACGATTGTCCCTGTTGGTTGGGCTCATAGTTTGAGGTAGTGAATGTCGGGTGGTTCGGATTCACTAAGGCTCGGGTTGTACGGCCATCCTCGGTTATACTATGTGGCGGTGGTAGTGAATATCGGTTTGCGCGTATTCACGATGACTCGGGTTGTGCGGTCATTTCGTTGTGAGATATATGGATTGGGTTGGTGGATTTCGGGTTGTGCGAATTCACTAAGGTTCGGGTTGTTTCGACCATCCTCCATATGTGTTTTGGCTCGGGTTGTTTCGGCCATGTTGAGTTGTAATCTATTGGTTGTTTGATACACCAATGGTGGGGTCGTAAGGACCATGTTGTGGGAACTATCGGTCGTTTTATGCGTCGATGGTGGGGTCGTGAGGACCACGTGGTATGATTAGTGATGCGATAGCCGTGTTTCGCTCACACGTTTGTTACGGGTGTGACGATGGACGATTTCGTACACCTTGGGATTTGTGTTCCCATAGCCGCTTTGGGCGCTATCGGTTTCTAACCGTGGATTGTGTTGTTACGGTAGTTGCGTATGGGTCGTATTGCGCACTACAATGGATGATTCGTGATTGGTGGTATCCGTAAGGATTCTTTTGGTTCGGTCTTCATTGTTTCGGGTCGTTGACCTTAGGTTGAGACTTGGTTGCTTTTAGAGTTGTACTCGGTATTAGTACGCTAAGGGAGTTATATCTCGGTACGAGATTGGTTGAGTTTTCCCGATGTTAGGGAAGGAGCATGGTTGTAGTGCTCGGATTGTGGTTTTGATAAATCGCGAGTGACGATTTAGTTGTGGAAGGCGATTCGTTGGAAAGAATTTCCTAGGAAAGTCGGATTGGGACTTATGATGAGTACCGTTGAGTGAGGTCCTTTTGGTTAAGTGATGAGGATCACGAGGACGTGATCGAGTCTAAGTGGGGAAGAGTTGTAAGACCCGAATATTTAATTTGTATACTTGTTATTAAAGATATTCGAGAATGGGTTGGTTAAAACATGTATACACATAAATAAAGGCGAAGAAGCTGTTGCTGGCATTCTGCGCGCCGCGCAAGGCTGCCGCGCGCCGCGCAATCGCGCTGACAGAACTCCCTTTGTTTTTATTTATTTAAATGAAGGGTATAAGGGTAAATTCACTTGGAGGCCGGATTTGTGTGCCATATTAGCTACTTTGGATCAGTTTTGGATCATTTTCATGTCCATTCATCCCTTCCAAATATCTAGAGAGAGATTAGAGGTTTTGGTGAAGAAGAAGCTCGAATCGTTCAAAGTCTCGGGTTTTAAAGTTGTTCCTTTCGTTCTCGGCTACGCGGTGATAGTATTGGTAAGCTCAAACTCCGAATTTCATCTATTTAATTTAATATTCAAGTTAGGGTTTTGAGTTAATTTGTTGTAATACCCTTTTAGGTGATGAAATAGGTTTAGTGATACTAGTAATCGGGTTTATTGTTAATTGTAGGTGGATTTTGGGTTGGTGAACAAATTGGCCATGTTTAGAACTTGAAATTTAGTTTAATCACTTTAGTTAGCGATTATGGAAGTATTGGAACCCATTGGAGGTTGTTTGGTTGACTAACTTTGACTTTGGGTCAAATTAGGGTTTGGTGGTGACTATGACCCGATTGGCGATTTAATGAGGTTTATAAACTTAAAATGGATTAAGTTGAAGTATAGAACCGAGTTAAATGTGTTTTGGTGTCAAAACTTGTAAAGGATGAGATTTTGGCCTTTATGGGTCAAAATTAGGGTTTAAGTGTCAAAATGGGTATGACACGTGTTTAACACTTGAGTTCGGGTTTAATTGGCATATTATGACCATTCTCACTTGTGTTAGTGATTATTGGTTGGTTTGGGTACGGTTGGTGCTTGGAAGTGCATTTGGGTCGAAATGGCACTAAGTGACGAATTGGGTTAATTTGTGAATCCAATCTAATTGTGTTGTGGTATTTGTGATAATGGAATAGGTATTTTCCATTGGCGAGTTGCAGATTATTTGGAAGCTTTCATCAAGACTTCAAGGTGAGTGATAATATCCTATATGCATATGTATGTGTAGGATGGGTGCGGGTCGGGTGAAGTGATTCTCGGTTATAGAGCTCACTTCACATATAGGTGGATTTGAAGGACTTGTGTATGAGTCCAATTGGCACGTTTGTGCGTCTTGGTTGACCATCTTTGGCGAAGTACACGTTTGTGTGCACGTTATCACACTTGGTTGTGATTTGGTTGTTATAACCCTAATGGCGAAGGGTTGATATGGTTGTGTGGTGGATTTTATAATCCCGTGACCGTGGGTTTTAGTATTGTGAAATGAATCTCGGGTAGTGCGGATTCATGGTGACTCGGGTTGTTCGGTCACCTTATTGGAGGTAATGAATCTCGGGTAGTGCGGATTCATGATGACTCGGGTTGTTCGGTCATCTTATGGTTGAGAAGTGAATTTCGGGTTGTGCGCATTCACAAGGCTCGGGTTGTTCGGCCAATGTTCGTGTGTTTGAGGTTAAGGGGTTAACCTTGTTCGTTTATATTGTTATATATATATTAATGTGTTGTTGTGTTGTAGCTAACCCTCCGGGTGTAGCTATTTGGCGATGTTTACTTTGTCGTTGATGGACTATCTTTTGTGTTGTATCTTTAGCTCGTTGCTTAGATCGTACGGTATGCTTAGTGTAGACGCTTTATACTTGGATACTTCGGTATGCGGTATTTGTTTTGTGTGGCGTATTCATTTTATACATATATATGTATGTAGTATGTTATCATTCACTAAGCATTAGCTTACCCTCTCGTTGTTGACTCTTTTTATAGATTGCATGCGGATTGGTGGCTCGGGTAAGCGCGAGGACTAGAAGACGTGCATAGTTGCTTTAGTGACTTGCCTTTGGATCATTTAGGATTGGGTAGCGTATCCCCGATCGCCATGCTCGGCTGTGTATTGTATTAAAGTCTTAAAGTCGAAAATTTGTATTTTGGTACTTAAGGTGGTAAAATGGGTCGATGTGGGACCCGCTTCGTGAACTTGATTTTATTAATTAAACGTGCTAATTTTATATATATAAAACCATGGTTGAAAGCGTTTGGGCTAAAAACATCGGGAACGGGTCAAACATTTTTGTATTTAAAGTGTTTCGGGACAGCGGGCTGCCCAGCAGCATTTTGCGCGCCGCGCAAATGCTGGGCGCGCCGCGCAACAGCCAGGTTCAGCAAAATTTTTTTTTGTGTGTGAAAATTTACGGGGTTTTAATGCGGTAAAGTTTGGGTTGTTACAGATGTTGATGCATATTTGTATGGCCGTCGCTAGGCGAATAACGTTCATTATTACATTGTACACCTAGGATTGTATAGACCAAGTAAACTCACGTCACATGAGCATATGTGACAAAACGTTTAAATATATGGCACTCGAGCTAGGGGCCTATATAAAGAGTTTGTTGGTTCATTTGTCATTTGAGCACCTCCAAAGTTTGTGTGAGCACATAGTGTTAGAGTGAGGTGAGCTCCACCTCTTCACCTTCATGGTGGAGGGGATCCATGGTGGATTGATGCTCCAACCACCATGGAAATGACAAAGTGGTTAGCTTAGATTCATGTAATCATTATTATAATCGTTTATCATGTTTATTACATTGAATCTTGGCTTGAATCAGCTGCTTATTGTATATGTTCATGTGTTCATTGTTATTCATCGTGTTCATCCTATTCATCACTTGTTTTGGTCTAAATTCATCATCGATTCTTGTTCTTTAATCAAAAGATCCTAGCATGGGATCCAACAACTGGTATCAGAGCCTAAGATCAAACAAGATTCGATTGATTTGAAGCAATTTGATGAAAATCAAATTTGGGTCCCGGTTTGACTTTTGTTGACTTTTTTGGGTTTTGGTGATTTAGGCTGAATTGAAGAAAATTATGAATTGGGAAAGCTTGGTAATCATCTTGTGATTGTTTCTATAAAATTACAGCTTCTAATTCGTAGATTTGATCGAGTTTTGAGAATTTTTTTGTTTTTGGAAAAAGTGGGCTGAAATTCGATTAATCTGTGATTTTTGTTGTTTGTTTGTGTAACGACCCTGGATTTTCCAACGTTTAATTATTAATAATAATTATTATTAATACGTGTGATAAAACGAATGTACGTTATTACATTTACATGTTGCCATGATTGCCCGAACTTGACTTTAATTGCCCGAAACGTCTTTGTGACACACGAAACATTTACGAATAATATTTTCAAGTATTATTTACATTCATGATTAAGTTTTATTAATCATTTTGATTAACTAAGGTTATTAGTTGATTACTTGGGCCTTTACTAGTATTAGTGGACTTTTACTTGAATTATCACTTATTTGGACTTGGGCTCACTTTGTTGGACTTGATTAGTCCACCCTACATTTTAAATGGACTTAGTTGGCCCACTAACTCATGTAAGTATCACATTATATTATAACTAGTTAGTTTTGTGCAATTAGAATCTAGTTACACCATGTTTCCATGCAAATGTCATCCATTAACCAACTTTAATACCTTTACCATGCAAGAACCTCTTGGATCAAACCCTTCCTCCCTCTTTTTGCTGCTGAATGCCGTAGCCCTTATGGCCATGTAGGGTGTTCAAAATTCTTTTTTTTTGTATTACAATTACTTGCATTTACTCTTTCATTTTACACACACATTACTTGCATACTTTTCTCTCTTTTCTCTCTCATTTTTCTCTAAAGATTGTAAGTGTTATGAACAACTCTTCTTCTCTTTTCTTTGTCCCAAAACCGAATTACAAACACCCCTTAATCATCATCATTCTTTGTTTGTTTCAATCTTTTGTTACTTGTGTTGATTACTAGTAGTTGTTTGTTACTTTACTTACTAGTTTCCAAGAACCAAACTTTCTAGTTTGATTCTTCATAATATCTTGTATTTATCAAGAACACAAGAACATAAACTTACTAGTTTATGATTCTACTTTTATTATTTCAAAGATTGTAAGTTCATGTGTTGAAATCATACGTGTAGTTCTTGAAGTAAACTTAAAGTTTACTTTACTTAAAGATCAAACTTTGGTTGAATCTTTAAAAGTATGAACAACCATGAACCTTTTACTTGTTTACTTAGTTTATGTCTTCATTTTATGCACTTTAATTTTATGATTTTGGTTGTTGTTGGTCAAGTACTACAAGTTAGTCTTGATCTCATATCTCTTGGAACTAAAAGTTAACTTAAAAGTTCAAGAACATGTAAATAAGTTTTTTTTTTAATATAACTTTGTATACTTATGCTTGATCTAGACTTTTGGGCCTTGGATCTTCAAGATCTAACTAAGAACTATGTTCTACATCTTAAGATCTTGATTAGTTAGTTTACTTTCAAGTTTGTAACTTGTTATTAGCTTTAAAGTCCATGTATGTATTAGATCTAAGACTTTGATGTAACTTTGGTTCATCAAACTTCATACAACTCTTAAGTGAGTCGTGCTTCATGTCTTAGACTTGCACTTGGGTTATGATGGTCAAATCTTGGTCAAGATGATGCAAACACATCAACGAGTTATACACTTGAAGCTATACGCATCAAGGATGAGAACCGTGATAAGCATCAAGCACCAAGACCACCGGAACTCACTTTTAACTTCCTGTTTTCTGTTTACAGCCCTCTGTCCTACTGTTTCTGTAACAGACCAGTAGACCTGGGCTACTGAGACATTGATTTTCAAATAGATCTTTTCGAGTATATAACTTTTCATATAAGACTCGTCTTAATCCGAGTTACGGTTTAGGATTTATGGCCCTCCGATCGTCACTATGTCCTTTTAACGTTGTGCAGAAATTTCTGACCTCCTCGCACTTAGACAGTCGCCACGGTCAAAAGAAGACGAGTTTGCTTCTGTAAATTTTACCACACTTAAAGGACTCATATGCGGAGCCATGGCCACTGGTCTCACCTTAATTCAGTAAGGGTAGAGGCCGTGGTGACTGACTGAAGTCAGCCTTTGTGTTAAACTACTTTCATGAACGAAACCTACTTTACACCTTTTGTTAATGATGAATGATGATGACCCTTAAGACCTTATTTACATAATTTTAAACCTATTAAGACGATTTACTGACTTAGTACTATTTGCCTTAGGTTGAGGACCTTCGGACCGATTACTTGCACACCTTTTCCGAACCGACTTTACGACTACATTATCATTGTGAGTTATAGCATTTCCTTTTTACTTTAACTTATTTTGGGAACTGAGAATACATGCGGATTTTATGTTTTACATACTAGGCACGAGTACTTAAACTTATATATGTGTGGGTTATATAACGGCAGAAACATTTCCTTTAGCTCGGTAACGTTTAGTCATTGGTTTTTGAACCGGTGAACGCGAATCTTAGATATGGATCCATAGGGTTTGACATCCCCACTCGGGCTAGTAGCGCTAGCATTTAATGAGTGTTTAATACTTCGTAAACATACGCACTTGCCAAGTGTACTTTCAGGGGGTATAAACGTTAAGTTAGTTACCAAGTGCCCACGGTTAACATATACTTTATCATACTGTTTTGAAACGCTCTTTGTAGCACTGAAATCTCGTGGCCTACCTTACATACTGTTATACTTAAACTATAGCTCACCAACCTTTGTGTTGACGTTTTTAAGCATGTTTTTCTCAGGTGCTTGAGGTTAGCTTCCGCTGTGTACTAGTCGTGCTGTAGACACCCGCTGCTTAGAGTTGTTATCGCATGAACTACTTTATTTTGCATTCAAACATTAGTACTTTGAACTATGACTTGTAACGACCATTGTGGTCACATACACTTATTATTTGCTTCTACTTAGTGAAGCATGCTTTTGGATTGTAAAACATTCGATGTTGGTTTAGACACCACTTTATTAATGAATGCAAACTCTTTTTGAAAACGCATATAGTACTTAACCTTGTAATGATCCTGTTGTTGATGATTCGTACACGATGGTTTTGTACGGGGCATCACAGTTTGGGAAATCTGAGATGGTAGTTATGTTTACCGGGTCCTAATGGTACTATCTGTAAATTTTCATCCATTTTCGTGAAGTTTTGAGCTATTTTCCATGTCCACCGCCGTGAACCACCACAGCACCACCATCTCCGGCCGCCGAAAAAATTAAAGAAGAAAGTGAAATAAGAAACAGTTACCAGAAGCTGAAAATGTCGAGTGGCAGCTATTAGGGAGGGGGAAGTTCTACAGTTGATGATACTGAGCTTATTGGTTTGTATGAAGACTAGGGCATCGGGAATTTGATCGAGTTCAGTCACAGGGGGAATCTTCTTGTACTGATACAGAGATTGACTGAAGATTGCAAAAGGTGTTTACAATAATTCACCAGCAACGTCCAAGGGGGAATTTGTTGATGCATATTTGTATGGCCGTCGCTGGGCAAATAACGTTTATTATTACATTGTACACCTAGGATTGTATAGACCAAGTAAACTCACGTCACATGAGCATATGTGACAAAACGTTTAAATATATGGCACTCGAGCTGACAGGGGCATATATAAAGAGTTTCTTGGTTCATTTGTCATTTGAGCACCTCCAAAGTTTGTGTGAGCACATAGTGTTAAAGTGAGGTGAGCTCCACCTCTTCACCTTCATGGTGAAGAGGATCCATGGTAGATTGATGCTCCAACCACCATGAAAATAACAAAGTGGTTAGCTTAGATTCATGTAATCATTATTGTAATCGTTTATCATGTTTATTACATTGAATCTTGGCTTGAATCAGCTGCATATTGTTTACGTTCATGTGTTCATTGTTATTCATCATGTTCATCTTATTCATCACTTGTTTTGGTCCAAATTCGTCATCGATTCTTGTTCTTTGATCAAAAGATCCTAGCATGGGATCCAACCGTGGAGCAATTGGAATGATGACTTCATCATGTTATCACTATCATATTAATCGTATTATTAATATTAATTATTAATTATTATTACTTATTAAAGAGTACTTGCTCATCCGTATATTATTAGGGAAGAGCTCATTAGCAAGCGTCATTGGTTGCCTTCAAGATTATAATACCAACTACAACAGGACATTTAACGGGTATTATTTTTATAAGCTTCCATTATTACCCTATCACTAATCTTATGAATTTATGGTTTAAATGATTAATTATTTAAAAAACACAATTTACAGCTTCTTCTATATTAATTGTCTTTGGACATCATTATCAATTTTTTCTTTTTTTATATTAACTGTCATGCATTTAACATAATTGTCTAGGTTCGTAATTACAATCGTAGCTAAATAGTAATAGTAATGCTATAGTAAAAAAGAAGAAAATAGCTATAAATGGAAAGTAGTGAATATGTTAATTTACATAAAAAGAAAATAATTATAGATGGAATTAAATAATAAATTAAATTCCTTAATAATAGAGAAAAAACACAACAATACAATGAATGAAAATTCATTAAAAATTATTTTTGGTAAATTCGTAATTAGTTGACACATAAGCTATATTAATAAAATTGCGTCACATAAATAGAAAAATATTGTTTTATAGAATGTATGTATGTATATAGATAGATGTTATTGAAAATGAATAGAAAAAAGTATAGGAAGTTTCATTTAAACAATTCATATAACCCCTTAGACCACCTTTAATGCGGCGTGTTGGTGTGTATGTGTTGGCCAACACGCCACCTAGCACCCCATAACAAGGCGTGTTGGTGTGTGTGTTGGTCAAGTGCATCAAGTGAGCACGTAAAAGTTTTAGGCGTGTTGGGTATTTTCCCCATTTTTTAATTAGTTTTTATTTATCCCACTTTTCACCCAACTTACAATCAGATTTTAATACATCACCAAACACGCCACTTAACACTCCACCCCATTACACACCGGTATGTCAGCACGCTCATCAAGCACCCCACCCCACCCAGCAACACGCCCATCATCTCCTTCAGGGATAAAGATGGTCCAACGAAATCATCTCCTTTTGTATACAGGAGAAATATATAAAAATAATATAATACTCAGTATTATATTATATACTTATATAAATATAAATATATAATAGATAAATTCTATTTAATTAAAGGTTTATAAGCCGTATACAACCACGGGATCCAACAATTGCCAACACAAGAATCTCTAAAAAGTATCAATCAATAATGATTAAACCAATGAGGATTATTAGCAAGTAACATTAGTTGTTCGTGTCCTTAACCTGTTAACAAAAGAATAAAAATTTGGGACTTCTTATCTGTCATTTTACTTTTATTATACCAATTGGTCAAACAATAGACCATTAAATAGCCGGCTCACATTCGTTTCTTTTCTTCACAAAATACATAATTTTGAATGATCGATTGTTAATTAGTAGCTTAAGTACGCACACACAACTATATATACGTGGATAGGTAGTACTATATGTATGACAATTAAGTAACCATAAGATTTTTAACAGAAAAACAGAGGAGTTTAAGTAAGTAATATGGAGGATCTAAAGAAAGTAGAAGAAGGGTTGGGTCATGTTTCCGCGACAGAAAATTATATAGAAGAGACTAAAACGGCAATCGAGCAACAGGATGAAGCGAAAGTCGGAGAAAAGATGGTGTTGCCAAAGGAAAAGAGTAAAAGGATTGCAACTTTGGATGCGTTTCGAGGTTTAACCATTGTAGTAAGTAATTGTTCTAAAAGCTTGATTAGGGCCTTAGGGGTAGTTTACATTTTTTCTATATTGAGTGCCGTTTTTATTATGTATCCCCCTACATACATACAGACCAATTTTCAGATTAACTGACAAAAAGAAAAACAATTTTATTTATTGAAGTAAAAGTTGTACAGAAACAAATTATCAAAAGTAACAGACTCTAAGTGTTTTAGATAAGACTTCGCCTATCATCGTAATAGACAGTCCGTATGTGCAAAAACTAGAACACGAAGATATTGGTTGAGGAGCAATTAGTATCTTTAACCAAAAACAGAAATACAAACGAATCTGAGTACCAAAATTATGAAACAACACTCACACACATTCTATTGTTCATAAACACATGAAGTATCCAACAGATCAACCACACTATACGTACTAAAAATCCTAACTCGATTACACTTTTAATCAAGAGAGAAAAAATTGGAGCGAATGAAGATAAGAAAATAATGAGATAATGTGAAAAGGAAACATAAAATGGATATTCATATTTAGGATTTAGAACCCATAAATCACATACTGTCGAAGTCTTCATCTTTACACTTTAGCGACATCAACTTCTAACTCGAGACAAATTCCATTTATTCAACTTTGACCGCCAAACTTGAAACTTAACCACCTCAAGTTAAAATTGACACTAACACAAACAAGGATGAGATTAAAGATCAGATAAACACATAAAGTCAACAATGTCTCATGTGTTTTGATTCAGTTATGGCTTTAACGCAATATGTGATGGAAATGAATATGAAGACATTAAAATGTTTTTTCTTCTTTTACATATTGTTTGGTTTGTTGTAAAAGGAAAGTAAGTATGATACTTTGATAGATAGTAGTGAGTTATGAGTTAGCTATAGGGTGTAAAGTAGATAGATGCGGCATTGATGTGGCAGGTAAGAAGTCCAGTTATGTTAATTATGATAAGGAGGTGATCTAATCGACAATGTGATAATGTTAATTATGATAGGGTGTGACCTAATCGACAATGTTATATTAGAGTTGAAAGTTTTTGGATATTTATGATGATTATCATTGAAATATTAACACATGAATAAGAATTATTGAGTGCAAATCCAGTCTCACATTGGTTAGGGATAATGTCAAGACTAACATATAAGCTCATTAGTGTCTTAATCTACTACTAATTGATGTTAGAGTACTTTAGGAACTAATGGCTTATATATTTGGTGCTTGTTGGGCTGTAACCGATCGTATCAGCGGTATGAGAGCCTAAATTAGCCCAAAAATTATAATGTGGATCAATCGTCCCGGTTTGCCAAAAAATTAGAGTCACGATAGAATTTTTACTACAATTTTTAAGATGCTATGGAATGGTCCCTAATACACATTTGTGGGTTGTTTCAGCTAATGATATTAGTAGATGACGCTGGCGGTGTATATGCGCGAATAAATCATTCACCATGGAATGGGTGCACTTTGGCTGATTTCGTGATGCCGTTCTTTCTATTCATTGTTGGTGTCGCAATTGCACTAGCTCTCAAGGTACATCTATTTAGTAATTACAACACTTGTTTGATTGTTACGAAAAGTTTCAACAAATCGTTGCGTTCACAGAGGGTCCCAAGTGTGAAGTATGCAGTAAGAAAGATAATCATAAGAACTTTGAAGATGTTGTTCTGGGGGATTTTATTGCAAGGTAATCATCAAATAGAGATTACACATTCCATATTTAAGGATGCATTAATTGTTCTTTAATTAACATGAAGTTAATTTTTGTGCAGGAGGGTACTCTCATGCTCCAGATGAATTGGTTTATGGAGTTGACATGAAGCTAATTAGATGGTGTGGCATACTTCAGGTATAGACGTATTAATGTTAGTTTTGTCTTTATAAATTTAAAATAAGTTTGACTAGATTTACTTTTATTTAAGAAATAAAAGGATAAATTGAAGAGTTTAATTATATATGGTAAGGTGGACAGTACAATTGGAACGAGGTAGTATTGTGTGATTGCAAAATATTTTACTGAAACTACTTAGTACTCCGTAATACATAAAGTTGGGAATTACAGTATATAAATAGGGATACGTTTTATCAATTTGCTTTACTTGTGGAAAGCGAATATTTATACTTAGATATATCCGATTTATCTGATCGTTTTTAATGTTATCCTTGGTCATCACAAGATATGCTTGTAGTGGGTCAGGGCCGTCTCAACAATTTAAAGGCCCTAGATGAAAATAAAAATAGGCTCGCATATATATTAAATTTTTTTACTACGCATAAAAAAATAATACTTCAATTTATCTATTTATTTACTTACATTGTATTTAACTATTAAAAACAATGTATTTTAAATTTAATTGACAATTTTTTATATAATTTAATTAAATATATTAAAAAAAATATTTACATATTCAAAATTTAGGTCCTTCTAAAATTTTGGATCCTAAGCGGTTGCCTCTCTTGCCTATGCTCAAAGACACCTCTGTAGTGGCCTGGTGGGGTTTGAACATGAGAGTTCTTCTGATAATATTGAAACTACACCGCTAGGATATTTTGAAATGGTTAACTTGGGAGCTTATATATATTTATTCAATTCTCTTCTTTTGATATATATACAATGTTGGATGTTGGATACATGATAATAGAACATTAGTTGTTCATAAAATCTGGAACCGTTGACAATTTTAAAGGTTATTTCATCCTTTTTTTTTTTTTTTTTTTTGTAGAGAATAGCATTGGTGTACATGATTGTTGCTCTAGTAGAAACATTTACCACAAAGCTCAGACCAACAATTCTACAATCTGGTTATTTATCCATTTTTTCAGCTTACAAATGGCAATGGTAAATCTAAATATTATTTTGTTCAGTTTACACGAAAATCATCTATTTCATAAATCTTTTCAAGGGATTATCTTAATTTTATTTTGTACCTTGTATGCACAATAAGGCTTGTAGGGTTCATTTCGTTTCTTATTTACATGATCACGACATTTGCTTTATACGTTCCCAATTGGAGTTTTACATTTCGCGACGACGATAAGTCAGAAGGTTTCACAGTAAGTTTAAATCGACATTATATACAAAAAATCAAGATAAGGAAATTAATGGGTATTAAAAAGTAGTTTTTGTTTGTACCTTTAGGTTATATGTGGCATGAGAGGGCATCTTGGTCCAGCCTGTAACGCCGTTGGTTATGTTGATAGGGAAGTTTGGGGTATCAATCATCTTTACTCGCAACCTGAATTGAGACGCTTAAAGGTTCACCTTTTTAAGAAGCATTTATAATAAAATCTTAATCTTATCTTATTTATCATCTATAGTATATATGTAAATCATAATAACTATAGTGCATATAATCAAGTTTAATGTATACTCTTAAATCATAAGTTAGCAAAAAAAAAAAAAAAAAAATTTCTATCTTTAAATTGATAAAATTACTATGGAATACACAAATTCCTTTTAAAAAATATTCATTTTACATATTAAAAAGTTATATTTTTTCAACAACAGCTTTTAAGGTTTTATTTTTCCGTACATAAAATTATTGTACATTTTTATAACCTTCACTTTAAAATCAATATATACATGTTATGTACAACATTCGTTAATGACCGCTTTAAAGGCTATTATTAAAAAAATCCTAATAGTTTTTGACTGAGATAGTTGATATATGACATTTTGTAGTTACAGTTTATAATTAGTTATTTTGTTTACGATTAATCGTTTTTTAGGAAGGACCCTTTCCTTACAGTATTTTTCGGGATCTTAAATTTACAGGCTTGCACTATTGACTCTCCAAATAGTGGTGAATTCCGTCCGGACGCACCGACTTGGTGTCGCGCTCCTTTCGAACCTGAAGGCTTATTAAGGTGCATAAACGCACAAGAAGTCTAATTTTCAATTAAGCTATCGGGGTAAAAATTGTTATACAAAAAGTCTAACAATCAGTTCAGTGGTTGGGTCCTGACATCCTTGCAACAGGTCTCAGGTTCGAGTCTTGGGTTGGCCAAGGAAGGGTTGAAGATAGCTCGAGAGTAATCCCGATTGGCTGCATACAGTAGAGTATGGGGTTGGATTACTCGCCCTTCCAGATAAACCGAAAGAAAAACCTTAGAACAGTATTAAGAGAAGTGTATAATATAAGATACCTTTATAATTAAAAAATCTTGTTTTTTGCAGTTCAATCTCAGCAATTTTATCAGGTGTCATTGGGATTCATTATGGACATGTATTGATCCACTTTAAGGGTCATGCAGAGAGGCTGAAGCAATGGGTCTCAATGGGTTTTGGTTTGTTGATCATAGGAATTATTCTTCATTTTACAGATGGTATGTTAGTTATCTATGTAAACGGTATTAGTATTTAATTACTCTATTTTTGAATAATGATGTTTCCAATTCTTTTGTTTTATGTAGCAATTCCGATCAACAAGCAACTCTATAGTTTTAGCTATGTTTGTTTCACTGCGGGTGCTGCCGGTTTAGTGTTTTCAGTCTTTTATATCCTGGTAATCAAATTCATGTCCCAAATTTACTAAATATTCACAATTTCCCCCTATTTACACCCTCTTACTTTACTTTCGTGAGATTGGATATTGTTGTTGTTAATACCTGATTACTAGTTAGCCGACTAGTCAGGACTAGTCGGATTAGGGGAGTAGGATGACTCGAATAGGCCTAAGTCAGTCAAAGTCGCCAATCTACTAATTAGAAGTTGAATTTGGTCGGTCATAGTTGAAGTTGGTCAATGACTGACTAGTCCTTACGAGGACCTGGTTGACTAGTTTCCAAACTAGTGACTTTTACAAGCTTGCCAATTACACAAAATGCATCTCTTAAGCACATTAATTTGAGCTAATCATGAATTGTTTTTTTTCCAACGGCATATGAATTGTTTGATAAACTAAACAGATTGATGTTTGGGGAAAAAGAACGCCATTTTTGCTCTTCGAATGGATTGGGATGAACGCGATGTTGGTTTTTGTACTAGGAGCACAAGGCATTTTAGGAGGGTTCGTAAATGGATGGTACTACAAGAACCCTGAAAACAACCTGGTAAAAAAACTATCCAACATAAAACATAAAAGTAGCTAATTAATAATGAGTGATTGTTTAACTATAACATATTATATTATATTTTGTAGGTAAACTGGATTCAAGATCATGTATTTATTGACGTTTGGAACTCTGAAAGATTTGGGACACTTCTATACGTGATATTTGCTGAGATTGTATTTTGGGGACTGCTTTCGGGGATTTTGCACAAGTTTCGTATATATTGGAAGCTTTGAAAATCAATATTCATGACATTTTGATGACAGAAAATATTACTCTATTATCCAATTTATTTGCATATTTGTAAGCTTTATTTTGTTAAACTCGTAGCTGCTTTAGACAACGTGAAAGAACCAATAGAAATGCTTTAGTGTGAGTTTTTGTCCAAGTCACAATTATTAATTACTTACTACTCTTTACTTAATTAGCCATGTGGGCGGGGAAATACTCCCGGAACATGTTAAGTAAAAGTTATTACTCATTGTAAAAGTTATTACCAACACTGGTGATAGCTTGTTACCTGTTCACAGACCCTTACATTTACATAATGTTCTCGTTACCCCAAATATTGTAAAAAATCTCATTTCTGTTCGTTAATTTACTCGTGATAATATTGTCTCTGTTGAGTTTGATCCTTTTGAATTTTCTGTGATGGATTATTTGACGCGTCTTCTTCTTCTTCGATATGACAGCACCGAGGATCTCTACCCTGTCACTTCACCATCTCCTAAGCATGCTCTCACTATTAGTCCGATTACCTGGCATCAGCGTCTTGGTCATCCAGGGCATGATGTTTTTCGCAAACTTCTTTCCAATAAAGATATTACTCGTAATAAAACTATGTCCTCCGCTTTGTGTCATGCGTGTCAACTTGGCAAACATGTCCGTCTTCCTTTTTTTGTTTCTAGCACTAATGTTATCGCGCCTTTTGATAGTATTCATTATGATTTATGGACTTCTCCCGTTTCTAGCATTAGTGATTTAAAATATTATATTATTTTCCTTGATCATTATACGCATTATGTATGGGTGTTTCCGTTATGAAATAAATCTGAAGCACTACCTAAATTTATTCAATTCCGCACCTTTGTACAAACTCAATTTAAGCAAGAGATAAAAGCATTCCAATGTGACAACGGCGGCGAATTCGATAACACCGCCTTCCATCAACTCCTACAAACCCACGACATTCAATTCTGATTCTCTTGTCATCATACATCTCAACAAAACGAAAAGTCTGAACGCATGCTCTGCACCATTAATAACCTCATCCGCACTCTTCTCTTTCAAGCTCATCTTTCGCCAATCTATTGGGTGGATGCTCTCCACATGGCCGCTAATCTTCTTAATATCCTCCCCTATTTCGCCATTAATCATGAAATACCACACACCCGTCTCTACCATCAAAAACACATGTACACTAATCTCCGCATCTTCGGATGCCTTTGCTATCCCCACCTTAATACCACAAATAAACTCGCGCCCCGATCCACTCCCTGCATCTTTCTCGGCTATCCATCAAACCATCGGGGCTATCGTTGCCTAGACTTAACTATAAATAAAATCATTCTGTCTCGCCATGTCACCTTCGACGAGACATCTTTCCCTTTCGGCTCAATGACACCGACTCAGCCTCCCTCTTATGACCTTCTTGATTCTCCTCCTAATCTTTTCTCCCGCTCCTTCCATATCTATGACTCCCCTCTTGCTCCGGAGACACAGCTTCCTCCAAATAAGGCTACTGATAATACGCAACCCAGTACTACCTCTCTTCCGGAGACACAACCTCCTCCAAATGAGGCTATTGATAATACGCGGCCCACTACTACCTTTCTTACGGAGACACAGCCTCCTCCCACTGAGGCTACCACCTCTACTACCTCTCAGTCTACTCACCATATGATTACCTGTACTCGATTTGATACTACGAAACCTGTCCACCGACTTAACCTCCACACATCTGTTATATCTCATATTCCCCGTTCTGACTCACTCAATGACCCCAACTTGAAACAAGCTATGACTGAAGAATATAATGCTTTAATTAACAATAGTACTTGGAAACTTGTGCCTCGCTTATCGAACACGAACATAGTTCGCTCCATGTGGTTATTTAAGCATAAGTTTAATGCAGATGGTAACTTAAGCAGGTATAAGGCGCGACTTGTTGCTAATGGTCGTCGTCAGTAGATTGGTGTTGATTGTGATGAGACATTCAGTCCAGTGGTCAAACCGGCAACTATACGCACTGTTGTCAGCTTAGCAATTTCTCGACACTGGCCTGTTCATCAGCTAGATGTCAAGAACGCATTTCTTCATGGTCATCTGTCTGAAATGGTCTACATGCATCAGCCTCCAGGCTTTCGAGATCCTAGGTATCCCGACCATGTCTGCTTACTGCAGAAATATTTATATGGCCTCAAACAGGCCCTATAGCGCCTTGGATTCCACCACAGCTGATGTGACACTTCTCTAGTTATTTATCGACAGGGATATGACATTGCTTACCTCCTCTTGTATGTGAATGACATTGTGTTGAAAGCATCTTCCACTAGCTTGCTTCAGCGGATTATTCAGTCTTTACATAAGAAATTTGCCATGACTGACTTAGGACCCTTGAATTATTTTCTTGGCATCTCAGCATCGCGTAATGCTACTGGTATGTTCTTGTCTCAGAAGCAGTATGCCATAGAGATTCTTGAGCGAGCCGGTATGACTTCCTGTCAACCGTGCAGGACCCCTGTTGAGCCAGGCGCCAAGCTCACTGCCCACGGTCCTTCTGTACAGGACCCGACTTTATATGGTAGCCTTGCAGGTGCATTACAGTATCTCACCTTCACTTGTCCAGACATCTCTTATGCAGTTCGGCAGATTTGTCTTTTCACGCACGACCCTCGAGAGCAACATATACATGCTCTCAAGCGGATTGTTCGTTATGTTCAGGGGACTGTTGACATGGGATTACAGTTATATGCATCATCCCCTACCACTTTGGTTGCTTACTCTGACGCTGACTGGGCCTGTTGTTATGACAACCCGAAAATTTCCGACTAAATTTAAACCTAATTTTTATATGATTTCATTTAACCTCGACTAATTCTAACGATTCACGAACCATTATTTTTAAATAATTATGTATTAATATTAAATTATTATATTAATATTATTATTATCACTCATCATTATCATGTACAAGTATTATTATTACAACTATTACTAATGTTATTATTATTAATAATTATTAATAACATTAATATTAGTAGTATTATCACTTTCACTAAAAGTGATAAGATTATTATAAATATCATTAAAATTATTAAAATTATTATAAATATCATTATTGATAAATTAATACAAATTATTATTAATAATACTGTTATGATTATCAACATTATTATTAATAATTATCATTAACCTTGTTATTAATATTATTATTATAAGTATTATCATTATTATTATGATCTTTATCTATTATTATTATTATTATTGTTAAAAAATATTATTATTAATATTATTGTAAAATATCATTATTCTTGCTATCTACATTATTATTATTTTTATTAATAATATTAGAAGTATTATTATTATTCATATTATTATTATTATTATTATTATTATTATTATTATTATTATTATTATTATTATTATTATTATTAGTATTATATTTATTTATAAAATAAAATAAATGTACAGACAAATACCTAAAATTGGGTCTGTTTTTATTTTTATTGAATCATGATTTCCAAATCTACTTTTACTATTTTAATTAAATCGTATCTGATCCTCATAGTTCTTTTATATATTTATCTATATTTTTTATATAAATCGTATCTATTTTTAATTTTTTTATAAACCATCGTTGAATTTCATATCTGCTTTATATTTTTAATTCGAATGCTGGTCCCTGTCGACTTTAATTAAGATATAAAAACAAAGTATTGTTAGTTGATCATATAAATCCTACTGCATTTGTTGAATTAAAACAGAAATTAAATAAATAAATAAATAAACCGTTCCCTGTTCTTGACTTAATTTACCAAAACCCTGAATCCGAATCTTTTTTAAAAATCTATAAATGCAGTCTTGTTAGGAATCGTTTACTCAAACTATCTGCAAAGTTTCAGTTCTTAATTCTCAAAATCAAAGTCGAATTTTAGAGTCAAAGTTTAATTTTTTAAAAAAGTCAAACGAGTGTTCATCGAGAAATTGGGATTCATTGTGATGTTTCAAGTTAAATTGATGAATCCATTAGTTTCTTGGAATCATTTACAAACTTTTTCATCTAGGAATCATTACCTAAAACATTTTTAAAATCAAAATCAATGATTAAGTTTTATTTCAAAAACAGCGAGCTCAATTTTAAATATTATTTTTTTCCTTCACTGAATAATTCAATAAATCGATAACGAGTTGTTTCTGTTCCAATATGAATTCTAAAACCAAATTTCAAATGGTTGTATTGGTGAATTAAAGTGTCCGTTCGATCTAAATATGAAGAAGATGATGAAAAATTGAAACAGAAAGATACAAGTTAAATAAAATTGGTTTATAAAATAAAACAGAAAAATAGCAGCAGCGTGATGGTTTGGGTTGTTGACGGATTAGCGAGAGGTCATGGGTTCGAGCCCCGTCTTGGGCAATTTTTTTAGAAAAAGCTTTCTAAGGTAGTTCCATTTCTATTATTATTATTATTATTATTATTATTATTATTATTATTATTATTATTATTATTATTATTATTATTATTATTATTATTATTATTATTATTATTATTATTATTATTATTATTATTATTATTATTATTATTACTACTAACATCATTATAAGTATTATTATTAGTATCATTAAGATTATTAGTATTATTATTAAAACTATCATTATTATCATTTTAAATATTATTATCATTATTATAATTATGATTATTATTATTATGAACATAACACAATTTATTAATATTAGTATTAGTATCATTTTATAATTAATAATACTATTATTATCCTTTTAAACATAAGTATAATTATTATTATTAGTATTGTTATTATTAGAATTATTATCGTTATTATCATTTTTACAAAAAGTAACATTTTGCTATCATCAAAACTATATTATTATTATTATTATTATTATTATTATTATTATTATTATTATTATTATTATTATTATTATTATTATTATTATTATTATTATTATTATTATTATTTCTAAAACCTTATTATGACTACTATCATTTTTACTACTAGTATTATTATTGTTATTACAAAATAATACAACTCTTTATTCATTAACATTATTAAAGTCATTTTATCAAACAAATACTTATACATAGAATATATATATATATATATATATATATATATATATATATATATATATATATATATATATATATATATATATATATATATATATATATAGAAATATATAACAAGTGAAATAATATATATAAACTTATTCGATTAAAAGTATATGTGTTAATATATAAACTTGATATAGGTTCGTGAATACGAGGACAACTCTGCACTTGTTCAGTACCATCATACACATATTTACTACGAAATACGAAATACAGTATCGTGAGTTTTCATAGCTCCCTTTTTATATATATTTTTGGGCTGAGAATACATGCGCAACTTTTATAACTGTTTTATACGTTAGACACAAGTACCAACTATTAAACTGTGCTATACCTGGCTATGTCCTGCAAGTCCCCACTGTGATATTTTTAATTGCTTTTACATAACGCATTCTTAATTATTGGGGGTAGGCCTATCGGGAGTAACGTCCCCGATACATTTGACCAAGTCATTGTATTACTTAATAATGATTCAAACCGACAAGGACAGTACAACTTGTCACGGGGCAAACTTTGAAACTGTTTAGTCTAAATATCACAAACTTGGCACTACTTATAGATCCCTGCGAGATCTACTTTTATAAATAAAAATCTTGTGGTCTATATCTATTACTGAAATCATTATTTATGACAAACCTATGAACTCACTCAACCTCGTGTTGACTTTTTAAGCATGTTTATTCTCAGGTACTTAAATATTGCTTTCGCTGTATATCTGCTGCTTTGATGATGATTTCTTGCCATGCTTGGAGTCTTCATGCATTACTTACCAATTCATTTAAAAACATTTAATGCTACAAATACAATGTAATCTATTTATCTTCCGCTGCAAAACTCAATAAAACGTCTCATATAGAGTCGTTCTCGTTTATGCAACTGTGATTTGATATAATTAGTCACAAATACCCCAGGCCCTATTTGGGGGTGTGACAGATTGGTATCAGAGCAGTTTTATTGTAGAGAACCAGGATTGCATTTTATGTGTGCCTTATACAATTAAGTACCTTAGCAATGTAGGACTACAACTTTCCTTGACTATAGTGCCTTTAATTGTTGCTTTTAATTGTTAAATGCTACACTATACCTTAGAAACTTTACTTATTAAATTCTTTAATCTTTCTTAGAATGCCAAGCTAATCTAAGAACTCTGCTCAGTGAAATGTCCCGTTCATATCGATTATAAACGTTTCATATTAATTGATCTCTTTGCGAGGTTTTGACCTCTATATGAGACGTTTTTCAAAGACTGCATTCATTTTTAAAACAAACCATAACCTTTATTTTATTGACAAGGTTAAAAGGACACCACCTAGATTATCAAGAAATGATAATGTAAAAATATCACACTTATACACTACCAATACATATTGGTTTACAATATTAATATGTTACAACAAGGTAAATCTCAAATGCAGTTTTAAACAATATTATACAAGCATGCTGACACCAAATCTTGTCCATATTTTAGCAAGCAACAGCGGAAGCTCTTAATAATCACCTGAGAATAAACATGCTTTGAACGTCAACAAAAATGTTGGTGAGTTATAGGTTTAACCTATATATTTATCAAATCGTAATAATAGACCACAAGATTTCATATTTCAATATACATCCCATACATAGAGATAAAAATCATTCATATGGTGAACACCTGGTAACCGACATTAACAAGATGCATATAAGAATATCCCCTATCATTCCGGGAAATCCTTCAGACATGATAAAAATGAATTCGAAGTACTAAATCATCCGGTACTTTGGATGGAGTTTGTTAGGCCCAATAGATCTATCTTTATGATTCGCGTCAATTAGTAGATCGGTTTACTAATTCTTAGGCTACCAAGCAAAAGGGGCATATTCGGCTTCGATCATTCACCCATATAATGTAGTTTCATTTACTTGTGTCTATTTCGTAAAATATTTATAAAACTGCATGTATTCTCATCCCAAAATATTAGATTTTAAAAGTGGGACTATAACTCACTCTCACAGATTTTTACTTCGTCGGGAAGTAAGACTTGGCCACTGGTCGATTCACGAACCTATAACAAATATGTACATATATATCAAAGTATGTTCAAAATATATTTACAACATTTTTAATACGTTTTACTGTTTTAAGTTTATTAAGTCATCTGTCCTCGTTAGTAAGCTACAACTAGTTGTCCACAATTAGATGTACGGAAATAAATCGATATATAATATCTTGAATCAATCCACGAACCAGTGTATACACGTCTCAGGCTAGATCACAACTTAAAGTATATATATTTTTGGAATCAACCTCAACCCTGTATAGCTAACTCAAACATTACTGCATATAGAGTGTTTGTGGTTGTTCCAAATAATATATATACATGGGTCGATATGATATGTCAAAACATTTGTATACGTGTCTATGGTATCCCAATATTACATAATATATTAGAATACATGTATAATATAATATAAGTTACCTAGGATATGATTAATATAGATTTGTTACTAATTTTCACATAGCTACAACAAGCAAAATTATCCAATCTTGTTTTACCCATAACTTCTTCGTTTTAAATCCGTTTTTAGTGATTCAAGTTGCAATGGTTTCATATTGAACTTAAGTTTATGAATCTAAGTAGAAAAATTATAAGTTTATAGTCAGAAATACATGTTACAAGTCAATATTATAAGAGGTAGTCATTTCAGTTGAAAGAACGACATCTTGATGACCATTTTAAAAAACATACTTCCACTTTGAGTTTAACCATGATTTTTGGATATAGTTTCATGTTCATAAGAAAAATCATTTTCTCAGAAGAACAACTTTTAAATCAAAGTTTATCATAGTTTTTAATTAACTAACCCAAAACAGCTCGCGGTGTTACTATGACGGCGTATATCCGGTTTTACGGTGTTTTTCGTGTTTTCAGGTTTTAAATCATTAAGTTAGCATATCATATAGATATATAACATGTATATAGTTGATTTTAAAAGTTAAGTTAGAAGGATTAACTTTTGTTTGCGAACAAGTTTAGAATTAACTAAACTATGTTCTAGTGATTACAAGTTTAAACCTTCGAATAAGATAGTTTTATATATATGATTCGAATAATGTTATGAACATCATTACTACCTCAAGTATTGTGGATAAACCTACTGGAAATTAGAAAAATAGATCTAGCTTCAAAGGATCCTTGGATGGCTTGAAAGTTCTTGAAGCAAAATCATGACACGAAAATAAGTTCAAGTAATATTTTCACTCGAAATAAGATTGTTATAGTTATAGAAATTGAATCAAAGTTTGAATATGAGTATTACCTTGTATTAGAAAGATATCTTACTATAAATAATAAAGATTTCTTGAGGTTGTATGATCACTTGAAATGGATTTGCAAGATTGAAAGTAAGCTAGCAAACTTGGAAGTGTTGTTGGTGTGTTCTTGAGTAGTTGTTTTGTATCTTGGTTTATGCATGGATTTTTGAACTAGATTGAGCTATATTTTGATGAAGATGATGAAGAACACTTAGAACAATGGAAGAACACTTGAGAGAGTTTAGTTTGATTCATAAAAATTGAAAAGTGAAAGTGTTTATGAGAGTGCTAAAAAATGTGAATTACATGGTGTCATATAGTCTCCATTAGTTTGTTGTTTTGTTAGATATTTCTTGCTAGATGTTAAATGATGGTTCCCACATGTGTTAGGTGACTCACAAGGGCTACTAAGAGCTGATCATTGGAGTGTATATACCAATAGTAAATACATTTAGAAGTTGGGTATTGTACGAGTGCATACGAGTAGAATTGTTGATGAAAATGAACGAGGATGTAATTGTAAGCATTTTTGTTAAGTAGAAGTACTTTGATAAGTGTCTTGAAGTCTTTCAAAAGTGTATGAATACATATTAAAACACTACATGTATATACATTTTAACTGAGTCGTTAAGTCATCGTTAGTCGTTACATGTAAGTGTTGTTTTGAAACCTTTAAGTTAGCGATCTTGTTAAATGTTGTTAACCCATTATTTATTATATCTAATGAGATGTTAAATTATTATATTATCATGATATTATTATGTATTAATATATATTAATATGATATATATACACTTAAATGTCGTTACAACGATAATCGTTACATATATGTCTCGTTTCGAAGTCCTTAAGTTAGTAGTCTTGTTTTTACATATGTAGTTCGTTGTTAATACACTTAATGATATGTTTACTTATCATTTATCATGTTTAAATATAGTGTATCAATATCTTAGTATGATTCATATGCATTTAGTAAGACGTTGTTATAACGATAATCGTTATATATATCGTTTTTTAGTTTCTTAATTCAATAGTCTCATTTTTATGTATATAACTCATTGTTAAAATACATAATGAGATACTTACTTATCATAATATCATGTTAACTATATATATATATATATATATATATATATATATATATATATATATATATATATATATATATATATATATATATATATATATATATATATATATATATATTCATATATATGTCATCATATAGTTTTTACAAGTTTTAACGTTCGTGAATCGCTTGTCAACTTGGGTGGTCAATTGTCTATATGAAACCTATTTCAATTAATCAAGTCTTAACAAGTTTGATTGCTTAACATGTTGGAAACATTTAATCAAGTAAATATCAATCTCAATTAATATATATAAACATGGAAAAGTTCGGGTCACTACAGTACCTACCCGTTAAATAAATTTCGTCCCGAAATTTTAAGCTGTTGAAGGTGTTGACGAATCTTCTGGAAATAGATGCGGGTATTTCTTCTTCATCTGATCTTCACGCTCCCAGGTGAACTCGGGTCCTCTACGAGCATTCCATTGAACCTTAACAATTGGTATCTTGTTTTGCTTAAGTCTTTTAACCTCGCGATCCATTATTTCGACGGGTTCTTCGATGAATTGAAGTTTTTCGTTGATTTGGATTTCATCTAACGGAATAGTGAGATCTTCTTTAGCAAAACATTTCTTCAAATTCGAGACGTTGAAAGTGTTATGTACAGCCATGAGTTGTTGAGGTAACTCAAGTCGGTAAGCTACTGGTCCGACACGATCAATAATCTTGAATGGTCCAATATACCTTGGATTTAATTTCCCTCGTTTACCAAATCGAACAACGCCTTTCCAAGGTGCAACTTTAAGCATGACCATCTCTCCAATTTCAAATTCTATATCTTTTCTTTTAATGTCAGCGTAGCTCTTTTGTCGACTTTGGGCGGTTTTCAACCGTTGTTGAATTTGGATGATCTTCTCGGTAGTTTCTGGTATAATCTCCGAACCCGTAATCTGTCTATCTCCCACTTCACTCCAACAAATCGGAGACCTGCACTTTCTACCATAAAGTGCTTTAAACGGCGCCATCTCAATGCTTGAATGGTAGCTGTTGTTGTAGGAAAATTCTGCTAACGGTAGGTGTCTATCCCAACTGTTTCCAAAATCAATAACACATGATCGTAGCATGTCTTCAAGCGTTTGTATCGTCCTTTCGCTCTGCCCATCAGTTTGTGGATGATAGGCAGTACTCATGTCTAGACGAGTTCTAATGCTTGCTGTAATGTCTGCCAGAATCTTGAAATAAATCTGCCATCCCTATCAGAGTTAATAGAGATTGGTATTCCATATCTGGAGACGACTTCCTTCAAATATAGTCGTGCTAACTTCTCCATCTTGTCATCTTCTCTTATTGGTAGGAAGTGTGCTGATTTGGTGAGACGATCAACTATTACCCAAATAGTATCAAAACCACTTGCAGTCCTTGGCAATTTAGTGATGAAATCCATGGTAATGTTTTCCTATTTCCATTCTGGGATTTCGGGTTGTTGAAGTAGACCTGATGGTTTTTGATGCTCAGCTTTGACCTTAGAACATGTCAAACATTCTCCTACGTATTTAGCAACATCGGCTTTCATACCCGGCCACCAAAAATGTTTCTTGAGATCCTTGTACATCTTCCCCGCTCCAGGATGTATTGAGTATCTGGTTTTATGAGCTTCTCTAAGTACCATTTCTCTCATATCTCCAAATTTTGGTACCCAAATTCTTTCAGCCCTATACCGGGTTCCGTCTTCCCGAATATTAAGATGCTTCTCCGATCCTTTGGGTATTTCATCCTTTAAATTTCCCTCTTTTAAAACTCTTTGTTGCGCCTCTTTTATTTGGGTAGTAAGGTTAGTTTGTAGCATTATATTCATAGCTTTTACTCGAATGGGTTCTCTGTCGTTTCTGCTCAAGGCATCGGCTACCACATTTGCCTTCCCCGGGTGGTAACGAATCTCAAAGTCGTAATCATTCAACAATTCAATCCACCTGCGCTACCTCATGTTCAGTTGTTTCTGATTAAATATGTGTTGAAGACTTTTGTGGTCGGTATATATAATACTTTTGACCCCATATAAGTAGTGCCTCCAAGTATTTAATACAAAAACAACCGCGCTTAATTCCAAATCATGTGTCGTATAATTCTGCTTATGAATCTTCAATTGTCTAGACGCATAAGCAATTACCTTCATTCGTTGCATTAATACACAACCGAGACCTTGCTTTAAGGCGTCACAATATATCACAAAATCATCATTCCCTTCAGGTAATGACAATATAGGTGCCGTAGTTAACTTTTTCTTCAACAATTGAAACGCTTTATCTTGTTCATCCTTCCATTCAAATTTCTTCCCTTTATGCGTTAATGCAGTCAAGGGTTTTGCTATTTTGGAAAAATCTTGGATGAATCTCCTGTAATAACCAGCCAGCCCTAAAAATTGGCGTATGCGTTTCGGAGTTTTCGGGGTTTCCCACTTTTCAACGGTTTTAATCTTTGCTGGATCCACCTGAATACCTTCTTTGTTCACTATGTGACCGAGGAATTGAACTTCTTCCAACCAAAATGCACACTTTGAAAACTTAGCGTACAGTTTTTCTTTTCTCAGCAACTCTAGCACTTTTCTCAAATGTTCTTCGTGCTCTTGATCATTCTTCGAGTAAATAAGTATGTCATCGATGAAAATAATGACAAACTTGTCAAGATATGGCCCACACACTCGGTTCATGAGGTCTATGAACACAGCTGGTGCGTTAGTCAATCCTAACGGCATAACCATAAACTCGTAATGACCGTAACGCGTCCTAAAAGCAGTCTTCGGAATATCATCCTCCTTCACCCGCATTTGATGATATCCAGAATGTAAATCGATCTTCGAATAAACTGACGAGCCTTGTAGTTGATCAAATAAGTCGTCGATTCTTGGTAATGGGTAACGGTTCTTGATGATAAGTTTGTTCAACTCTAGGTAGTCGATACACAACCTGAATGTACCATCGTTCTTCTTGACAAACAGAACAGGAGCTCCCCATGGTGATGTACTTGGTCGAATGATACCACGCTCTAAAAGATCCTGTAACTGATTTTGTAATTCTTTCATTTCGCTGGGTACGAGTATGTATGGAGCACGAGCTATCGGTGCAACTCCTGGTACAAGGTCTATTTGAAATTCAACGGATCGATGTGGTGGTAATCCCGGTAATTCTTTCGGAAATACATCGGGAAATTCTTTTGCGACGGGAACATCACTGATGTTCTTTTCTTCAGGTTTAACTTCCTCGATATGTGCTAGAATGACGTAACAACCTTTTATTATTAGTTTTTGTGCCTTCAAACTACTAATAAGATTTAACTTCACGTTGTTCTTTTCTCCGTACACCATTAAAGGTTTTCCTTTTTCATGCATAATGCGAATCGCATTTTTGTAACAAACAACCTCTGCTCTCAGCTTTTTCAACCAGTCCATGCCAATTATTACATCAAAACTCCCTAACTCAACTAGTATTAAATCAATCTTAAACGTTTCATCCCCCAGTTTAATTTCTCCATCCCGACATATATTATCTGCTGAAATTAATTTAGCGTTTGCTAATTCGAGTAAAAATTTATTATCCAAAGGCGTCAATGGGCAACTTAATTTAGCACAAAAATCTCTACTCATATAGCTTCTATTCGCACCCGAATCAAATAAAACATAAGCAGATTTATCGTCAATAAGAAACGTACCCTTAACAAGCTCCGGGTCTTCCTGTGCTTCTGCCGCATTAATATTGAAAACTCTTCCGCGGCCCTGCCCATTAGTATTCCCCTGATTCGGGCAATTTCTAATAATGTGGCCTGGTTTTCCACATTTATAACAAACAGCGTTGGTATTACTTGCTCCGACACTATTCGTTCTGGCATTACTTGTTCTGACACTATTTGTTCCTTTAGTCCTGTTAACCCTTGGTCCGTAGACCTCACACTTTGTCACGCTATGACCATTTCTTTTACACCTGTTGCAAAATGTCGTGCAAAATCCCGGGTGATTTTCTTCACACCTATGACATGGCTGTTTTTGGTTTTTGTTGCCGTTGTTGTTATTGAGGTTATTGTTGGGATTGTTATTGTTGTTGAAACGGTTGTTGTAGTTGTAGTTATTGTTGGGACGTTTGTTGTAGTTATTGTTAAGATTGCGATTATTGTTGCGATTGTTGTTGCGGTTGTTGGGATAGTTGTTGCGATTGTGGTTGTAATTGTTATTGTTGTTGTACTGGTGATTCTTGTCACCGTTTTCCTCCCACTTCCTCTTGAGTTGTTTCGTGTTAGCTTCTTCGGCCGCCTGCTCTTTAATTCTTCCCTCAATCTGATTTATGAGTTTATGATCCATTCGACTTGCCTTTTGTATGGAAGCGGGCTCGTGTGAACTCACATCTTTTTGAATCCTTATTGGTAACCCTTTTATAAACGCATCGATCTTCTCTTCTTCATCTTCGAACGCTCCCGGACACAATAGGCACAACTCTGTGAATCGTCGTTCATATGTGGTAATGTCGAACCCTTGTGTTCGTAACTCTCTAAGCTCTACCTTGAGCTTATTGACTTCGTTTGTAGGATGGTACTGCTCATTCATCAATTGCTTGAATGTCGACCACGGTAGTCGTAAGCAGCATTTTGTCCTACTTGTTCAAGATAGGTGTTCCACCACGTTAACGCAGTACCTGTGAAGGTATGCGTAGCGTACTTAACTTTGTCCTCTTCAGTACACTTACTTATGGCAAACACCGATTCAACCTTCTCGGTCCACCGTTTCAATCCAATTGGTCCTTCGGTTCCATCAAATTCCAAAGGTTTGCAGGCAGTGAATTCTTTGTAGGAGCATCCTACACGATTTCTTGCGCCGTTAGCTGCATTGCTAGATTCAGAGTTATTGTTGGTATGTAGCGCAACCTGTACTGCGGCTATGTTTGCAGCAAGAAAGGTACGGAATTCCTCTTCGCTCATATTCATGGTGTGTCGAGTAGTCGGTGCCATTTCCTTCAAAATAGCCAACTGAATCGAGTTAATCATACAGAATATTAAGAGTAGTCAATAGTATTTCATAGCATAATATGAACTCATTTATAAAAGCTTTTTCTTCATATTAGCGTTTTATAAGTTTTAATTCGGGTACTACCTACCCGTTAAGTTCATACTTAGTAGTTAATATACAATTCAACTGTGACGACCCGGACAATTCCGACCAAATTTAAACTTAATCTTTATATGTTTCCGACACGATAAGCAAAGTCTGTAATGTTGAGTCCCAAAATTTTTGAACTGTTTTAATAAAGTCATTTACCCTTTGACCAGTCTCGACGATTCACGAACAATTAAGTGTATATAGATATGTGTGTATGTATATAAATAATAATTCAAAATATAATTTGAAGTATTATATGTTGTTGTTATTAAAAATTAATAAAATAAAAATAAGATATTATAATAATTATTATTTAAAATATATCTCTATATATTAATAAAGTATATTAAATGATTGTAATACTCGTTTGATGTTTCGATTAATATTAAGTAAGTTAAATTTAAATTTATGTAATTTTAGAATAAACGATGATACGAAAATAAGCTCTATAAATTTTAGTCTTATTAAAAATGCATTTAGGAACTATTTGTTAAATTTTATAACTTTTTAATATTTTACTTGGGGTTGGGGGTGAATAATTAATTTAATTTTTTATTTAATAATTAATGAATAAATTTTATACCATAATGACTGAAATAATTAAAGAAACTTAATCTAAAAAAATGGAATTTTTATGTGTACTTTTATTCGCCACTGATTTATCAACGGGGCACAAATTTCAGTCCACGAATGATATAGTAGACGATGACTAACAACCTACGTGTTTATATTTCAAAAATTATATTTAATTATATGTTAACTGTGTTTGATTGGATTAATTGAGATTACTATGTAATCACTGTGTTTGTTTTATGCATTTCTGTTACCTATCTTATCAGTATAATATATATATATATATATATATATATTAAAACAAGTCGACCATGATAAGTTTGCTTTATGTGTTTTGGATTACTGTAAACAAATTGTTTGACTTAAGTGTATTACATATACACGTAAACTTATAGATATAATCACAACCACTTGTACACCAACTTGGGATTACTAGCTTTAACCTTTATCACATGGCAGATTTATATATAGATATAAGATAAGATGTGTATAATCCGTCACCACCCTAAATGTCCAATAAAACTCCACCTACAATCTCATCATCGCCACTCACGGCTACACCCATGACCACACTAGAACCACCCATCTTCTTCAAACTTTCGGTCACCTTCAACAAACCATTGAACCACCACCACTCTCGGCCATCACCAACCTACAATAATCACCACGAACTACCATTTTAAAACACCATAAACCATAACCTTCCACCACCAACAACTGCTCGAATAACAACCTTGTTACAGCTCCTGTTGCTACTGTCCCTGCGGAGATGTTTCTACTATATTGCAAATCGAAGGAAAGTAAGAAAAATGATCATGATGATGACAATGTTTTCTGTTGCTATTCCGTTGCTATTTCAGTCCAAAAACATCAATTTCCAACACCACAATACACCACTCAAACATCATGGATGCTTATGTATTTTTGCTGTGTGATCAGCCCGTACACCATCCGTTACCCTACAACTCCACTACTACCGTACACCTTCACCTACACACTCACTTATATTTTTCTTTTCCTGTTGCAGTCACGAAAAACTACTGCTACGCTTATAAACTTTTCTGTTTGAACGCTGTACGATGATGACAAAAGGCAAAGAAAATGAACCATGGCCGTATGTTGTTTTCTCGCTCCTCAAACAACCCAACTTTTTGAACACCCATTGAGCTTGTTTTTGCTTCAATTCTTTCACAGATCACTCCCACTACAACCGTATATATATTTATGTTTCTGTGATGATTCGAGTATTAATGAGATGGGTTTCTAATGAAAAGAAGAATCGTTGTTGCTACTTCTCCCGTAAACTTCCTGATTAATGAGTGATAACAAAGATGAGGATGATAATGATGCTATTAAGATAATAAAATAAACAAGACAGGCTGTAGCCACTTGTTTGTGTTTGTTCCTTTTTGATACCAAAATTCTTTTTCTTCTTTTTCTTGAACACACTTAGTAAACCGACGGGCTGCAACTTGGACTTGTTGGGCCGCATGTTTTTATTTTTTTTAATTGGTTGGAGTGATTTGGCCTAGATCTCGGGTGGACTACTGATGAACTTCATTTGATTTTTTTTGGACGATACATTATAAGATTAATGAGCTAAGATGATGTTAGAAGAGATTAAGAAAGAAAATGATGCGATGAGTTATATAGATTAAAATCGCAATATAAAACGGAAATCATAAGGCAGAGGAACGGTTTGTGGTGTTATAGGTTTAGCGAGAGGTCTCGGGTTCGATCCCCGTCTTGGGCAAGTTCATTTTAGAGGAAGCTTTTAAGGGTATACACAATTATCTTATTTTATTATTAGTATTATGATGATTATAACTATTATTTTTATGAATATAATTATTATTGTTAGTGATTATTATTGTTATCATTAGTATTATTATTAATATATATTAGTGTTATTATTATTATTATTATTATTATTATTATTATTATTATTATTATTATTATTATTATTATTATTATTATCATTACTATCTATATTATTATTACTAATATTATCTTTATAATCAAATACAACTTTTATTTACCAGTATTAAACTTATTTTACTAAATAAATATTAAGCATATAAAAATATATTTATAAGTAATATTGCATATAAGTATGTATTAATCATAATAGCAATTTTCATACAAATATTCATATATAACAAATTATGTATTTTTAATATAATACTAACTAAATATATATTAATATAACTATATAAAGAATAATCATTTTAAATATATACACAAATTAAATATATAATATAAGTTATAATATTTGAATTTGTTCAAATACGATTATATATATTGATATATATATAAAAATGATATAGGTTCGTGAATCCAAGGCCAACCCTGCATTGTTCAATGACGTCATATGTATTTTTACTACAAAATACAGTAGTGTGAGTTTCATTTGCCCTTTTTACTCTTTACGTTTTTGGGCTGAGAATACATGCAAATGCTTTATTAACTGTTTTACAATATTTATATGCGTGAGTTTCATTTACCTTTTTACCCTTTATATTTTTGGGCTGAGAATACATGCGCAACTTTTATAACTATTTTACGAAATAGACACAAGTAATCGAAACTACATTATATGGTTGAATGATCGAAGTCGAATATGCCCCTTTTTATTAAGTCTGGTAATCTAAGAATTAGGGAACATACACCCTAATTGACGCGAATCCTAAAGATAGATCTATCGAGCCCAACAAGCCCCATCCAAAGTACCGAATACTTTAGTACTTCGAAATTTATATCATGTCCGAAGGAGGATCCCGGAATGATGGGGATATTCTTATATGCATATTGTGAATGTCGGTTATGAAATGTCCCGTTCTTATTGATTAAAAACGTTCCATATTAATTGATTTCGTTGCGAGGTTTTGACCTCTATATGAGACGTTTTTCAAACACTGCATTCATTTTTAAAACAAACCATAACCTTTATTTCATAGATAAAGGTTTTAAAAAGCTTTACGTAGATTATCAAATAATGATAATCTAAAATATCCTGTTTACACAAGACCATTACAAAATGGTTTACAATACAAATATGTTACAACAAAATAAGTTTCTTGAATGCAGTTTTTACACAATATCATACAAGCATGGACTCCAAATCTCGTCCTTATTTAAGTATGCTACAGCGGAAGCTCTTAATAATCACCTGAGAATAAACATGCTTAAAACGTCAACAAAAATGTTGGTGAGTTATAGGTTTAACCTATATATATATATATATATATCAAATCATAATAATAGACCACAAGATTTCATATTTCAATACACATCCCATACATAGAGATAAAAATCATTCATATGGTGAACACCTGGTAACCGACATTAACAAGATGCATATATAAGAATATCCCCATCATTCTGGGACACCCTTCGGATATGATATAAATTTCGAAGTACTAAAGCATCCGGTACTTTAGATGGGGTTTGTTAGGCCCAATAGATCTATCTTTAGGATTCGCGTCAATTAGGGTGTCTGTTCCCTAATTCTTAGATTACCAGACTTAATAAAAAGGGGCATATTCGATTTCGATAATTCAACCATAGAATGTAGTTTCACGTACTTGTGTCTATTTTGTAAATCATTTATAAACCTGCATGTATTCTCATCCCAAAAATATTAGATTTTAAAAGTGGGACTATAACTCACTTTCACAGATTTTTACTTCGTCGGGAAGTAAGACTTGGCCACTGGTTGATTCACGAACCTATAACAATATATACATATATATCAAAGTATGTTCAAAATATATTTACAACACTTTTAATATATTTTGATGTTTTAAGTTTATTAAGTCAGCTGTCCTCGTTAGTAACCTACAACTAGTTGTCCACAGTTAGATGTACAGAAATAAATCGATAAATATTATCTTGAATCAATCCACGACCCAGTGTATACGTATCTCAGTATTGTTCACAACTCAAACTATATATATTTTGGAATCAACCTCAACCCTGTATAGCTAACTCCAACATTCACATATAGAGTGTCTATGGTTGTTCCGAAATATATATAGATGTGTCGACATAATAGGTCGAAACATTGTATACGTGTCTATGGTATCTCAAGATTACATAATATACAATACAAGTTGATTAAGTTATGGTTGGAATAGATTTGTTACCAATTTTCACGTAGCTAAAATGAGAAAAATTATCCAATCTTGTTTTACCCATAACTTCTTCATTTTAAATCCGTTTTGAGTGAATCAAATTGCTATGGTTTCATATTGAACTCTATTTTATGAATCTAAACAGAAAACGTATAGGTTTATAGTCGGAAAAATAAGTTACAAGTCGTTTTTGTAAAGGTAGTCATTTCAGTCGAAAGAACGACGTCTAGATGACCATTTTAGAAAACATACTTCCACTTTGAGTTTAACCATAATTTTTGGATATAGTTTCATGTTCATAATAAAAATCATTTTCTCAGAATAACAACTTTTAAATCAAAGTTTATCATAGTTTTTAATTAACTAACCCAAAACAGCCCGCGGTGTTACTACGACGGCGTAAATCCGGTTTTACGGTGTTTTTCGTGTTTCCAGGTTTTAAATCATTAAGTTAGCATATCATATAGATATAGAACATGTGTTTAGTTGATTTTAAAAGTCAAGTTAGAAGGATTAACTTTTGTTTGCGAACAAGTTTAGAATTAACTAAACTATGTTCTAGTGATTACAAGTTTAAACCTTCGAATAAGATAGCTTTATATGTATGAATCGAATTATGTTATGAACATCATTACTACCTTAAGTTCCTTGGATAAACCTACTAGAAAAGAGAAAAATGGATCTAGCTTCAACGGATCCTTGGATGGCTCGAAGTTCTTGAAGCAGAATCATGACACGAAAACAAGTTCAAGTAAGATCATCACTTGAAATAAGATTGTTATAGTTATAGAAATTGAACCAAAGTTTGAATATGATTATTACCTTGTATTAGAATGATAACCTACTGTAAGAAACAAAGATTTCTTGAGGTTGGATGATCACCTTACAAGATTGGAAGTGAGCTAGCAAACTTGAAAGTATTCTTGATTTTATGTAACTAGAACTTGTAGAATATATGAAGAACACTTAGAACTTGAAGATAGAACTTGAGAGAGATCAATTAGATGAAGAAAACTGAAGAATGAAAGTGTTTGTAGGTGTTTTTGGTCGTTGGTGTATGGATTTGATATAAAGGATATGTAATTTTGTTTTCATGTAAATAAGTCATGAATGATTACTCATATTTTTGTAATTTTATGAGATATTTCATGCTAGTTGCCAAATGAAGGTTCCCACATGTGTTAGGTGACTCACATGGGCTGCTAAGAGCTGATCATTGGAGTGTATATACCAATAGTACATACATCTAAAAGCTGTGTATTGTACGAGTACGAATACGGGTGCATACGAGTAGAATTGTTGATGAAACTGAACAAGGATGTAATTGTAAGCATTTTTGTTAAGTAGAAGTATTTTGATAAGTGTATTGAAGTCTTTCAAAAGTGTATAAATACATATTAAAACACTACATGTATATACATTTTAACTGAGTCGTTAAGTCATCGTTAGTCGTTACATGTAAGTGTTGTTTTGAAACCTTTAGGTTAACGATCTTGTTAAATGTTGTTAACCCAATGTTTATAATATCAAATGAGATTTTAAATTATTATATTATCATGATATTATCATGTATGAATATCTCTTAATATGATATATATACATTAAATGTCTTTACAACGATAATCGTTACATATATGTCTCGTTTAAAAATCATTAAGTTAGTAGTCTTGTTTTTACATATGTAGTTCATTGTTAATATACTTAATGATATGTTTACTTATCATAGTATCATGTTAACTATATATATATCCATATATATGTCATCATATAGTTTTTACAAGTTTTAACGTTCGTGAATCACCGGTCAACTTGGGTGGTCAATTGTCTATATGAAACATATTTCAATTAATCAAGTCTTAACAAGTTTGATTGCTTAACATGTTGGAAAAATTTAATCATGTAAATATCAATCTCAATTAATATATATAAACATGGAAAAGTTCGGGTCACTACAGTACCTACCCGTTAAATAAATTTCGTCCCGAAATTTTAAGCTGTTGAAGGTGTTGACGAATCTTCTGGAAATAGATGCGGGTATTTCTTCTTCATCTGATCTTCACGCTCCCAGGTGAACTCAGGTCCTCTACGAGCATTCCATCGAACCTTAACAATTGGTATCTTGTTTTGCTTAAGTCTTTTAACCTCACGATCCATTATTTCGACGGGTTCTTCGATGAATTGAAGTTTTTTGTTGATTTGGATTTCATCTAACGGAATAGTGAGATCTTCTTTAGCAAAACATTTCTTCAAATTCGAGACGTGGAAAGTGTTATGTACAACCGCGAGTTGTTGAGGTAACTCTAGTCGGTAAGCTACTGGTCCGACACGATCAATAATCTTGAATGGTCCAATATACCTTGGATTTAATTTCCCTCGTTTACCAAATCGAACAACGCCTTTCCAAGGTGCAACTTTAAGCATGACCATCTCTCCAATTCCAAATTCTATATCTTTTCTTTTAATGTCAGCGTAGCTCTTTTGTCGACTTTGGGCGGTTTTCAACCGTTGTTGAATTTGGATGATCTTCTCGGTAGTTTCTTGTATAATCTCCGGACCCGTAATCTGTCTATCCCCCACTTCACTCCAACAAATCGGAGACCTGCACTTTCTACCATAAAGTGCTTCAAACGGCGCCATCTCAATGCTTGAATGGTAGCTGTTGTTGTAGGAAAATTCTGCTAACGGTAGATGTCGATCCCAACTGTTTCCGAAATCAATAACACATGCTCGTAGCATGTCTTCAAGCGTTTGTATCGTCCTTTCGCTCTGCCCATCAGTTTGTGGATGATAGGCAGTACTCATGTCTAGACGAGTTCCTAATGCTTGCTGTAATGTCTGCCAGAATCTTGAAATAAATCTGCCATCCCTATCAGAGATAATAGAGATTGGTATTCCATGTCTGGCGACGACTTCCTTCAAATACAGTCGTGCTAACTTCTCCATCTTGTCATCTTCTCTTATTGGCAGGAAGTGTGCTGATTTGGTGAGACGATCAACTATTACCCAAATAGTATCAAAACCACTTGCAGTCCTTGGCAATTTAGTGATGAAATCCATGGTAATGTTTTCCCATTTCCATTCTGGGATTTCGGGTTGTTGAAGTAGACCTGATGGTTTCTGATGCTCAGCTTTGACCTTAGAACAAGTCAAACATTCTCCTACGTATTTAGCAACATCGGCTTTCATACCCGGCCACCAAAAATGTTTCTTGAGATCCTTGTACATCTTCCCCGTTCCAGGATGTATTGAGTATCTGGTTTTATGAGCTTCTCTAAGTACCATTTCTCTCATATCTCCAAATTTTGTTACCCAAATCCTTTCAGCCCTATACCGGGTTCCGTCTTCCCGAATATTAAGATGCTTCTCCGATCCTTTGGGTATTTCATCCTTTAAATTTCCCTCTTTTAAAACTCCTTGTTGCGCCTCCTTTATTTGAGTAGTAAGGTTATTATGAATCATTATATTCATAGATTTTACTCGAATGGGTTCTCTGTCCTTCCTGCTCAAGGCATCGGCTACCACATTTGCCTTCCCCGGGTGGTAACGAATCTCAAAGTCGTAATCATTCAATAATTCAATCCACCTACGCTGCCTCATATTCAGTTGTTTCTGATTAAATATGTGTTGAAGACTTTTGTGGTCAGTATATATAATACTTTTAACCCCATATAAGTAGTGCCTCCAAGTCTTTAATGAAAAAACAACCGCGCCTAATTCCAAATCATGCGTCGTATAATTTTGTTCGTGAATCTTCAATTGTCTAGACGCATAAGCAATCACCTTCGTTCGTTGCATTAATACACAACCGAGACCTTGCTTTGATGCGTCACAATAAATCACAAAATCATCATTCCCTTCAGGCAATGACAATATAGGTGCCGTAGTTAGCTTTTTCTTCAATAACTGAAACGCTTTCTCTTGTTCATCCTTCCATTCAAATTTCTTCCCTTTATGCGTTAATGCAGTCAAGGGTTTTGCTATTCTGGAAAAGTCTTGGATGAACCTTCTGTAGTAACCAGCTAGTCCTAAAAATTGGCGTATGTGTTTTGGAGTTTTCGGGGTTTCCCACTTTTCAACAGTTTCTATCTTTGCCGGATCCACCTTAATACCTTCTTTGTTCACTATGTGACCGAGGAATTGAACTTCTTCCAACCAAAATGCACACTTTGAAAACTTAGCGTACAATTTTTCCTTCCTCAATACTTCTAACACCTTTCTCAAATGTTCACCGTGTTCTTGGTCATTCTTTGAGTAAATAAGTATGTCATCAATGAAAACAATGACAAACTTGTCAAGGTATGGTCCACACACTCGGTTCATAAGGTCCATGAACACAGCTGGTGCATTAGTTAAACCAAACGGCATGACCATAAACTCGTAATGACCGTAACGTGTTCTGAAAGCAGTCTTTGGAATATCATCTTCTTTCACCCGCATTTGATGATACCCGGAACGTAAGTCAATCTTTGAATAAAAAGACGAGCCTTGTAGTTGATCAAATAAGTCGTCGATTCTCGGTAGTGGGTAGCGGTTCTTGATGGTAAGTTTGTTCAACTCTCGGTAGTCGATAAACAACCTGAATGTACCATCTTTCTTCTTGACAAACAAAACAGGAGCTCCCCACGGTGATGTGCTTGGTAGAATGAAACCACGCTCTAAAAGTTCTTGTAATTGGCTTTGCAGTTCTTTCATCTCGCTGGGTGCGAGTCTGTAAGGAGCACGAGCTATTGGTGCAGCTCCTGGTACAAGATCTATTTGAAATTCAACGGATCGATGTGGGGGTAATCCCGGTAATTCTTTCGGAAATACATCGGGAAATTCTTTTGCAATGGGAACATCATTGATGCTCTTTTCTTCAGTTTGTACTTTCTCGACGTGTGCTAGAACAGCATAGCAACCTTTTCTTATTAGTTTTTGTGCCTTCAAATTACTAATAAGATGTAGCTTCGTGTTGCCCTTTTCTCCATACACCATTAAGGGTTTTCCTTTTTCTCGTATAATGCGAATTGCATTTTTGTAACAAACGATCTCTGCTTTCACTTCTTTCAACCAGTCCATACCGATTATCACATCAAAACTCCCTAACTCTACTGGTATCAAATCAATCTTAAATGTTTCGCTAACCAGTTTAATTTCTCGATTCCGACATATATTATCTGCTGAAATTAATTTACCATTTGCTAATTCGAGTAAAAATTTACTATCCAAAGGCGTCAATGGACAACTTAATTTAGCACAAAAATCTCTACTCATATAGCTTCTATCCGCACCCGAATCAAATAAAACGTAAGCAGATTTATTGTCAATAAGAAACGTACCCGTAACAAGCTCCGGGTCTTCCTGTGCCTCTGCCGCATTAATATTGAAAACTCTTCCACGGCCTTGTCCATTTGTGTTCTCCTGGTTCGGGAAATTTCTAATAATGTGGCCCGGTTTTCCACATTTATAACAAACTACATTGGCATAACTTGCTCCGACACTACTTGCTCCGCCATTACTCGTTCCGACACCATTTGTTCCTTTCGTTCTATTAACCCCTGGTCCGTAGACCTCACACTTCGCTGCGCTATGACCATTTCTTTTACACTTGTTGCAAAATTTGGTGCAGAACCCCGAGTGATACTTTTCACACCTTTGGCATAGCTGCTTCTGATTGTTGTTGTTGTTGCGGTTATTATTGTTGTTGGGATGATTGTTGTAGTTGCTGTTGTTGTTGTTGTTGTTGTTGGGCCGTTTGTTGTAATTACGATTGATGTTGCGATTGTTGGGATAATTGTTGCGATTATTGTTGTAATTGCTGTTGTTGTTGTATTGGTGATTCTTATCACCGTTTTCCTCCCACTTCCTTTTGACTTGCTTCACATTGGCCTCTTCCGCAGTCTGTTCTTTAATTCTTTCTTCAATCTGGTTCACTAGTTTGTGAGCCATTCTACATGCCTGTTGTATGGAGGCGGGCTCGTGTGAACTTATATCTTCTTGGATTCTTTCCGGTAATCCTTTCACAAACGCGTCAATCTTCTCTTCCTCATCTTCGAATGCTCCCGGACACAATAGGCACAATTCTGTGAATCGTATTTCGTACGTGGTAATATCAAATCCTTGGGTTCGTAACCCTCTAAGTTCTGTCTTGAACTTATTGACCTCGGTTCTGGGACGGTACTTCTCGTTCATCAAGTGCTTGAATGCTGACCACGGTAGTGCGTACACATCGTCTTGTCCCACTTGCTCTAAATAGGTATTCCACCATGTTAACGCAGAACCTGTGAAGGTATGCGTAGCGTACTTCACTTTGTCCTCTTCAGTACACTTACTTATGGCAAACACCGATTCGACCTTCTCGGTCCACCGTTTCAATCCGATCGGTCCTTCGGTTCCATCAAATTCCAAAGGTTTGCAGGCAGTGAATTCTTTGTAGGTGCATCCTACACGATTTCCTGTACTGCTAGATCCAAGGTTATTGTTGGTATGTAGCGCAGCCTGTACTGCGGCTATGTTTGAAGCTAGAAAAGTACAGAATTCCTCTTCATTCATATTCACGGTGTGTCGAGTAGTCGGTGCCATTTCCTTCAAAATAGTCAAATGGAACAAGTTAATCATACAGAATATTAAGAGTAGTTAATAGTATTTCGTAGCATAATATGAACTCATTTATAAAAGCTTTTTCTTCATATTAGCGTTTTATAAGTTTAAATTCGGGTAGTACCTACCCGTTAAGTTCATACTTAGTAGCTAATATACAATTCAACTACTACAATTCTATATGAAAAACTGATTATAATAATATTTCGCGTTCAAACTTTTATACAATATTTTACAAACTTACAATACCGCTTATTTTACATAAAGCATGAAATATAGCACACAATAACTTTGATACAAGATAGTTGTGAAGATAATTCTATCTAGTACACAAGTCGTTCAGCAAAGGCAATAAAGACACGTAATTCATACGTCCAGAAACAAGTCATGCATTCTGGTTTTACTAGGACTACTTCCCATCCTTGGTCTTGTGGAACATAACCGTTATGGCCGTTGATAAGACAGCGTGTTGTAACGTCGTCAAAGGGACGAGGGTTACGTAATGTCCAACAGTCCCGTAATAATCTAAAAACCTCATTTCTTACCCCAATTACCGACTCCGTCACTTGTGGAAACGTTTTGTTTAATAGTTGTAGCCCGATGTTCTTGTTCTCACTTTGGTGAGAAGCGAACATTACTAATCCGTAAGCATAACATGCTTCTTTATGTTACATGTTAGCCGCTTTTTCTAAATCACGAAGTCCAATATTCAGATATATTGAGTCAAAATAATTTCTTAACCCGTTGCGTAAAATAGCATTTGGGTTCCCCGCAATATATGCGTCAAAGTAAACACATCGTAACTTATGGGTTTCCCAATGTGATATCCCCCATCTTTCAAACGAAAGTCTCTTATAAACCAAGACATTCTTGGAACGTTCTTCGAATGTCTTACAAACTGATCTCGCCTTAAATAGTTGTGCCGAGGAATTCTGACCGACTCTAGACAAGATTTCATCAATCATGTCTCCGGGTAGGTCTCTTAAAATATTGGGTTGTCTATCCATTTTGTGTTTTTATACTGTAAAATAGACAAGAGTTAGATTCATAAAAAAAATACTTATTAATACAAGCAATTTTTACATATATCATAAAGCATAAGCACACTATATTACATATATTACACCACACGAATACAACTATCTTATTCTGACTCGCTCGTTTCTTCTTGTTCGGTTTTGGTTCGTTTTGCCAAGTTTCTAGGGATATATGATGTTCCCCTAATACGAGCCGTCGTTGTCCACATTGGTTTAGAAAAACCTGGTGGTTTAGAGGTTCCCGGGTCATTGTTACAACTTAAGGACTTTGGGGATTGACGATACATATAAAGTTCATCGGGGTTGGAATTAGATTTCTCTATTTTTATGCCCTTTACCTTATTATTTTCTTTTGCCTTTTTAAATTCAGTTGGGGTAATTTCTATAACATCATCGGAATTCTCGTCGGAATCCGATTCATCGGAGAATTGGTAATCCTCCCAATATTTTGCTTCCTTGGTGGAAACACCATTGACCATAATTAACCTTGGTCGGTTGGTTGAGGATTCTCTTTTACTTAACCGTTTTATTATTTCTCCCACCGGTTCTATTTCTTCTTCCGGTTCCGATTCTTCTTCCGGTTCCGATTCTTCTTCCGGTTCCGACTCTTCTTCCGGTTCCTCTTCGGGAACTTGTGAATCAGTCCACGAATCATTCCAATTTACATTTGACTCTTCATTATTATTAGGTGAGTCAATGGGACTTGTTCTAGAGGTAGACATCTATCACATAATATCAAACATGTTAAGAGATTAATATATCACATAATATTCATATGTTAAAAATATAGAGTTTCCAACAAAAATGTTAAGCAATCATTTTTAAAGAAAACACGGTCGAAGTTCAGACTCACTAATGCATCCTAACAAACTCGATAAGACACACTAATGCAAATTTTCTGGTTCTCTAAGACCAACGCTCGGATACCAATTGAAATGTCCCGTTCTTATTGATTAAAAACGTTCCATATTAATTGATTTCGTTGCGAGGTTTTGACCTCTATATGAGACGTTTTTCAAAGACTGCATTCATTTTTAAAACAAACCATAACCTTTATTTCATAGATAAAGGTTTTAAAAAGCTTTACGTAGATTATCAAATAATGATAATCTAAAATATCCTGTTTACACAAGACCATTACATAATAGTTTACAATACAAATATGTTACAACAAAATAAGTTTCTTGAATGCAGTTTTTACACAATATCATACAAGCATGGACTCCAAATCTCGTCCTTATTTAAGTATGCTACAGCGGAAGCTCTTAATAATCACCTGAGAATAAACATGCTTAAAACGTCAACAAAAATGTTGGTGAGTTATAGGTTTAACCTATATATATATATCAAATCATAATAATAGACCACAAGATTTCATATTTCAATACACATCCCATACATAGAGATAAAAATCATTCATATGGTGAACACCTGGTAACCGACATTAACAAGATGCATATATAAGAATATCCCCATCATTCCGGGACACCCTTCGGATATGATATAAATTTCGAAGTACTAAAGCATCCGGTACTTTGGATGGGGTTTGTTAGGCCCAATAGATCTATCTTTAGGATTCACGTCAATTAGGGTGTCTGTTCCCTAATTATTAGATTACCAGACTTAATAAAAAGGGGCATATTCGATTTCGATAATTCAACCATAGAATGTAGTTTCACGTACTTGTGTCTATTTTGTAAATCATTTATAAACCTGCATGTATTCTCATCCCAAAAATATTAGATTTTAAAAGTGGGACTATAACTCACTTTCACAGATTTTTACTTCGTCGGGAAGTAAGACTTGGCCACTGGTTGATTCACGAACCTATAACAATATATACATATATATCAAAGTATGTTCAAAATATATTTACAACACTTTTAATATATTTTGATGTTTTAAGTTTATTAAGTCAGCTGTCCTCGTTAGTAACCTACAACTAGTTGTCCACAGTTAGATGTACAGAAATAAATCGATAAATATTATCTTGAATCAATCCACGACCCAGTGTATACGTATCTCAGTATTGATCACAACTCAAACTATATATATTTTGGAATCAACCTCAACCCTGTATAGCTAACTCCAACATTCACATATAGAGTGTCTATGGTTGTTCCGAAATATATATAGATGTGTCGACATGATAGGTCGAAACATTGTATACATGTCTATGGTATCTCAAGATTACATAATATACAATACAAGTTGATTAAGTTATGGTTGGAATAGATTTGTTACCAATTTTCACGTAGCTAAAATGAGAAAAATTATCCAATCTTGTTTTACCCATAACTTCTTCATTTTAAATCCGTTTTGAGTGAATCAAATTGCTATGGTTTCATATTGAACTCTATTTTATGAATCTAAACAGAAAAAGTATAGGTTTATAGTCGGAAAAATAAGTTACAAGTCGTTTTTGTAAAGGTAGTCATTTCAGTCGAAAGAACGACGTCTAGATGACCATTTTAGAAAACATACTTCCACTTTGAGTTTAACCATAATTTTTGGATATAGTTTCATGTTCATAATAAAAATCATTTTCTCAGAATAACAACTTTTAAATCAAAGTTTATCATAGTTTTTAATTAACTAACCCAAAACAGCCCGCGGTGTTACTACGACGGCGTAAATCCGGTTTTACGGTGTTTTTCGTGTTTCCAGGTTTTAAATCATTAAGTTAGCATATCATATAGATATAGAACATGTGTTTAGTTGATTTTAAAAGTCAAGTTAGAAGGATTAACTTTTGTTTGCGAACAAGTTTAGAATTAACTAAACTATGTTCTAGTGATTACAAGTTTAAACCTTCGAATAAGATAGCTTTATATGTATGAATCGAATGATGTTATGAACATCATTACTACCTTAAGTTCCTTGGATAAACCTACTGGAAAAGAGAAAAATGGATCTAGCTTCAACGGATCCTTGGATGGCTCGAAGTTCTTGAAGCAGAATCATGACACGAAAACAAGTTCAAGTAAGATCATCACTTGAAATAAGATTGTTATAGTTATAGAAATTGAACCAAAGTTTGAATATGATTATTACCTTGTATTAGAATGATAACCTACTGTAAGAAACAAAGATTTCTTGAGGTTGGATGATCACCTTACAAGATTGGAAGTGAGCTAGCAAACTTGAAAGTATTCTTGATTTTATGTAACTAGAACTTGTAGAATATATGAAGAACACTTAGAACTTGAAGATAGAACTTGAGAGAGATCAATTAGATGAAGAAAATTGAAGAATGAAAGTGTTTGTAGGTGTTTTTGGTCGTTGGTGTATGGATTAGATATAAAGGATATGTAATTTTGTTTTCATGTAAATAAGTCATGAATGATTACTCATATTTTTGTAATTTTATGAGATATTTCATGCTAGTTGCCAAATGATGGTTCCCACATGTGTTAGGTGACTCACATGGGCTGCTAAGAGCTGATCATTGGAGTGTATATACCAATAGTACATACATCTAAAAGCTGTGTATTGTACGAGTACGAATACGGGTGCATACGAGTAGAATTGTTGATGAAACTGAACGAGGATGTAATTGTAAGCATTTTTGTTAAGTAGAAGTATTTTGATAAGTGTATTGAAGTCTTTCAAAAGTGTATAAATACATATTAAAACACTACATGTATATACATTTTAACTGAGTCGTTAAGTCATCGTTAGTCGTTACATGTAAGTGTTGTTTTGAAACCTTTAGGTTAACGATCTTGTTAAATGTTGTTAACCCAATGTTTATAATATCAAATGAGATTTTAAATTATTATATTATCATGATATTATCATGTATGAATATCTCTTAATATGATATATATACATTAAATGTCTTTACAACGATAATCGTTACATATATGTCTCGTTTAAAAATCATTAAGTTAGTAGTCTTGTTTTTACATATGTAGTTCATTGTTAATATACTTAATGATATGTTTACTTATCATAGTATCATGTTAACTATATATATATCCATATATATGTCATCATATAGTTTTTACAAGTTTTAACGTTCGTGAATCACCGGTCAACTTGGGTGGTCAATTGTCTATATGAAACATATTTCAATTAATCAAGTCTTAACAAGTTTGATTGCTTAACATGTTGGAAACATTTAATCATGTAAATATCAATCTCAATTAATATATATAAACATTGAAAAGTTCGGGTCACTACAGGTTACCAGGTGTTCAATCCATATGAATGATATTTTTGTCTCTATGTGTGGGACGTATGTTTATGAGAAATGGAAATATGAAATCTTGTGGTCTATTAAAATTATGAAAATGATTATTTATGATAAACTAATGAACTCACCAACCTTTTGGTTGACACTTGAAAGCATGTTTATTCTCAGGTACGAAAGAAATCTTCCGCTGTGCATTTGCTCATTTTAGAGATATTACTTGAAGTCATTCATGACATATTTCAAAAGACGTTGCATTCGAGTCATTGGGTTCATCAAGATTATTATTAAGTCGTTGATAGTTTGATATTTTATGAAATAGGATACATGTCTGTCAACTTTCAATGAAATGAAAGTTTGTCTTTTAAAAACGAATGCAATGTTTGTAAAATGTATCATATAGAGGTCAAGTACCTCACGATGTAATCAACTATTGTGAATCGTTTATAATCGATATTGACTTCGTTCAGATGGATTAGGACGGGTCATGAAATCAACTACTACAATTCCATATGAAAAACTGATTATAATAATATATCACATTCAAATATTCTTCAAACTTACAATTCCGCTATATTACATATAACATGAAATATAGCACACAATAACTTTGATACAAGACAGTTTTGAAGATAAATTTAGTTAATACGCAAGTCGTTCAGCAAAGGTAATAAAGACACATAATTCATAAGTTTAGAAATAAGTCATGCATTCTGGTTTTACTAAGACGACTTCCCATCCTTGGTCTTGTGGAAAATAACCGTTATGACCATTGGCTAGGCAGCATGTTGTAATGTCGTCAAAAGGACGAGGGTTTCGTAATGTCCAACAGCCCCGTAATAATCTAAAAACCTTGTTTCTCACCCCAACTACTGAGTCCGTCACTTGTGGGATAGTTTCATTTAATAGTTGTAATCCGATGTTCTTTTTCTCACTTCGATGAGAAGCGAACATCACTAACCCGTAAGCATAACATGCTTCTTTATGTTGCATGTTAGAAGCTAATTCTAAAGCACGAAGTCCTATGTTGGGATAGGTAGAGTCAAAATAGGTTCTCAACCCGTAGTGAAAAATTGCTTCTGGGTTTCCCGCATTTAATGCTTTAAAGAAAACACGGCGCAACTTATGGTCTCCCCAATGTGATATACCCCATCTATTAAAGGAAAGCCTTTTATTAACAAAGGCATTCATGGAACGTCTTTCAAATGTTTGACAAACTAATTTCGCCATAAATAGTTGTGCCGATGAATTCTGACCGACTCTAGATAAGATTTCATCAATCATATCCCCTGGTAGGTCTTCTAAAATATTTGGTCGTCTATCCTTAACGTCCATTTTGTGTTTTTATACTGTAAAATAGACAAGGATTAGATTCGTAAAAGATAATTAACAAACAATACAAGCAATTTTTACATAGAACATAAAAGTACAAGCACACTACAATACATATAATACACAACATGATTACAACCCTCTAATCTGAATCACTGGTTTCTTCTTCTTCGGACTTGGTTCGTTTTCCTAATTTTCTAGGGATATATGGTGTTCCTCTAATACGAGCCGTCGTTTTCCACAATGGTTTAGAAAAACCTGGTGGTTTAGAGGTTCCCGAGTTATTGTTATAATTTAGAAAATATGGATGTTGCCGATACATATAAAGTTCATCGGGGTTGGAATCAGATTTCTCTATTTTTATACCTTTTCCCTTATTATTTTCTTTTGCTTTATTAAATTGGGTCGAGGTAATTTCTATAACATCATCGAAATCCTCATCGGTATCCGATTCATCGAAAAATTGGTAATCTTCCCAATATTTTGCTTCCTTGATGGAAACACCATTGACCATTTTTAACTTTGGTCCGCTGGTTGAGGATTTTCCTTTATTTATCTGTTTTTCTGTGGTTACTAATATTTCCTCCTCCGGAACCTCTTCTTCTTCCGGTTCCTCTTCTTCCGGTTCCTCTTCTTCCGGTTCCTCAGGAACTTGTGAATCTTCCCAATATATATTCGACTCTTCATTATTATTAGGTGAGTCGATGAGATTTGTACTAGTGGTAGACATCTATCACACAATATCAAACACATTAAGAGGTTAATATATCACATAATATTTACATGTTAATAATATATAGTTTTCAACAAAAGTGTTAAGCAATCGTTTTTAAAGAAAAACACGGTCGAAGTTCAGACTCACTAATGTATCCTAACAAACTCGATAAGACACACTAATGCAAATTTCTGGTTCTCTAAGACCAACGCTCGGATACCAACTGAAATGTCCCGTTCATATCGATTATAAACGTTTCATATTAATTGATCTCTTTACGAGGTTTTGACCTCTATATGAGACGTTTTTCAAAGACTGCATTCGTTTTTAAAACAAACCATAACCTTTATTTTATCGACAAGGTTAAAAGGACACCACCTAGATTATCAATAAATGATAATCTAAAAATATCACACTTACACACTACCAATACATATTGGTTTACAATATTAATATGTTACAACAAGGTAAATCTCAAATGCAATTTTTAAAAATATTATACAAGCATGCTGACACCAAATCTTATCCATATTTTAGCATGCAACAGCGGAAGCTCTTAATAATCACCTGAGAATAAACATGCTTTGAACGTCAACAAAAATGTTGGTGAGTTATAGGTTTAACCTATATATTTATCAAATCGTAATAATAGACCACAAGATTTCATATTTCAATATACATCCCATACATAGAGATAAAAATCATTCATATGGTGAACACCTGGTAATCGACATTAACAAGAAGCATATAAGAATATCCCCTATCATTCCGGGAAATCCTTCGGACATGATAAAAACGAATTCGAAGTACTAAAGCATCCGGTACTTTAGATGGGGTTTGTTAGGCCCAATAGATCTATCTTTAGGATTCGCGTCAATTAGTAGATTGGTTTACTAATTCTTAGGCTACCAAGCAAAAGGGGCATATTCGGCTTCGATCATTCACCCATATAATGTAGTTTCATTTACTTGTGTCTATTTCATAAAACATTTATAAAACTGCATGTATTCTCATCCCAAAATATTAGATTTTAAAAGTGGGACTATAACTCACTCTCACAGATTTTTACTTCGTCGGGAAGTAAGACTTGGCCACTAGTCGATTCATGAACCTATAACAAATATGTACATATATATCAAAGTATGTTCAAAATATATTTACAACATTTTTAATACGTTTTACTATTTTAAGTTTATTAAGTCAGCTGTCCTCGTTAGTAACCTACAACTAGTTATCCAAAGTTAGATGTACGAAAATAAATCGATATATAATATCTTGAATCAATCTACGACCCAGTGTATACATGTCTCAGGATATATCACAACTCAAAGTATATAAATTTTTGGAATCAACCTCAACCCTGTATAGCTAACTCAAACATTACTGCATATAGAGTGTCTATGGTTGTTCCAAATAATATATATACATGGGTCGATATGATATGTCAAAACATTTGTATACATGTCTATGGTATCCCAAGATTACATAATATATTAGAATACATGTATAATACAATATAAGTTAGCTAGGATATGATTAATATAGATTTGTTACTAATTTTCACGTAGCTACAACAAGCAAAATTATCCAATCTTGTTTTACCCATAACTTCTTCGTTTTAAATCCGTTTTTAGTGATTCAAGTTGTTATGGTTTCATATTGAACTTAAGTTTATGAATATAAATAGAAAAAGTATAAGTTTATAGTCAGAAATACAGGTTACAAATCAATATTATAAGAGGTAGTCATTTAAGTCGAAAGAACGACGTCTTGATGACCATTTTGAAAAACATACTTTCACTTTGAGTTTAACCATGATTTTTGGATATAGTTTCATGTTCATAATAAAAATCATTTTCCCAGAAGAACAACTTTTATATCAAAGTTTATCATAGTTTTTAATTAACTAACCCAAAACAGCCCGCGGTGTTACTACGACGGCGTATATCCGGTTTTACGATGTTTTTCGTGTTTTCAGGTTTTAAATCATTAAGTTAGCATATCATACAGATATATAAAATGTGTCTAGTTGATTTTAAAAGTCAAGTTAGAAGGATTAACTTTATTTTGCGAACAAGTTTAGAATTAACTAAACTATATTCTAATGATTACAAGTTTAAACCTTCGAATAAGATAGTTTTATATATATGATTCGAATGATGTTATGAACATCATTACTACCTAAAGTTTTGTGGATAAACCTACTGGAAATGAGAAAAATAGATCTAGCTTCAAAGGATCCTTGGATGGCTTGAAAGTTCTTGATGCAAAATCATGACACAAAAACAAATTCAAGTAAGATTTCCACTCGAAATAAGATTGTTATAGTTATAGAAATTGAATCAAAGTTTGAATATGAGTATTACCTTGTATTAGAAAGATATATTATTTTAAATAAGAAAGATTTCTTGAGGTTGGATGATCACTTGAAATGGATTTGCAAGATTGAAAGTAAGCTAGCAAACTTGGAAGTGTTGTTGGTGTGTTCTTGAGTAGTTGTTTTGTATCTTGGTTTATGCATGGATTTATGAACTAGATTGAGCTAGATTTTGATGAAGATGATGAAGAACACTTAGAACAATGGAAGAACACTTGAGAGAGTTTAGTTTGATGCATAAAAATTGAAAAGTGAAAGTGTTTATGAGAGTGCTAAAAAACGTGAATTACATGGTGTCATATATGAAATGTCCCGTTCATATTGATTATAAACGTTCCATATTAATTGATTTTGTTGCGAGGTTTTGACCTCTATATGAGATGTTTTTCAAAGACTGCATTCATTTTTAAAACAACCATAACCTTTATTTTATCAATAAAGGTTTTAAAAACATTACGTAGATTATCAAATAATGATAATCTAAAATATACTGTTTACACACGACCATTACATAATGGTTCACAATAGAAATATATTACATCGACATATGTTTCTTGAATGCAGTATTTACACAATATCATACAGACATGGACTCTAAATCTTGTCCTTATTTTAGTATGCAACAGCGGAAGCTCTTAGTATTCACCTGAGAATAAACATGCTTTAAACGTCAACAAAAATGTTGGTGAGTTATAGGTTTAACCTATATATATCAAATCGTAACAATAGACCACAAGATTTCATATTTCAATACACATCCCATACATAGAGATAAAAATCATTCATATGGTGAACACCTGGTAACCGACATTAACAAGATGCATATATAAGAATATCCCCATCATTCCGGGACACCCTTCGGATATGATATAAATTTCGAAGTACTAAAGCATCCTGTACTTTGGATGGGGTTTGTTAGGCCCAATAGATCTATCTTTAGGATTCGCGTCAATTAGGGTGTCTGTTCCCTAATTCTTAGATTACCAGACTTAATAAAAAGAGGCATATTCGATTACGATAATTCAACCATAGAATGTAGTTTCACGTACTTGTGTCTATTTTGTAAATCATTTATAAAACTTGCATGTATTCTCATCCCAAAAATATTAGATTTTAAAAGTGGGACTATAACTCACTTTCACAGATATTTCCTTCCTCGAAAAAATAAGACTTGGCCATGGATCGATTCACGAACCTATACAAATATGTACATATATATTAAAGTACGATCAAAATATAATTACAACCATTTTTATTATGTTTTAAAGATTTGAGTGTATTAAGTCAGCTGTCCTCGTTAGTAACCTATAACTAGTTGTCCACAGTTAGATGTACAGAAATAAATCGATATATATTATCTTGAATCAATCCACGACCCAGTGTATACACGTCTCAGGCTAGATCACAATTCAAAGTATATATATTTTTGGAATCAACCTCAACCCTGTATAGCTAACTCCAACATTACTGCATATAGAGTGTCTATGATTGTTCCAAATAGTATATATACATGGGTCGATATGATATGTCAAAACATTTGCATACGTGTCTATGGTATCCCAAGATTACGTAATATATTAGAATACATGTATAATACAATATAAGTTAGCTAGGATATGATTTGTTAGATTTGTTAAACATTTCCCGTAGCTAAAAAGATCAAAAATATCCAATCTTGTTTTACCCATAACTTCTTCATTTTAAATCCGTTTTGAGTGAATAAAATTGCTATGGTTTCATATTGAACTCTAATTTAAGAATCCAAATATAAAAAGTATAGGTTTATAGCCGGAAATTTAAGTTACATGTCAATTACTAAAGAGGTAGTCATTTCCATCGAAAGAACGACATCTTGATGACCATTTTGAAAAACATACTTTCACTTTGAGTTTAACCAAGATTTTTGGATATAGTTTCATGTTCATATGAAAAATCATTTTCCTATAAGAAAAACTTTTAAATTAAAGTTTATCATAGTTTTTAATTATCCAAACCAAAACAGCCCCCGGTTTCACTACGACGGCGTATATCCGATTTTATGGTGTTCATCTTATTTCCAGGTTTTAAATTATTAAGTTAGCATATCATATAGATATAGAACATGTGTTTAGTTGATTTTAAAAGTCAAGTTAGAAGGATTAACTTTTGTTTGCGAACAAGTTTAGAATTAACTAAACTATGTTCTAGTGATTACAAGTTTAAACCTTCGAATAAGATAGCTTTATATGTATGAATCGAATGATGTTATGAACATCATTACTACCTCAAGTTTTTTGGATAAAACTACTGGAAATTAGAAAAATGGATCTAGCTTCAAAGGATCCTTGAATGGCTTGAAAGTTCTTGAAGCAGAATCATAGCACGAAAACAGTTCAAGTAAGATTTTCACTCGAAATAAGATTGTTATAGTTGTAGAAATTGAATCAAAGTTTGAATATAAATATTACCTTGAATTAGAAATATAACTTACTATAAATAACAAAGGTTCCTTGATCTTATATGATTATTTGGAATGGATTAGAAAGCTTGGAAGTAGGCTTGCAAACTTGAAAGTATTCTTAATTTTTATGAAACTATACTTATGGAATTTATGAAGAACACTTAGAACTTGAAGATGGAACTTAAGAGAGATCAATTAGATGAAGAAAATTGAAGAATGAAAGTGTTTGTAGGTGTTTTTGGTCGTTGGTATATGGATTAGATATAAAGGATATGTAATTTTGTTTTCATGTTAATAAGTCATGAATGATTACTAATATTTTTGTAATTTTATGAGATATTTCATGCTAGTTGCCAAATGATGGTTCCCACATGTGTTAGGTGACTCACATGTGCTGCTAATAGCTGATCATTGGAGTGTATATACCAATAGTACATACATCTAAAAGCTGTGTATTGTACGAGTACGAATACGGGTGCATACGAGTAGAATTGTTGATGAAACTGAACGAGGATGTAATTGTAAGCATTTTTGTTAAGTAGAAGTACTTTGATATGTGTCTTGAAGTCTTTCAAAATTTTAAGAATACATATCAAAACACAACATGTATATACATTCTAATGGAGTCGTTAAGTCATCGTTAGTCGTTACATGTAAGTGTTGTTTTGAAACCTTTAAGTTAACGATCTCAATTAATGTTGTTAATCCAATGTTTATTATATCAAATGAGATGTTAAATTATTATATTATCATGATATTATGATGTATGAATATCTCTTAATATGATACATACATTAAAATATCGTTACAACGATAATCGTAACATATAAGTCTCGTTTCGTAATTCTTGAGTTAGTAGTCTTGTTTTTACATATGTAGTTCATTGTTAACACACTTAATGATATATTTAAATATCATTTTATCATGTTAAATATAGTGTATCAATATCTTAATATGATACATATGTATTTAGTAGACGTTATCATAACGATAATCGTTATATATATCATTTCTAGTTTCTTAACTTAGTAATCTCATTTCTTATGTATATCAGACATTGTTAATATACTTAGTAAGATACTTACTCATCATAATCTCATGTCAACCATATATATATGTCTATATATACCACAACATGTAGTTTTTACAATTTTGTAACGTTCGTGAATCGCCGGTCAACTTGGGTGATCAATTATCTATATGAAACTTATTTAATTTAATCAAGTCTTAACAAGTTTGATTGCTTAACACGTTGGAAACATTTAGTCATGTAAATATCAATCTCAATTAATATATATAAACATGGAAAAGTTCGGGTCACTACAGTACCTACCCGTTAAATAAATTTCGTCCCGAAATTTTAAGCTGTTGAAGGTGTTGGCGAATCTTCTGGAAATAGATGCGGGTATTTCTTCTTCAGCTGATCTTCATGCTCCCAGGTGAACTCGAGTCCTCTACGAGCATTCCATCAAACTTTAACAATTGATATCTTGTTTTGCTTAAGTCTTTTAACCTCACGATCCATTATTTCGACGGGTTCTTCAATGAATTGAAGTTTTTCGTTGATTTGAATTTCGTCTAACGGAATAGTGGGATCTTCTTTAGCAAAATATTTCTTCAAATTCGAGACGTGAAAAGTGTTATGTACAGCTGCGAGTTGTTGGGGTAACTCAAGTCGGTAAGCTACTGGTCCGACACGTTCAATAATCTTGAATGGTCCAATATATCTTAGATTTAGTTTCCCTCGTTTACCAAATCGAACAACTCCTTTCCAAGGTGAAACTTTAAGCATGACCATCTCGCCAATTTCAAATTCTATATCTTTTCTTTTAAGGTCAGCGTAGCTCTTTTGTCGACTTTGAGCGGTTTTCAATCGTTGTTGAATTTGGATGATCTTCTCGGTAGTTTCTTGTATTATCTCTGGACCCGTAATCTGTCTATTCCCCACTTCACTCTAACAAATCGGAGACCTGCACTTTCTACCATAAAGTGCTTCAAACGGCGCCATCTCAATGCTGGAATGGTAGCTATTGTTGTAGGAAAATTCTGTTAACGGTAGATGTCGATCCCAACTGTTTCCGAAATCAATAACACATGCTCGTAGCATGTCTTCAAGCGTTTGTATCGTCCTTTCGCTCTGTCATCAGTTTGTGGATGATAGGAAGTACTCATGTCTAGACGAGTTCCTAATGCTTGCTGTAATGTCTGCCAGAATCTTGAAATAAATCTGCCATCCCAATCAGAGATAATAGAAATTGGTATTCCATGTTTGGAGATGACTTTCTTCAAATACAGTCGTGCTAACTTCTCCATCTTGTCATCTTCTCTTATTGGCAGGAAGTGTGCTGATTTGGTGAGACGATCAACTATTACCCACATAGTATCAAAACCACTTGCAGTCCTTGGCAACTTAGTGATGAAATCCATGGTAATGTTTTCCCATTTCCATTCCGGGATTTTGGGTTGTTGAAGTAGACCTGATGGTTTCTGATGCTCTGCTTTGACCTTAGAACACGTCAAACATTCTCCTACGTATTTAGCAACATCGGCTTTCATACCTGGCCACCAAAAATGTTTCTTGAGATCCTTGTACATCTTCCCCGTTCCAGGATGTATTGAGTATCTGGTTTTATGAGCTTCTCTAAGTACCATTTCTCTCATATCTCTAAATTTTGGTACCCAAATTCTTTCAGCCTTATACCGGGTTCCGTCTTCCCGAATATTAAGATGCTTCTCTGATCCTTTGGGTATTTCATCCTTTAAATTTCCCTCTTTTAAAACTCCTTGTTGCGCCTCCTTTATTTGAGTAGTAAGGTTAGTGTGAATCATTATATTCATAGCTTTTACTCGAATGGGTTCTCTGTCCTTTCTGCTCAAGGCGTCGGCTACCACATTTGCCTTCCCTGGGTGGTAACGAATCTCAAAGTCGTAATCATTCAACAATTCAATCCACCTACGCTGCCTCATATTCAGTTGTTTCTGATTAAATATGTGTTGAAGACTTTTGTGGTCGGTATATATAATACTTTTGACCCCATATAAGTAGTGCCTCCAAGTCTTTAATGCAAAAACAACCGCGCCTAATTCCAAATCATGCGTCGTATAATTCTATTCGTGAATCTTCAATTGTCTAGACGCATAAGCAATTACTTTCATTCGTTGCATTAATACACAACCGAGACCTTGCTTTGAGGTGTCACAATATATCACAAAATCATCATTCCCTTCAGGTAATGACAATATAGGTGCTGTAGTTAGCTTTTTCTTCAATAACTGAAACGCCTTCTCTTGTTCATCCTTCCATTCAAATTTCTTCCCTTTATGCGTTAATGCAGTCAAGGGTTTTGCTATTTTGGAGAAATCTCGGATGAATCTTCTTTAGTAACCAGCCAATCCTAAAAATTGACGTATATGCTTCGGAGTTTTTGGGGTTTCCCACTTTTCAACGGTTTCGATCTTTATCGGGTCCACCTGGATACCTTCTTTGTTCACTATGTGACCGAGAAATTGAACTTCTTCCAACCAAAATGCACACTTTGAAAATTTAGCGTACAGTTTTTCTTTCTTCAATACTTCTAGCACTTTTCTCAAATGTTCTTCGTGCTCTTGATCATTCTTTGAGTAAATAAGTATGTCATCGATGAAAACAATGACAAACTTGTCAAGATATAGCCCACACACTCGGTTCATAAGGTCCATGAACACATCTGATGCGTTAGTCAATCCAAACGGCATAACCATAAACTCGTAATGACCATAACGCGTCCTAAAAGCAGTTTTTGGAATATCATCCTCCTTTACTCGCATTTGATGATATCCAGAACGTAAATCGATTTTTGAATAAACCGACGAGCCTTGTAGTTGATCAAATAAGTCGTCAATTCTCGGCAGTGGATAACGGTTTTTGATGGTAAGTTTATTCAACTCTCTGTAGTCAATACACAACATAAATGTACCATCCTTCTTCTTGACAAACAAAACAGGAACTCCCCATGGTGATGTGCTTGGTCAAATGAAACCACGTTCTAATAGTTCTTGCAGTTGGCTTTGCAGTTCTTTCATCTCGCTGGGTGCGAGTCTGTAAGGAGCACGAGCTATTGGTGCAGCTCCTGGTACAAGATCTATTTGAAATTCAACAGATCGATGTGGAGGTAGTCCCGATAATTCTTTTAGAAATACATCGAGAAATTCTTTTGCGATAGGAACATCATTGATGCTCTTTTCTTCAGTTTGTACTTTCTCGATGTGTGCTAGAACAGCATAGCAACCTTTTCTTATTAGTTTTTGTGCCTTCAAATTACTAATAAGATGTAGCTTCGTGTTGCTCTTTTCTCCGTACACCATTAAGGGTTCTCCTTCTTCTCGTACAATACGAATTGCATTTTTGTAACATACGATCTCTGCTTTCATCTCCTTCAGCCAGTCCATGCCAACTATTACATCAAAACTCCCTAACTCTACTGGTATCAAATCAATCTTAAATATTTCGCTACCCAGTTTAATTTCTCGATTCCGGCATATATAATCTGCTGAAATTAATTTACCATTTGCTAATTCGAGTAAAAATTTACTATCCAACGGAGTCAATGGATAACTTAATTTAGCACAAAAATCTCTACTCATATAGCTTCTATCCGCACCCGAATCAAATAAAACGTAAGCAGATTTATTGTCAATAAGAAACGTACCCGTAACAAGCTCCGGGTCTTCCTGTGCCTCTGCCGCATTAATATTGAAAACTCTTCCGCAGCCTTGTCCATTCGTGTTCTCCTGGTTCGGGCAATTTCTAATAATGTGGCCCGGTTTTCCACATTTATAACAAACTACATTGGCATAACTTGCTTTGACACTACTTGCTCCGCCATTACTCGTTCTGACACCATTTGTTCCTTTCGTTCTGTTAACCCCTGGTCCGTAGACCTCACACTTCGCCGCGCTATAACCATTTCATTTACACTTATTGCAAAATTTGGTGCAGAACCCCGAGTGATACTTTTCACACCTTTGACATAGCTGCTTCTGATTGTTGTTGTTGTTGCGATTGTTATTGTTGTTGGGATGATTGTTGTAGTTGTTGTTATTGTTGTTGTGCCATTTGTTGTAGTTGCGATTGATGTTGCAATTGTTGGGATAGTTGTTGTTGTTTTGGTGACTCTTATCACCGTTTTCCTCCTACTTTCTTTTGACTAGCTTCACGTTGGCCTCTTCGGCCGCCTGTTCTTTAATTCTTCCCTCAATCTGGTTCACTAGTTTGTGAGCCATTCTACATGCCTTTTGTATGGAGGCAGGCGCGTGTGAACTTATATCTTCTTGGATTCTCTCCGGTAACCCTTTCACAAACGCGTCGATCTTCTCTACCTCATCTTCGAATGCTCTCGGACACAATAGGCACAATTCTGTGAATCGTCTTTCGTACGAAGTAATATCGAATCCCTATTTTCGTAACCCTCTAAGTTCTGACTTGAGCTTATTGACCTCGGTTCTAGGACGGTACTTCTCGTTCATCAAGTGCTTGAATGCTGACCACAGTAGCGCATAAGCAGCATCTTGTCCCACTTGCTCTAGATAGGTATTTCACCATGTTAACGCAATACCTGTGAAGGTATGCGTAGCGTACTTCATTTTGTCTCCTTCAGCACACTTACTTATGGCAAACACCGATTCAACTTTCTCGGTCCACCGTTTCAATCCGATTGGTCCTTCGGTCCCATCAAATTCTGAAGGTTTGCAGGTAGTGAATTCCTTGTTGGAGCATCCTACACAATTTCTTGCGCCGTTAGCTGTATTGCTAGATTCAGAGTTATTGTTGGTATGTAGCGTGGCCTGTACTGTGGCTATGTTTGAAGCAAGAAAGGCACGGAATTCCTCTTCGCTCATATTCAAGGTGTGTCGAGTAGTCGGTGCCATTTCCTTCAAAATAGTCAAATGAAACAAGTTAATCACACAGAATATTAAGAGTAGTCAATAGTATCTCATAGCATAATATGAACTCATTTATAAAAGCTTTTTCTTCATATTAGCGTTTTATAAGTTTAAATTCGGGTACTACCTACCCGTTAAGTTCATACTTAGTAGCTAATATACAATTCAACTACTACAATTCCATATGAAAAACTGATTATAATAATATATCACATACAAATATTCTTCAAACTTACATATTCGCTATATTACATATAACATGAAACATAGTACACTATGATACAGGACAGTTTTGAAGATAAATCTAGTTAATACGCAAGTTGTTCAGCAAAGGAAATAACGACACGTAATTCATAAGTCCAGAAACAAGGCATGCATTCTGGTTTTACTAAGATGACTTCCCATCCTTGGTCTTGTGGAAAATAATGGTTATGACCATTGGCTAGGCAGCATGTTGTAATGTCATCAAAAGGACGAGGGTTTCGTAATGTCCAACAGCCTGTAATAATCTAAAAACCTTATTTCTCACCCCAACTACTGAATCCGTCACTTGTGGGAAAGTTTTATTTAAAAGCTGCAATCCGATGTTCTTTTTCTCACTTTGGTAAGAAGCGAACATCACTAACACGTAAGCATAACATGCTTCTTTATGTTGCATGTTAGAAGCTCTTTCTAATTCACGAAATCCTATGTTGGGATATGTTGAGTCAAAATAGGTTCTTAACCAGTAGCGTAAAATTGCATTTGGGTTCCCCGCATTTAACGCTTTAAAGAAAACACGGCGTAACTTAAAGTCTCCCAATGTGATATACCCCACCTATCAAAGGAAAGCCTTTTATAAACTAAGGCATTTCTGAAAAGTCTTTCAAATGTTTGACAAGTTAATTTCGCCATAACTAAATGTGCTGATGAATTCTGACCGACTCTAGACAAGATTTCCTCAATCATATCCTCTGGTAGGTCTTCTAAAATATTCGGTTGTCTACCCTTAACGTCCATTTTGTTTTTATACTGTAAAATAGACAAGGATTAGATTCGTAATAACAAACAATACAAGCAATTTTTACATAGAACATAAAAGTACAAGCACACTACAATACATTTATTACACAACATGCTCACACCCCTCTAATCTGAATCGCTGGTTTCTTCTTCTTCGGACTTGGTTCTTTTTCCTAATTTCCTAGGGATATATGATGTTCCTCTAATACGGGCCGTCGTTTTCCACATTGGTTTAGAAAAACCTGGTGGTTTAGAGGTTCCCGTGTTATTGTCACGATATTGAAAATACGGGTGTTGACGGTACATATAAAGTTCATCGGGGCCGGAATCAGATTTCTCTATTTTGATGCCTTTTCCCTTATTATTTTCTTTTGCCTCATTAAATTGGGTCGGGGTAATTTCTATAACATCATCGGAATCCTCATCAGGATCCGATTCATCGAAAAATTGGTAATTTTCCCAATATTTTGCTTCCTTAGCGGAAACACCATTGACCATTATTAACTTTGGTCCATTGGTTGAGGATTTTTTTTTATTTGACCGGTTTTCTGTGGTTCCTACTATTCCCCCCTCCGGAACCTCTTCTTCTTCTTCTTCCGGTTCCTCTTCTTCTGGTTCCTCTTCTTCCGGTTCCATTTCCTCTTCTTTCAGTTCTTCGGGAACTTGTGAATCTTGCCAATATATATTCGACTCTTCGTTATTATTAGGTGAGTCAATGGGATTTTTGCTAGAGGTAGACATCTATCACACAATATCAAACATGTTAAGAGATTAATATATCACATAATATTTACATGTTAATAATATATAGTTTCCAACAAAAATGTTAAGCAATCATTTTTAAAGAAAACACGGTCGAAGTCCAGACTCACTAATGCATCCTAACAAACTCGATAAGACATACTAATGCAAATTTTCTGGTTCTCTAAGACCAACGCTCGGATACCAACTGAAATGTCCCGTTTATATTGATTATAAACGTTCCATATTAATTGATTTCGTTGTGAGGTTTTGACCTCTATATGAGACGTTTTCATAGACTGCATTCATTTTTAAAACAACCATAACCTTAATTTTATCAATAAAGGTTTTAAAAACATTACGTAGATTATCAAATAATGATAATCTAAAATATACTGTTTACACACGACCATTACATAATGGTTTACAATAGAAATATATTACATCGACATATGTTTCTTGAATGCAGTTTTTACACAATATCATACAAACATGGACTCCAAATCTTGTCCTTATTTTAGTATGCAACAGCAGAAGCTCTTAGTATTCACCTGAGAATAAACATGCTTTAAACGTCAACAAAAATGTTGGTGAGTTATAGGTTTAACCTATATATATCAAATCGTAACAATAGACCACAAGATTTCATATTTCAATACACATCCCATACATAGAGATAAAAATCATTCATATGGTGAACACCTGGTAACTGACATTAACAAGATGCATATATAAGAATATTCCCTTCATTTCGGGACACCCTTCGGATATGATATAAATTTCGAAGTACTAAAGCATCCGGTACTTTGGATGGGGTTTGTTAGGCCCAATAGATCTATCTTTAGGATTCGCGTCAATTAGGGTGTCTGTTCCCTAATTCTTAGATTACCAGACTTAATAAATAGGGGCATATTCGATTTCGATAATTCAACCATAGAATGTAGTTTCACGTACTTGCGTCTATTTTGTAAATCATTTATAAAACCTGCATGTATTCTCATCCCAAAAATATTAGATTTTAAAAGTGGGACTATAACTCACTTTCACAGATATTTCCTTCCTCGGAAAAATAAGACTTGGCCACGGATCGATTCACGAACCTATACAAATATGTACATATATATCAAAGTATGATCGAAATATAATTACAATCATTTTTATTATGTTTTAGAGATTTGAGTGTATTAAGTCAGCTGTCCTCGTTAGTAACCTACAACTAGTTGTCCACAGTTAGATGTACAGAAATAAATCGATATATATTATCTTGAATCAATCCACGACCCAGTGTATACACGTATCAGGCTAGATCACAACTCAAAGTATATATATTTTTGGAATTAACCTCAACCATGTATAGCTAACTCCAACATTACTGCATATAGAGTGTCTATGGTTGTTCCAAATAATATATATACATGGGTCGATATGATATGTCAAAACATTTGCATACGTGTCTATGGTATCTCAATATTACATAATATATTAGAATACATGTATAATACAATATAAGTTAGCTAGGATATGATTTGTATAGATTTGTTAAACATTTTCCGTAGCTAAAAAGATCAAAAATATCCAATCTTATTTTACCCATAACTTCTTCATTTTAAATTCGTTTTGAGTGAATCAAATTGCTATGGTTTCATATTGAACTCTAATTTAAGAATCCAAACATAAAAAGTATAAGTTTATAGTCGGAAATTTAAGTTACATGTCAATTACTAAAGAGTTAGTCATTTTCGTCGAAAGAACGACATCTTGATGACCATTTTGAAAAACATACTTTCACTTTCAGTTTAACCAAGATTTTTGGATATAGTTTCATGTTCATATGAAAAATCATTTTCTCAGAATAACAACTTTTAAATCAAAGTTTATCATAGTTTTTAATTATCCAAACCAAAACAGCCCCCGATTTCACTACGACGGCGTATATCCGATTTTATGGTGTTCATCTTGTTTCCAGGTTTTAAATCATTAAGTTAGCATATCATATAGATATAGAACATGTGTTTATTTGATTTTAAAAGTCAAGTTGGAAGGATTAACTTTTGTTTGTGAACAAGTTTAGATTTAACTAAACTATGTTCTAGTGATTACAAGTTTAAACCTTCGAATAAGATAGCTTTATATGTATGAATCGAATGATGTTATGAACATCATTACTACCTCAAGTTTTCTGGATAAAACTACTTGAAATGAGAAAAATAGATCTAGCTTCAAAGGATCCTTGGATGGCTTGAAAGTTCTTGAAGCAGAATCATGGCACGAAAACAGTTCAAGTAAGATTTTCACTCGAAATAAGATTGTTATAGTTGTAGAAATTGAATCAAAGTTTGAATATGAATATTACCTTGAATTAGAAAGATAAATTACTGTAAATAACAAAGGTTCCTTGATCTTAGATAATTACTTGGAATGGATTAGAAAGCTTGGAAGTAGACTTGCAAACTTGGAAGTATTCTTGATTTTTATGAAACTATACTTATGGAATTTATGAAGAACACTTAGAACTTGAAGATGAAACTTGAGAGAGATTAATTAGATGAAGAAAATTGAAGAATGAAAGTGTTTGTAGGTGTTTTTGGTCGTTGGTATATGGATTAGATATAAAGGATATGTAATTTTGTTTTCATGTAAATAAGTCATGAATGATTACTAATATTTTTGTTATTTTATGAGATATTTCATGCAAGTTGCCAAATGATGGTTCCCACATGTGTTAGGTGACTCACATGGGCTGCTAAGAGCTGATCATTGGAGTGTATATACCAATAGTACATACATCTAAAAGCTATGTATTGTACGAGTATGAATACAGGTGCATACGAGTAGAATTGTTGATGAAACTGAACGAGGATGTAATTGTAAGAATTTTTGTTAAGTAGAAGTACTTTGATATGTGTCTTGAAGTCTTTCAAAAGTGTAAGGATACATATCAAAACACAACATGTGTATACATTCTAATGGAGTCGTTAAGTCTTCGTTAGTCGTTACATGTAAGTATTGTTTTGAAACCTTTAAGTTAACGATCTCAATTAATGTTGTTAACCCAATGTTTATTATATCAAATGAGATGTTAAATTATTATATTATCATGATATTATGATGTATGAATATCTCTTAATATGATACATACGTTAAAATATCGTTACAACGATATTCGTTACATATAAGTCTCGTTTCGTAATTCTTGAGTTAGTAGTCTTGTTTTTACATATGTAGTTCATTGTTAACACACTTAATGATATATTTAAATATCATTTTATCATGTTAAATATAGTGTATCAATATCTTAATATGATACATATGTATTTAGTAGACGTTATCATAACGATAATCGTTATATATATCATTTTGAGTTTCTTAACTTAGTAATCTCATTTCTTATGTATATCACACATTGTTAATATACTTAGTGAGATACTTACTCATCATAATCTCTTGTCAACCATATATATATATGTCTATATATACCACAACATGTAGTTTTTACAATTTTGTAACGTTCGTGAATCGCCGGTCAACTTGGGTGATCAATTGTCTATATGAAACTTATTTCATTTAATCAAGTCTTAACAAGTTTGATTGTTTAACACATTGGAAAAATTTAGTCATGTAAATATCAATCTCAATTAATATATATAAACATGGAAAAGTTCGGGTCACTACAATATAGTCTCCATTAGTTTGTTGTTTTGTTAGATATTTCTTGCTAGATGTTAAATGATGGTTCCCACATATGTTAGGTGACTCACATGGGATGCTAAGAGCTGATCATTGGAGTGTATATACCAATAGTAAATACATTTAGAAGTTGGGTATTGTACGAGTACAAATACGAGTGCATACGAGTAGAATTGTTGATGAAAATGAACGAGGATGTAATTGTAAGCATTTATTTTAAGTAGACGTACTTTGATAAGTGTCTTGAAGTCTTTCAAAAGTGTATGAATACATATTAAAACACTACATGTATATACATTTTAACTGAGTCGTTAAGTCATCGTTAGTCGTTACATGTAAGTGTTGTTTTGAAACCTTTAAGGTAACGATTTTGTTAAATGTTGTTAACCCATTGTTTATTATATATAATGAGATGTTAAATTATTATATTATCATGATATCATGATGTATTAATATATCTTAATATGATATATATACACTTAAATGTCGTTACAACGACAATCGTTACATATATGACTCGTTTCGAAGTCCTTAAGTTAGTAGTCTTGTTTTTATATATGTAGTTCGTTGTTAATACACTTAATGATATGTTTACTTATCATTTATCGTGTTTAAATATAGTGTATCAATATCTTAATATGATTCATATGTATTAAGTAAGACGTTGTTATAACGATAATCGTTATATATATCGTTTTCGAGTTTCTTAATTCAATAGTCTCATTTTTTTGTATATAACTCATTGTTAAAATACCTAATGAGATACTTACTTATAATAAAATCATGTTAACTATATATATACCTCCATATATATGTCATCATATAGTTTTTACAAGTTTTAACGTTCGTGAATCGCTGGTCAACTTGGGTGGTCAATTGTCTATATGAAACCTATTTCAATAAATCAAGTCTTAACAAGTTTGATTGCTTAACATGTTGGAAACATTTAATCATGTAAATATCAATTTCATTTAATATATATAAACATAGAAAAGTTCGGGTCACTACACTCACTCTCCTAAGTACTATCCAATTCCACCACCACATTTAAATGCGATACCGTTCTCGACATTCCTTTGTCATCTATCATGGTTTTGTGTATTACATATGTATTACATGAAATGTTATCTATGATTCTTGAAATATCTACTATTCATATTTATTACTTTCAAAATCTTTGCTTTCTCGTTATTTTTGAACATTGAATTTTCTTGACGGATGACGTCTACGAAACTCTAGAATGGAAGGGTTTGGATTACCAATTTAAAGGATCTTATAGCTCAAGCCCCTAGACCTGAATAGGCCATTACGAATTGAAAGTCTTTAATCATTATCTGGTTACATACTTCAAATTTTTATCTCGACACGTCATACTGCAATTATTGCATAGATGGAGTATAGACAAATCATATCTTATCATATCTTATCATATCTATCCCAATAGACTTTGTCTAACACTTTTCCTAAATTTCCTCCGTAAATTACGGAAATCTTTTTACTATATATACGTATTCAAGGAGACAAATACATCATTAAGTATTCAACACTCATCTCATATCGAAACCCTTACCCGATCACATAATATGGATTTCTCACTTGATTCCTCGAACTCCAATGGCAGCGTAACCGGAATGAACCAACCAATTAGTCATCACCTTTTCTAGATGAATTGGGGGTGGGTCCGTAGTCTACTTAATCAATGGAGAAGTGAAGAAGGTGATCCTTTTCACCCACCACATTGCCCTATTGGCGAAGAACCTGAAGCACTTACCGGCGAACCAATCCAGAACACTATTTTCACCCTCATTTACAGGATATCCCGTCATGAGTATATAATATCTAGAATTCTAGATCTTATTCATCCTCTTATCCGAACTGCCAATCATCCCGCAATAGTAGAAGAAGTCAATGAGCTTCGCGCTCGAATAGTAGCTTGGAGAATATTGTGCAAAATCTAAGAGCATCAGCAGCATAACCAGCACCACCAGTACCAACAGCACCAACCAACAATAACATCCGCATCTCACGCCTTAACATCACACTCGGTACCTCAAACATCAATACCACAGCCATCAAGGAATATTAGTAATAATGAGTTAAGATGTATTGACTCATTCTTCCTGAAGAATTATATATGTATACTTTATATATATATATATATATATATATATATATATATATATATATATATATATATATATATATATATATATATATATATATATATATATATATATATATATATATATATATGATTTGGAACAATAATAAATATTTTCGTACTAAGCTATTACGTGTGAATCTTAACTAGTATATACTACTTGATTAATTCATATCACTAATATGCTATGATGTACATCCTTCGTTAATGACTTAACAATCGTTAATTACTGCTTTAGCATAATAAACTCCATTTCATAATAAACTAAGTGTATTATTCAAATACATGTTTGATTTTACACTTCTATTTTCGATGTACTCGAAACTTTCTAGAGAACATTATTCGTGCCTTGCGAAGTTCACAAGAATTCCACAAGCACCAACTTCATATACCGAAGTATATCAATAACAACAAACGATGAAGTATTGATTCATAACTTCATTGGAGAAATATTCCGCGACGAGTGTAATCTCTCAAGTTTTGAAGATTATTTATTCTTGTTCCAACCGCAAATCAAATGAGTTTAATATCGTATTAACTCATTAAATCTATATTATATCTGACGAATACATATATGAACGTATATCTTCATAAAGATTGTAATTAAAAATTATTTTGTACAAACTGTTAATTGTGAAAATATTTTAACGGGTAGGTAATACCCAAGAAATATTTAGATTTCACATTAATATGTTACACCGTACATTCTTCAATTTTGATTCAATAGTCAGTAACTATTCTACTTACATCCACAAATATATATATCCGCGCACCAAAGAACAACCATTTTTATACAAATTCAATTACATATTCTGATTTTGACATATTAGAATCCAAGTAAAGCTTTAGCAGGTGTTATCTTCCTAAAGATCACTACATTTCTGAAGTATATTCATTCGTATTCTGTGATGAATTATCACATCAAACCACCAAACTTACCATTCATTACTTTTGAAATTTACAACATTTCTTCGTCAACCGTTAGATCCGTTGACAGGTTACATCTTGCGTTCAATGATCAAATTTAAAATCCTTGAAAACACCTTAGAACTATAACAAACGATTCGAAATTCGTTAACCCTAATAATGCTGATGAAGCAGCAAAAGCTGTAGCTGGTCTTAATGACCAGAAGCTTTATAATAAAGAATTGTGTGTTGGAAACGCTCAATGGAAAATTTGGTACTGGAAAACGGATTGAGCAAACCATGAAGGAAGCTGTGGACAAATCACAAGGACTAAACCTATACCCAAAGAATCTAGATGATTCGATTTCTGATGGAAATTATAGAAGACATATAATCTCCTTACGCATTCTAAATCCTTACAGAAAATTTTCCTTATTATCCTTCGACTTTAAATATTTTGGAAATTCTAAGATATCATCGTATCTTTCAGTACAAATATCCTCAACATTTCTGAAGATATTTTCATAACGATTCTTGTCCGCAATTAATTATCTCTTTGCGATATCTTTATTACATCATAAAGGAAACTGTTTAAGTTTCTATATTCTGTAAAGTTTGAGTTTAAATTATAAATGATTTCTGGAGAAGTGTTGGGAATTGAAGCATGAGTTAGTATAATATAATGACGTCAGGTCAACATGATTATATTATAGTAAGTCATGCTAAATTTTTAATGGAAGATGATGATTCATAGACAATACCGTCATCATGTTCCATGTTACATAACTCTTTCATTCTATTTAACCTCTAAACATATCAAGAAAATATTTTTCTTGATGATTCGGTCTTTTCCGAATATTCTGGTAATTTGACAAATCAAATCATGATATTATGTTCCTTTCTACATAGAACGTTATGTTCATTTGAAACTTCATACCTACGAATTCTGGACCATTATTTGCTTTACAAAATCATGAAGCTCCGACATATAAGGGAAAATACGAAGCCCGATAACAACACCGAAATTACAAACCGTGTATATCAATACGTATAGAAACATAAAGACACGTGAGAATTAAAAACACTATAACCTCAAGGTAATAGTAGAAGTAAACAGATTCCTCCGGTGGTAGATGAAAAAGAAGAAAGACAGAAGCGATAATCAAAAAAATATCCATGGTAAGAACTGGATGGAGCATTTTCGCAATCTTTGGAAATATGAATTAAGGAAGAAAGTATTGGAGTGGTGAAAATAATAAAACGGAAGAAGTTAATTTATAGCGAAATTCCAGACACGGCGATCGAGGTAATTTGCCGCATTTAATCAAAGAAATCCTAATTTCCTTAAATACCGGAGAATCAACTCTTATAAAGATTACGAAGATTTTCTTTTAATTCCTTAAATCCCGGAAATCAATCGTGACTACTGTGACAACCCGGAAATTTCCGATCAAATTTAAACTTTAATCTTTATATATTCCCGACACGATAAGCAAAGTCTGTAAAATTGAATCACAAGAATTTATAATTGTGTTCATACGTTCATTTAACCTCGACCAAATTTCAATGATTCACGAACCACTAAATGAATGTATATATGTATATGTATATATAGTATAACCTGTAAACATTAACAAGCATTAGACGTATAATACTTTACATGAACGTTGTTGTTTTAAAATATATTTAAAATAATTATCGACGGAATTAAATGATAATATTAAATGATTGAATTATTAGATATATTGAATTACGATTACGAGTCTCTGTTAAGAGGTCCACTTTGAAGTAGAAAACCTTTTCATTTTAACAATATCCGAAAAATGATAGAGTAATTTACGAGTAAGAACAAATGTGTCTATTATCAAGAATTAGGCAAAAGTTAGTGGAAGACTAAATTACATAGTAATCATTTGGTTTAGTTTCAAATGTATGAAAACGCTTTACGATATAATAGAACTCGAATATTTAAGTTGTCTTTGACTGAATAATGTAAGATGGAATATTGGTTGTTAAATATGTAGATAACTTACAACGTGTATTTAAAACGTGGTTACGAATATTGAAGATACATATATAGTTTCAAATTAAGTAACACTTGATTCAATTGATATTTAGATATGTCATTTAGGACGTTTGATAAATGTTGGCGCATAAATGGATTATGCCAAATTAAGTTTTAAAATATAAACGATATGTGTTATATTATTTTCTAAACGAAATTTAGAACGAACTTTGAAATATATTGACGTTTTGAAAAAATTAAATATTATATCATTACATAAATATTTTTTTTCATTACTTGTGATATATATATATATATATATATATATATATCATTACGAGAATATATTTTAAAATGAATATACATATATATATATATATATATATATATATATATATATATATTCATAAAATGTTCCGATTTAAAATAATATATTTTGATAAACAACGAGTCCCTGATTTAGAGAAACAAATGACCACAACACTCAATTTTACAAAGTTACATTTTCATAAGGTAATTTATTGATGAATAAGTCAAATTGTTATTAAAGGTACACGTCGCGTAACGTAAAAGGCTAGTTTTCTAATCATACGAAAGTGCGCTCGAAAAACCGAAAGTGGTACATGAGTCGAGTGACAACGTACGAGTCATTTTTGTAAAAATTATATTTTTATCATTAACGTAAATATAATATAATATTTAATTAATTCTAAAGATTAAATATAATATATATTAAATATATATAATTTACGTGTATCATGTGTTAATGTAAGAAAGAAAAAAGGTGTCGACAAGAATTTGATATGGATACCAGCTGGAAAGTTTTGTCATGCAACCGCATGAGTTAAACCCACAAACCCCATGCGATCGCATGGGGTGTGGTTGGATGAACTATGTATAAAGCTCATCGAATTCTGTCTCTGATCCATTTCATAACACACGCACACATACACTTACATATTAATATTTATATTATTATTATTATTATTATTATTATTATTATTATTAAGATTATTGATATTAATCTTTTTATTATTATTATTAGTATTATTATTAGGAATGATATTATATGTATTTATACATAAAATACTACGACGGAGTGCTGCTCGCGTAATTTCAAAATAAGTTTTTTCGAGTAGGATAGGGCTAAGGAAATTATGGGTTATAGTTATGAAGGTGATGGGTATGGTTTATTGGTATGCTCGTGAGGTTAACCTAGTGTTTATCAACTTCCGTTACGTTTACGTACCTTTCCTGCAATATTGAATCTCAATATCGATACGTGAGCACTCATAACTTAACTTTATATATTATTAGTGTATCCCTGACTAGTGCTCGAGTATTTAGGATTATGCATGCTTGTACTTTTGATGTTGCCATTAGATAGGATGTGTTGAATCTTGAATTAGTTACATATGCAGTTGAGATAAGGTATAAGATATGCATGTCGTTGGAAAGCTAGCGAAAAATTAAGAACTTTTCATTTAGATATCGAATGGTTTCGATGAACGGATTAGAAGTTATAGTCAATTGAATCTTTGTATTATTATTAAAAAATAATTATTTTTATCGTCGTTATTATTGTCGTTCTAGTTTTATCTTATTATTATTATTATTATTATTATTATTATTATTATTATTATTATTATTATTATTATTATTATTATTATCAATAAAAGAGATTTATTATTAAAATTGTTATTTTTATTACTATCGGTATTATCGTTAAAGTTATAATAATTATTATTGTTATTATTATTATTATTATTATTATTATTATTATTATTATTATTCATATATATATATATATATATATATATCATTATTCAAAAATGGTTATTGTTATTGTTATTATTATTATTATATTATCATTAAAATAATTATTAGTATTATCGTTAATAAAGACATAGTAATTATTATTATTAGTATTATTGTAATTAAAACTAATATTAGTAACACCTAATTATTTTGATTACTATTTTTATCATTATTATGGACACGATATAAAAGACGATTAAAAGCTATTAAACGAAACGATTAGAAAATAATGTGTAAGAGCATCATAATGAAATTAAAATATTATAAGATATTGATTTAGATAAAGTTATCGTTCTTATTATTTTTATCATTACTATTATTATTAAAAGTATCGTTGGTATTAAAACTATCATTTTAACAAAAATTATCATTTTAATAGAAATATCATGGTTACTATAAAATATCATTATTATTACCATTTTAAATAGAATTATTATTTTTTTAGATAATATTAAAAAGTATCGTAAATATTAAAGTTATCATAATTAGAATTATCGTTTTATCATAATGTCATCGTAGTAATTATAAATATTGATATTTTTATAATAATAATTATTATTACAAAATAATACAACTTTTACTTAGTATTATTATAGATATTATTTTATCAAATAAAGATGTGATACAAAAATATTTTACGACGTGTAATAAATTACTTTAATAATACCTATCATATTATCTTTATGATATTAAATGAACTCTATAAATTTTATTACTTAATATATATATAAGTATATTTTATTATATAAATTTTAATATGAAATTTTATTTATTAATAAATGAATTATATTTAAAAATATAAAATGACGATATTTAAAATATATTATAATTATGTATAAATTTTGGAAATCATTTTGAGTCAAATTGACTTTTGTTGACTTTTGCATATTAGTCTCGAGCATTAGGATTGTGGTACACTATGACTTGACCTAATTTGTTAGACAATTTTTGACCAACATATAAATATATAAAATTAATATAGGTTCGTGAATCCGAGGCCAACTTTGCACTTGTTCAATAACGTTATATGTATTTTTACTACAAAATACAATAGGTGAGTTTCATTTGCTCCCTTTTTAATTGCTTTTGAATTATATATTTTTGGGCTGAGAATACATGCGCTGTTTTATAAATGTTTGATGAAATAGACACAAAAACTAATCCCATTTTTAAAACTCTTTAAATGTTTTGGGATGAATAAATGAGCTTTTTGATTTACAAAATAGTTCCGTCAAAAACTAAATTCTATGTAGAGTTGTATCAACAAATATTTTTGGTTACACCTCAGGCTGTGGAATAGAACTATAGATTACTATATGCTGTTTAGCATGGATTATTATATGCTGTTTAGCATTGATTTTAAATTCTAAGCTGAGTTGTATCATTAAATATTTTTGTTACACCTTAATGTAGAATAATTTTATAAAATATTTTATAAATCTATTGGGTCTAACGAACCCCATCCAAAGTACCGGATGCTTTAGTACTTCGATGTTGTTTTTATCATGTCCGAAGGATTTCCCGGAATGATAGGGGATATTCTTATATGCATCTTGTTAATGTCGGTTACCAGGTGTTCAATCCATATGAATGATTTTTGTCTCTATGCATGGGACGTATATTTATGAGAACTGGAAATGAAATTCTTGTGGTCTATTAAAATGATGAAAATGAATGATTATGATAAACTAATGAACTCACCAACCTTTTGGTTGACACTTTAAAGTATGTTTATTCTCGGGTATTAAAGAAATCTTCCGCTGTGCATTTGCTCATTTTAAAGATATTACTTGGAGTCTTTCATGGCATATTTCGAAGAACGTTGCATTCGAGTCATTGAGTTCATTAAATATTATTATTAAGTAAATTTATAGTTGGATAGTGGATATTATGAAATGGTATGCATGCCTGTCAATTTTCGATGTAAAGAAAGTTTGTCTTTTAAAAACGAATGCAATGTTTGTAAAATGTATCATATAGAGGTCAAATACCTCGCGATGAAATCAACTATTGTGAATCGTTTATAATATATATGAACAGGTCCTTTCAACTACGTCAAAAGTTAAGGCGAACATTTAATTTCCTCATTTCAATCTTTTGTGATAGCTTCGTTTATACTCTTCCTATAATCGAATCATTTTGTCTACCCTAATATTGTGATTTTCATGACCGTGATTTCATGACCGTGATTTTCATGAACTCCTCTCTATTTTGTCTACCCTAATATTGTGGCATAAACGCTCAAGGTTTAAATAAGCTCACTATTATTCATAACACATTTCATGTGTATTGAAATGCTTGTATAGCATCATCATCTCTTTCTGAGAAAACCTAATCAATGACACTCTTGTTAAATCCTTTAGATAACCTCCGCATTAATAATAAAATACACTTTATAGAATTTATGGATCGTAAGATTTAAACTCTTGAAACAAAATAATATTCTATCCGTTGGAATTCACGCAAGGCCCCGAGCATACCTGGGAACGTGAAAACCAAATAAAACGAAAATATCCTCACCTATTTACAAACAACGCCGACTGATGGCAACAACTAAATTTCGGGACGAAATTTCTTTTAACGGGTAGGTACTATGACAACCCGAAAATTTCCGACTAAATTTAAACCTAATTCTTATATGATTTCATTTAACCTCGATTAATTCCGACGATTCACGAACCATTATTTGTAAATAATTATGTATTAATATTAAATTGTTATATTAATATTATTATTATCACTCATCATTATCATGTACAAGTATTATTATTACAACTATTACTAATGTTATTATTATTAATAATTATTAATAACATTAATATTATTAGTATTATCACTTTCACTAAAAGTGATAAGATTATTATAAATATCATTAAAATTATTATAATTATTATAAATATCATTATTGATAAATTAATACAACTTATTATTAATAATATTGTTATGATTATCAACATTATTATTAATTATTATCATTAACCTTGTTATTAATATTATTATTATAAGTATTATCATTATTATTATGATCTTTATCTATTATTATTATTATTGTTAAAAAATATTATTGTTACTATTATTGTAAAATATCATTATTCTTGCTATCTACATTATTATTATTTTTATTAATAATATTAGAAGTATTATTATTATTAATATAATTATTATTATTATTAGTATTATATTTATTTATAAAAAAAATAAAATAAATGTACAGACAAATACCTAAAATTGGGTCTGTTTTTAATTTTATTGAATCATGATTTCCAAATATGCTTTTACTATTTTAGTTAAATCGTATCTGATCCTCATAGTTCTTTCATATATTTATCTATATTTTTTATATAAATCGTATCTGTTTTTAATTTTTTTTTATAAACCATCGTTGAATTTTGTAGTGACCCGAACTTTTTCATGTTTATATATATTAAATGAAATTGATATTTACATGATTAAGTGTTTCCAACATATTAAGCAATCAAACTTGTTAAGACTTGATTAACTGAAATAGGTTTCATATAGACAATTGACCACCCAAGTTGACCGGTGATTCACGAACGTTAAAACTTGTAAAAACTATATGATGACATATATATGATTATATATATAGTTAACATGATATTATGATAAGTAAGTATCTCATTAGGTATTTTAACAATGAGTTATATACATAAAATTGTGTTTATTGAATTAAGAAACTCGAAACGATATATATAACGATTATCGTTATAACAACGTCTTACTAATTACATATGAATCATATTAAGATATTGTTACACTATGTTTAATCATGATAAATGATAAGTAAACATGTCATTATGTATATTAACAATGAACTACATATGTAAAACAAGACTACTAACTTAAGAATTTCGAAACGAGTCATATATGTAACGATTATCGTTGTAACAACATTTAACTGTATATATATCATACTAAGATATATTAATATATCATAATATAATGATAATGTAATAATTTAACATCTCTTTAGATATAATAAACAATGGGTTAACAACATTTAACAAGATCGTTAACCTAAAGGTTTCAAAACAACATTTACATGTAACGACTAACGATGACTTAACGACTCTGTTAAAATGTATATACATGTAGTGTTTTAATATGTATTCATACACTTTTGAAAGACTTCAAGATACTTATCAAAATACTTCTACTTAACAAAAATGCTTACAATTACATCCTCGTTCAGTTTCATCAACAATTCTACTCGTATGCACCCGTATTCGTACTCGTACAATACACAGCTTCTAAATGTATGTACTATTGGTATATACACTCCAATGATCAGCTATTAGCAGCCCATGTGAGTCACCTAACACATGTGGGAACCATCATTTGGCAACTAGCATGAAATATCTCATAAAATTACAAAAATATTAGTAATCATTCATGACTTATTTACATGAAAACAAAATTACATATCCTTTATATCTAATCCATATACCAACAACTAAAAACACCTACAAAAACTTTCATTCTTCAATTTTCTTCATCTAATTGATCTCTCTCAAGTTCCATCTTCAAGTTCTAAGTGTTCTTCATAAATTCTACAAGTTCTAGTTTCATAAAATCAAGAATACTTCCAAGTTTACTAGCTCACTTCCAATCTTGTAAAGTGATCATCCAACCTCAAGAAATCCTTGTTGTTTATAGTAAGATATCATTCTAAATCAAGGTAATACTCATATACAAACTTTGATTCAATTCCTATAACTATCACTATCTTAATTTGAGTGATAATCTTACTTGAACTTGTTTTCGTGTCATGATTCTACTTCAAGAACTTTCAAGCCATCCAAGATCCTTTGAAGTTATATCATTTCTTGTCACTTCCAGTAGGTTTACCTACTAAACTTGAGGTAGTAATAATGTTCATAACATCATTCGATTCATACATATAAAACTATCTTATTCGAAGATTTGAACATGTAATCACTAGAACATAGTTTAGTTAATTCTAAACTTGTTCGCAAACAAAAATTAATCCTTATAACTTGACTTTTAAAATTAACTAAACACATGTTATATATCTATATGATATGCTAACTTAATGATTTAAAAACCGAAAAACACGAAAAACACCGTAAAACCGGATATACGCCGTCGTAGTAACACCGCGGGCTGTTTTGGGTTAGTTAATTAAAAACTATGATAAACTTTGATTTAAAAGTTGTTATTCTGGGAAAATGATTTTTCTTATGAACATGAAACTATATCCAAAAATCATGGTTAAACTCAAAGTGGAAGTATGTTTTCCAAAATGGTCATCTAGACGTCGTTCTTTCGACTGAAATGACTACCTTTACAAAAACGACTTGTAACTTATATTTCCGACCATAAACCTATACTTTTTATGTTAATATTCATAAAATAGAGTTCAATATGAAACCATAGCAATTTGATTCACTAAAATCGGATTTAAAACGAAGAAGTTATGGGTAAAACAAGATTTGATATTTTTTTATTGTTGTAGCTACGGGAAATAGTGTAACAATTCTATACAAATCATATCCTAGCGAACTTATATTGTATTATACATGTATTCTAATATATTATGTAATCTTGGGATACCATAGACACGTATGCAAATGTTTTGACATATCATATCGACCCATGTATATATATTATTTGTAACAACCATAGACACTCTATATGCAGTAATGTTGGAGTTAGCTATACAGGGTTGAGGTTGATTCTAAAAATATATATACTTTGAGTTGTGATCTAGCCTGAGACGTGTATACACTGGGTTGTGAATTGATTCAAGATAATATATATCGATTTATTTCTGTACATCTAACTGTGGACAACTAGTTGTAGGTTACTAACGAGGACAACTGACTTAATAAATTTAAAATAGTAAAATGTATTAAAAATGTTGTAAATATATTTTGAACATACTTTGATATATATGTACATATTTGTTATAGGTTCGTGAATCGGCCAGTGGCCAAGTCTTACTTCCCGACGAAGTAAAAATCTGTGAAAGTGAGTGATAGTCCCACTTTTAAAATCTAATATTTTGGGATGAGAATACATGCAGTTTTATAAATGTTTTACGAAATAGACACAAGTAAATGAAACTACATTATATGGGTGAATGATCGAAGCCGAATATGCCCTTTTGCTTGGTAGCCTAAGAATTAGTAAACCGATCTACTAATTGACGCGAATCCTAAAGATAGATCTATTGGGCCTAACCAATCCCATCTAAAGTACCGGATGCTTTAGTACTTCGAATTCGTTTATATCATGTCCGAAGGATTTCCCGGAATGATAGGGAATATTCTTATATGGATCTTGTTAATGTCGGTTACCAGGTGTTCACCATATGAATGAATTTTATCTCTATGTATGGGATGTATATTGAAATATGAAATCTTGTGGTCTATTATTATGATTTGATAATATAAAGGTTAAACCTATAACGCACCAATATTTTTGTTGACGTTTTACGCATGTTTATTCTCAGGTGATTATTAAGAGCTTCTGCTGTTGCATACTAAAATAAGGACAAGATTTGGAGTCCATGCTTGTATGATATTATGTAAAAACTGCATTCAAGAAACTTATATTTGATGTAATATATTCTTATTGTAAACCATTATGTAATGGTTGTGTGTAAACGGTATATTTTAGATTATCATTATTTGATAATCTACGTAATGCTTTTTAAACCTTTATCGATAAAATAAAGGTTATGGTTGTTTTAAAAATGAATGCAGTCTTTGAAAAACGTCTCATATAGAGGTCAAAACCTCGCGACGAAATCAATTAATATGGAACGTTTATAATCAATATGAATGGGACATTTCAGTTGGTATCCGAGCATTGGTCTTAGAGAACCAGAAAATTGCATTAGTGTGTCTTACCGAGTTTTTTAGGATGCATTAGTGAGTCTGGACTTCGACCGTGTTTTTCTTCAAAAACGATTGCTTAACATTTTTTGTTGGAAACTATATATTATTAACATGTAAATATTATGTGATATATTAATCTCTTAACGTGTTTGATATTGTGTAATAGATGTCTACCTCTAGTACAAATCCCATTGATTCACCTAATAATAATGAAGAGTCGAATATATTTTGGGAAGATTCACAAATTCCCGAAGAGGAACCGGAAGAGGAGGAACCGGAAGAGGAGGAACCGGAAAAGGAGGAACCGGAAGAAGAGGAACCAGAAGAGGAGGAATCGGAAGAGGAGGAATCAGAAGAAGAAGAGGTTCCGGAGGAAGAAATATTGATACTGATAATGCTAAAAACGAACATATATTTCATAGCATTATCCCTCAAGAAAGACAAGCTTTTAGTTGCAATTGTTCTATTTACAAGTGATATTCGTTTAAAAAATAAAAGGTGAAGACAAAAGACAGATTCGACGAATTAAAGACGCAAACGACCAAAAAGCTCAAAAGAACAAAATACAATTAAAGAGGTTCCAATTATTGATAAGAAACGTCTCGAACTTACAAGAGTACAAGATTCAAAACGCAAAGTACAAGATATTAAATTGTACGCAAGGACGTTCGAAAATTCGGAACCGGGACCAGAGTCAACTCTCAACGCTCGACGCAACGGACTAAAAATTACAAGTCAACTATGCATATGAATATAATATAATATATAATTAATTCTTAAAATTAATATATATATTATATTATATTTAAATAAACGTCGACAGAAGAAAACAACCAAATTTGGCTCTCCCCAGCTGGCCATGCGATCGCATGGCCTTGAAGGGTAAAGCTCATGCGATCGCATGAGCATCTTTTCCAGATCACAGGCCTATAAAAATCGAGCTTTGGTGTAACACAAAAATTTTTTTTTTCTATCTCTCAATATATCTATACGTAATATTTATATTTATATTTTAATTTTAATTTTAATTTTAATTTTAAATCCTAATAATATGGGTATGTTAGCGAATGTTGTAAGGGTGTAAGTCGAAATTCTGTCCGTGTAACGCTACGCTATTTTTAATCATTGTAAGTTATGTTCAACCTTTTTGCATTAATGTCTCGTAGCTAAGTTATTATTATGCTTATTTAATCCGAAGTAATCATGATGTTGGGCTAATTATTAAAATTGGGTAATTGGGCTTTGTACCATAATTGGGGTTTGGACAAAAGAACGACACTTGTGGAAATTAGACTATGGGCTATTAATGGGCTTTATATTTGTTTAACTAAATGATAATTTGTTAATGTTAATATAAAGATTTACAATTGGACGTCCCTATAAATAACCATATACACTCGATCGGATACGATGGGCAGGGTATTTATATGTACAAATAATCGTTCATTTAACCGGACACGGGAATGGATTAATAACCACTAGAATTATTAAAACAGGGGTGAAATTATGTACAAGGACACTTGGCATAATTGATAACAAAGTATTAAAACCTTGGGTTACACGCAGTCGACATCCTGGTGTAATTATTAAACAAAGTATTAAAACCTTGTTACAGTTTAAGTCCCCAATTAGTTGGAATATTTAACTTCGGGTATAAGGATAATTTGACGAGGATACTCGCACTTTATATTTATGACTGATGGACTGTTATGGACAAAAACCAGACGGACATATTAAATAATCCAGGACGAAGGACAATTAACCCATGGGCATAAAACTAAAATCCACACGTCAAACATCATGATTACGGAAGTTTAAATAAGCATAATTCTTTTATTTCATATTTAATTTCCTTTATTTTATATTTAATTGCACTTCTAATTATCGCACTTTTATTTATTGTTATTATATTTAATTGCACTTTTAATTATCGTACTTTTTAATTATCGCAAGTTTATTTTATCGCACTTTTATTTATCGCAATTTCATTATCGTTATTTACTTTACGCTTTAAATTAAGTCTTTTATTTATTTAATATTTTTACATTTTGTTTTAACTGCAACTAAAGTTTTAAAATCGACAAACCGGTCATTAAACGGTAAAAACCCCCCTTTATAATAATAATATTACTTATATATATATTTGTATTTTTATAAAATAAAACTAATATAGCGTTAAGCTTTGTTTAAAGATTTTCCCTGTGAAACGAACCGGACTTACTAAAAACTACACTACTGTACGATTAGGTACACTGCCTATAAGTGTTGTAGCAAGGTTTAAGTATATCCATTCTATAAATAAATAAATATCTTGTGTAAAATTGTATCGTATTTAATAGTATTTCCTTGTAAAATTTAATAGTATTTTATACCCCTTAGCTTTAACATCAGATACCTATAGTAAATCGATTAAATAAAAGAAAATCCTCAACCAACGGACCAAAGTTAATAATGGTCAATGGTGTTTCCGCCGAGGAAGCAAAATATTGGGAAGATTACCAATTTTCTGATGAATCGGATCCCGATGAGGATTCCGATGATGTTATAGAAATTACCTCGACCCAATTTAATAAAGCGAAAGAAAATAATAAGGGAAAAGGTGTAAAAATAAAGAAACCCGATTCGAACCCCGATGAACTTTATATGTATCGGCAACATCCGTATTTCCTAAAATGTAACAATGACCCGGGAACCTCTAAACCACTAGGTTTTTCTAAACCATTATGGAAAATGACGGCTCGTATTAGAGGAACACCATATATTCCTAGAAAATTAGGAAAACGAACCAAGTCCGAAGAAGAAGAAACCAGTGATTCAGATTAGAGGGTTTTAATCATGTTGTAATCATGTTGTGTATTATATGTATTGTAGTCCGAAGAAGAACGAACCTAGCCCATGCGATCGCATGGCCGGGTAGCTTAGGACTCATGCGATCGCATGAGCCCGTCTGACACGCCACAGTTGACTGCAGCCTGCATTAATTACGGATTATAATTATTATTATTATATTTAAACCCTAATTAGGGTTATATATTATATAATTTAATTTAGTGTTAGTTATTTAATTTGTATTTTTAGTTTAATTAGTTTATTTAAATTGTAAAATTAATAGTTTTATAAATAATATAAAAATAATATTTTTATAAAAATTGTAATTTTTACAACTTTTAGTATATTTTTATTTTTTGTCCCTTTTTAATTGTTTTAGCGTAAAATTTGTATTTTTCGCTCGTATTTAGTTATTAATTCATAGTTTTTGCCATAGTTATTTTTTTTTATTTAGATTTTTAGGCTTTGCCGTAAAATCCCTTAAGTGCTTTTTCTTTAGACTAAGATTAAAGTGCTTTAGAATTTTGCGACGTCTTTTTAAGTTTTAGTACCTTTTTAAGTTATTTCCATTTGGGATATAGTTTTACTTGTAAGCTTTAATATTTTTAGACACCTTTTACCTATGTATCAATTATCATTCCAATTAGTAATCTCAATTTGCGATTATAATTTTAAGTTAGTGGTAGTAATAAGGTTGGGTTAGTCGAGTGTTTTAAAGTTTTATAAGTCAATTTTTTTCTTTCTTATTTTTCGACGCCTTTTATTTTTCAACTCTTTTCTTTTTCTTCCTTATTTCTTGACGCGCTCTTTTTCTTTCTTATTTCTCGCCATTCTAGTTTTAGGACATAGATTTTTATTCTACTTCTTATCTAAATTTCTTAAAATTACGAAAATTTATTTTAAGTGGTTAAATTGATAGACACCAAAATTTTCTGGTTCGTAGTAATAGTTGGATTTGTACGTGGACCGGGTTATTGGAGCTAAACAGTACTCAATTATATTGAGACCAAACGAATCCTGCCCCTCTGCTGCATCTTTTGGCTATTCGAAACGTGGGCAAAATCAGAAAAGTCTATTAATTGGATAACTTATATAATTTTTCTTTCCTTTTAAAAACTAATAGGATATTCAGTGAATGCACCGAACAAGACGTTCACCACCTTTTGTACGTTCACCACCTGTAACTAGATCAAGACATCTAGCTAATATTACCGCCGTTGATTTTTCTTTAGAATCGTCATCCAGTCGACCAAGTACTCCAATTCAAATTTCCGATAATCCATTTTTTAAAACCGACCTCACAATTGAGAATCCGGAGAATATTCATGGACAATTCGTAGATCCTGAACCATTAAATTTTCCTCCGGAACCACCAATCATTCAAACAGAGATTGTTGAGGAACGAACCATTAAATTAGAATCCTCTAGTGATTCAGATTCAACAAATTCAATTATGGAAAATCTGGAACCTTTAAGTATGGAAGACCGAATGAGAGCTAAACGCACTGGCCAAGGTCACGCAATTACTCATCCTGACATTAATGCGCCAGATTATGAAATCAAAGGACAAATTCTACACATGGTGACTAATCAATGCCAATTTAGTGGTGCGCCGAAGGAAGATCCAAATGAACATCTTCGTACCTTTAATAGGATCTGCACACTATTTAAAATAGGAGAAGTTAAGGATGAACAGATATATCTCATGTTATTTCCGTGGACTTTAAAGGGAGAAGCCAAAGATTGGTTGGAATCGTTACCTGAAGGGGCGATTGATACATGGGACGTTTTAGTTGAAAAATTTCTTAAACAATTCTTTCCGGCATCTAAAGCCGACTTCAAGGAGAAATTGTTACGTTCACACAGAAACTGAATGAAACTCTATATGAGGCGTGGACTAGATTTGGAAAGTTATTAAGAGGATGTCCGCAACATGGTTTAGACACCTGTCAAATAGTACAAATATTCTACCAAGGATGCGACATCACTACAAGGAAAGACATCGACATAGCAGCTGGTGGTTCATTTATGAAGAAAACCGAAACTGATGCTTATAAAATTATTGATAACACTGCTTCCCACTCACATGAGTGGCACCAAGAAAAAGATATCGTTAGATCATCTAAAGCAGCTAGAGCCGATTCTAGCCATGACTTAGATTCCATTTCCGCAAAGATAGATGCTGTCGAGAGACGAATGGAAAAGATGACTAAAGATATCCACTCAATACGAATTAGTTGTGAGCAGTGTGGAGGACCACATTTGACAAAAGATTGTCTCAGTATTGAACTAACAATGGAACAAAGAGAGAATGTTTCATATCTAAACCAAAGGCCTGGAAATAATTATCAGAATAATTATCAACCGCCAAGACCAAGTTACAATCAAAACCAGAATTATAACCGAAATGTTCCATACAACAACCAATAAGGTCCTAGCAATCAACAAGTATCCAACAATACTTACAACCAGCAAAGACCTAATTTTCAAAACAAACCACCACAAACCGATGATAAAAAGCCGAATTTAGAAGATATGATGACGAAGCTAGTTGAAACTCAAAAGCAGTTTTTCACATCTCAGAAACAAACGAATGAACAAAATGCTCAAGCATTTAGAAATCAACAAGCTTCTATTCAAAACTTGGAACAAGAAGTAAGTAACCTAGCAAGGTTAATAGGTGAAAGAAAACCGGGAGTCTACCTAGTGATACAAATGCTAACCCCCGGAATGAAACAGCTAAAGCCATTACCACAAGAAGTGGTACAACACTTAAACCACCTGAAATACCTGTAACTTCTGATGAAACTATTCCTACTCTACAAGAACCACAACCGGATCAAGATAAGGAAAAAGAACCGGTAGTTGAAAAGGTTAATGAAGATAACATAGTTAAGGCTAAACCTTATGTTAAACCATACCAACCACCACTTCCTTACCCGAGTAAAATAAAAAAAGAGAAACTTGAAGCCGAGCAATCCAAATTCTTGGATATGTTTAAACAGATAAATGTAAATCTTCCTTTCATTGATGTGATTTCAGGAATGCCTAGATATGCTAAATTCTTGAAAGATCTAATCACGAATAGAAAGAAAATGGAAGAACTCTCGGCAGTTACTGAAATGTCCCGTTCTTATTGATTAAAAACGTTCCATATTAATTGATTTCGTTGCGAGGTTTTGACCTCTATATGAGACGTTTTTCAAAGACTGCATTCATTTTAAAACAAACCATAACCTTTATTTCATCAATAAAGGTTTTAAAAGCTTTACGTAGATTATCAAATAATGATAATCTAAAATATCCTGTTTACACACGACCATTACATAATTGTTTACAATACAAATATGTTACAACAAAATAAGTTTCTTGAATGCAGTTTTTACACAATATCATACAAGCATGGACTCCAAATCTCGTCCTTATTTAAGTATGCGACAGCGGAAGCTCTTAATAATCACCTGAGAATAAACATGCTTAAAACGTCAACAAAAATGTTGGTGAGTTATAGGTTTAACCTATATATATCAAATCATAATAATAGACCACAAGATTTCATATTTCAATACACATCCCATACATAGAGATAAAAATCATTCATATGGTGAACACCTGGTAACCGACATTAACAAGATGCATATATAAGAATATCCCCATCATTCCGGGACACCCTTCGGATATGATATAAATTTCGAAGTACTAAAGCATCCGGTACTTTGGATGGGGTTTGTAAGGCCCAATAGATCTATCTTTAGGATTCGCGTCAATTAGGGTGTCTGTTCCCTAATTCTTAGATTACCAGACTTAATAAAAAGGGGCATATTCGATTTCGATAATTCAACCATAGAATGTAGTTTCACGTACTTGTGTCTATTTTGTAAATCATTTATAAAACCTGCATGTATTCTCATCCCAAAAATATTAGATTTTAAAAGTGAGACTATAACTCACTTTCACAGATTTTTACTTCGTCGGGAAGTAAGACTTGGCCACTGGTTGATTCACGAACCTATAACAATATATACATATATATCAAAGTATGTTCAAATTATATTTACAACACTTTTAATATATTTTGATGTTTTAAGTTTATTAAGTCAACTGTCCTCGTTAGTAACCTACAACTAGTTGTCCACAATTAGATGTACAGAAATAAATCGATAAATATTATCTTGAATCAATCCACGACCCAGTGTATACGTATCTCAGTATTGATCACAACTCAAACTATATATATTTTGGAATCAACCTCAACCCTGTATAGCTAACTCCAACATTCACATATAGAGTGTCTATGGTTGTTCCGAAATATATATAGACGTGTCGACATGATAGGTCGAAACATTGTATACGTGTCTATGGTATCTCAAGATTACATAATATATAATACAAGTTGATTAAGTTATGGTTGGAATAGATTTGTTACCAATTTTCACATAGCTAAAATGAGAAAAATTATCCAATCTTGTTTTACCTATAACTTCTTCATTTTAAATCCGTTTTGAGTGAATCAAATTGATATGGTTTCATATTGAACTCTATTTTATGAATCTAAATAGAAAAAGTATAGGTTTATAGTCGGAAAAATAAGTTACAAGTCGTTTTTGTAAAGGTAGTCATTTCAGTCGAAAGAACGACGTCTAGATGACCATTTTAGAAAACATACTTCCACTTTGAGTTTAACCATAATTTTTGGATATAGTTTCATGTTCATAATAAAAATCATTTTCTCAGAATAACAACTTTTAAATCAAAGTTTATCATAGTTTTTAATTAACTAACCCAAAACAGCCCGCGGTGTTACTACGACGGCGTAAATCCGGTTTTACGGTGTTTTTCGTGTTTCCGGGTTTTAAATCATTAAGTTAGCATATCATATAGATATAGAACATGTGTTTAGTTTATTTTAAAAGTCAAGTTAGAAGGATTAACTTTTGTTTGCGAACAAGTTTAGAATTAACTAAACTATGTTCTAGTGATTACAAGTTTAAACCTTCGAATAAGATAGCTTTATATGTATGAATCGAATGATGTTATGAACATCATTACTACCTTAAGTTCCTTGGATAAACCTACTGGAAAATAGAAAAATGGATCTAGCTTCAACGGATCCTTGGATGGCTCAAAGTTCTTGAAGCAGAATCATGACACGAAAACAAGTTCAAGTAAGATCATCACTTGAAATAAGATTGTTAAAGTTATAGAAATTGAACCAAAGTTTGAATATGATTATTACCTTGTATTAGAATGATAACCTACTGTAAGAAACAAAGATTTCTTGAGGTTGGATGATCACCTTACAAGATTGGAAGTGAGCTAGCAAACTTGAAAGTATTCTTGATTTTATGTAACTAGAACTTGTAGAATATATGAAGAACACTTAGAACTTGAAGATAGAACTTGAGAGAGATCAATTAGATGAAGAAAATTGAAGAATGAAAGTGTTTGTAGGTGTTTTTGGTCGTTGGTGTATGGATTAGATATAAAGGATATGTAATTTTGTTTTCATGTAAATAAGTCATGAATGATTACTCATATTTTTGTAATTTTATGAGATATTTCATGCTAGTTGCCAAATGATGGTTCCCACATGTGTTAGGTGACTCACATGGGCTGCTAAGAGCTAATCATTGGAGTGTATATACCAATAGTACATACATCTAAAAGTTGTGTATTGTACGAGTACAAATACGGGTGCATACGAGTAGAATTGTTGATGAAACTGAACGAGGATGTAATTGTAAGCATTTTTGTTAAGTAGAAGTATTTTGATAAGTGTATTGAAGTCTTTCAAAAGTGTATAAATACATATTAAAACACTACATGTATATACATTTTAACTGAGTCGTTAAGTCATCGTTAGTCGTTACATGTAAGTGTTGTTTTGAAACCTTTAGGTTAACGATCTTGTTAAATGTTGTTAACCCAATGTTTATAATATCAAATGAGATTTTAAATTATTATATTATCATGATATTATCATGTATGAATATCTCTTAATATGATATATATACATTAAATGTCTTTACAACGATAATCGTTACATATATGTCTCGTTTAAAAATCATTAAGTTAGTAGTCTTGTTTTTACATATGTAGTTCATTGTTAATATACTTAATGATATGTTTACTTATCATAGTATCATGTTAACTATATATATATCCATATATATGTCATCATATAGTTTTTACAAGTTTTAACGTTCGTGAATCACCGGTCAACTTGGGTGGTCAATTGTCTATATGAAACATATTTCAATTAATCAAGTCTTAACAAGTTTGATTGCTTAACATGTTAGAAACATTTAATCATGTAAATATCAATCTCAACTAATATATATAAACATGGAAAAGTTTGGGTCACTACAGTACCTACCCGTTAAATAAATTTCGTCCCGAAATTTTAAGCTGTTGAAGGTGTTGATGAATTTTCTGGAAATAGATGCGGGTATTTCTTCTTCATCTGATCTTCATGCTCCCAGGTGAACTCGGGTCCTCTACGAGCATTCCATCGAACCTTAACAATTGGTATCTTGTTTTGCTTAAGTCTTTTAACCTCACGATCCATTATTTCGACGGGTTCTTCGATGAATTGAAGATTTTCGTTGATTTGGATTTCATCTAACAGAATAGTGAGATCTTCTTTAGCAAAACATTTCTTCAAATTCGAGACGTGGAAAGTGTTATGTACATCCGCGAGTTGTTGAGGTAACTCAAGTCGGTAAGCTACTGGTCCGACACGATCAATAATCTTGAATGGTCCAATATACCTTGGATTTAATTTCCCTCGTTTACCAAATCGAACAACGCCTTTCCAAGGTGCAACTTTAAGCATGACCATCTCTCCAATTTCAAATTCTATATCTTTTCTTTTAATGTCAGCGTAGCTCTTTTGTCGACTTTGGGCGGTTTTCAACCGTTGTTGAATTTGGATGATTTTCTCGGTAGCTTCTTGTATAATCTCCGGACCCGTAATCTGTCTATCCCCCACTTCACTCCAACAAATTGGAGACCTGCACTTTCTACCATAAAGTGCTTCAAATGGCGCCATCTCAATGCTTGAATGGTAGCTGTTGTTGTAGGAAAATTCTGCTAACGGTAGATGTCGATCCCAACTGTTTCCGAAATCAATAACACATGCTCGTAGCATGTCTTCAAGCGTTTGTATCGTCCTTTCGCTCTGCCCATCAGTTTGTGGATGATAGGCAGTACTCATGTCTAGACGAGTTCCTAATGCTTGCTGTAATGTCTGCCAGAATCTTGAAATAAATCTGCCATCCCTATCAGATATAATAGAGATTGGTATTCCATGTCTGGAGACGACTTCCTTCAAATACAGTCGTGCTAACTTCTCCATCTTGTCATCTTCTCTTATTGGCAGGAAGTGTGCTGATTTTGTGAGACGATCAACTATTACCCAAATAGTATCAAAACCACTTGCAGTCCTTGGCAATTTAGTGATGAAATCCATGGTAATGTTTTCCCATTTCCATTCCGGGATTTCGGGTTGTTGAAGTAGACCTGATGGTTTCTGATGCTCAGCTTTGACCTTAGAACACGTCAAACATTCTCCTACGTATTTAGCAACATCGGCTTTCATACCCGGCCACCAAAAATGTTTCTTGAGATCCTTGTACATCTTCCCCGTTCCAGGATGTATTGAGTATCTGGTTTTATGAGCTTCTCTAAGTACCATTTCTCTCATATCTCCAAATTTTGGTACCCAAATCCTTTCAGCCCTATACCGGGTTCCGTCTTCCCGAATATTAAGATGCTTCTCCGATCCTTTGGGTATTTCATCCTTTAAATTTCCCTCTTTTAAAACTCCTTGTTGCGCCTCCTTTATTTGAGTAGTAAGGTTATTATGAATCATTATATTCATAGATTTTACTCGAATGGGTTCTCTGTCCTTCCTGCTCAAGGCATCGGCTACCACATTTGCCTTCCCCGGGTGGTAACGAATCTCAAAGTCGTAATCATTCAATAATTCAATCCACCTACGCTGCTTCATATTCAGTTGTTTCTGATTAAATATGTGTTGAAGACTTTTGTGGTCGGTATATATAATACTTTTGACCCCATATAAGTAGTGCCTCCAAGTCCTTAATGCAAAAACAACCGCGCCTAATTCCAAATCATGCGTCGTATAATTTTGTTCGTGAATCTTCAATTGTCTAGACGCATAAGCAATCACCTTCGTTCGTTGCATTAATACACAACCGAGACCTTGCTTTGATGCGTCACAATAAATCACAAAATCATCATTCCCTTCAGGCAATGACAATATAGGTGCCGTAGTTAGCTTTTTCTTCAATAACTGAAACGCTTTCTCTTGTTCATCATTCCATTCAAATTTCTTCCCTTTATGCGTTAATGCAGTCAAGGGTTTTGCTATTCTGGAAAAATCTTGGATGAACCTTCTGTAGTAACCAGCTAGTCCTAAAAACTGGCGTATATGTTTCGGAGTTTTCGGGGTTTCCCACTTTTCAACAGTTTCTATCTTTGCCGGATCCACCTTAATACCTTCTTTGTTCACTATGTGACCGAGGAATTGAACTTCTTCCAACCAAAATGCACACTTTGAAAACTTAGCGTACAATTCTTCCTTCCTCAATACTTCTAACACCTTTCTCAAATGTTCACCGTGTTCTTGGTCATTCTTTGAGTAAATAAGTATGTCATCAATGAAAACAATGACAAACTTGTCAAGATATGGTCCACACACTCGGTTCATAAGGTCCATGAACACAGCTGGTGCATTAGTTAAACCAAACGGCATGACCATAAACTCGTAATGACCGTAACGTGTTCTGAAAGCAGTCTTTGGAATATCATCTTCTTTCACCCGCATTTGATGATACCCGGAACGTAAGTCAATCTTTGAATAAACAGACGAGCCTTGTAGTTGATCAAATAAGTCGTCAATTCTCGGTAGTGGGTAGCGGTTCTTGATGGTAAGTTTGTTCAACTCTCGGTAGTCGATACACAACCTGAATGTACCATCTTTCTTCTTGACAAACAAAACAGGAGCTCCCCACGGTGATGTGCTTGGTCGAATGAAACCACGCTCTAAAAGTTCTTGTAATTGGCTTTGCAGTTATTTCATCTCGCTGGGTGCGAGTCTGTAAGGAGCACGAGCTATTGGTGCAGCTCCTGGTACAAGATCTTTTTGAAATTCAACAGATCGATGTGGGGGTAATCCCGGTAATTCTTTCGGAAATACATCGGGAAATTCTTTTGCAATGGGAACATCATTGATGCTCTTTTCTTCAGTTTGTACTTTCTCGACGTGTGCTAGAACAGCATAGCAACCTTTTCTTATTAGTTTTTGTGCCTTCAAATTACTAATAAGATGTAGCTTCGTGTTGCCCTTTTCTCCGTACACCATTAAGGGTTTTCCTTTTTCTCGTATAATGCGAATTGCATTTTTGTAACAGAAGATCTCTGCTTTCACTTCTTTCAACCAGTCCATACCGATTATCACATCAAAACTCCCTAACTCTACTGGTATCAAATCAATCTTAAATGTTTCGCTAACCAGTTTAATTTCTCGATTCCGACATATATTATCTGCTGAAATTAATTTACCATTTGCTAATTCGAGTAAAAATTTACTATCCAAAGGCGTCAATGGACAACTTAATTTAGCACAAAAATCTCTACTCATATAGCTTCTATCCGCACCCGAATCAAATAAAACGTAAGCAGATTTATTGTCAATAAGAAACGTACCCGTAACAAGCTCCGGGTCTTCCTGTGCCTCTGCCGCATTAATATTGAAAACTCTTCCGCGGCCTTGTCCATTCGTGTTCTCCTGGTTCGGGCAATTTCTAATAATGTGGCCCGGTTTTCCACATTTATAACAAACTACATTGGCATAACTTGCTCCGCCACTACTTGCTCCGCCATTACTCGTTCCGACACCATTTGTTCCTTTCGTTCTATTAACCCCTGGTCCGTAGACCTCACACTTCGCAGCGCTATGACCATTTCTTTTACACTTGTTGCAAAATTTGGTGCAGAACCCCGAGTGATACTTTTCACACCTTTGGCATAGCTGCTTCTGATTGTTGTTGTTGTTGCGGTTATTATTGTTGTTGGCATGATTGTTGTAGTTGCTGTTGTTGTTGTTGTTGTTATTGTTGTTGGGCCATTTGTTGTAGTTGCGATTGATGTTGCGATTGTTGGGATAATTGTTGCGATTATTGTTGTAATTGCTGTTGTTGTTGTATTGGTGATTCTTATCACCGTTTTCCTCCCACTTTCTTTTGACTTGCTTCACATTGGCCTCTTCAGCAGTCTGTTCTTTAATTCTTTCTTCAATCTGGTTCACTAGTTTGTGAGCCATTCTACATGCCTGTTGTATGGAGGCGGGCTCGTGTGAACTTATATCTTCTTGGATTCTTTCCGGTAATCCTTTCACAAACGCGTCGATCTTCTCTTCCTCATCTTCGAATGCTCCCGGACACAATAGGCACAATTCTGTGAATCGTCTTTCGTACGTGGTAATATCAAATCCTTGGATTCGTAACCCTCTAAGTTCTGTCTTGAGCTTATTGACCTCGGTTCTGGGACGGTACTTCTCGTTCATCAAGTGCTTGAATGCTGACCACGGTAGTGCGTACGCATCATCTTGTCCCACTTGCTCTAGATAGGTATTCCACCATGTTAACGCAGAACCTATGAAGGTATGCGTAGCGTACTTCACTTTGTCCTCTTCAGTACACTTACTTATGGCAAACACCGATTCGACCTTCTCGGTCCACCGTTTCAATCCGATCGGTCCTTCGGTTCCATCAAATTCCAAAGGTTTGCAGGCAGTGAATTCTTTGTAGGTGCATCCTACACGATTTCCTGTACTGCCAGATCCAAGGTTATTGTTGGTATGTAGCGTAGCCTGTACTACGGCTATGTTTGAAGCTAGAAAAGTACGGAATTCCTCTTCATTCATATTCACGGTGTGTCGAGTAGTTGGTGCCATTTCCTTCAAAATAGTCAAATGGAACAAGTTAATCATACAGAATATTAAGAGTAGTTAATAGTATTTCGTAGCATAATATGAACTCATTTATAAATGCTTTTTCTTCATATTAGCGTTTTATAAGTTTAAATTCGGGTAGTACCTACCCGTTAAGTTCATACTTAGTAGCTAATATACAATTCAACTACTACAATTCTATATGAAAAACTTATTGTAATAATATTTTGCGTTCAAACTTTTATACAATATTTTACAAACTTACAATACCGCTTATTTTACATAAAGGATGAAATATAGCACACAATAACTTTGATACAAGATAGTTGTGAAGATAATTCTAGCTAGTACACAAGTCGTTCAGCAAAGGCAATAAAGACACGTAATTCATACGTCCAGAAACAAGTCATGCATTCTGGTTTTACTAGAACTACTTCCCATCCTTGGTCTTGTGGAACATAACCGTTATGGCCGTTGATAAGACAGCGTGTTGTAACGTCGTCAAAGGGACGAGGGTTACGTAATGTCCAACAGTCCCGTAACAATCTAAAAACCTCATTTCTTACCCCAATTACCGACTCCGTCACTTGTGGGAACGTTTTGTTTAATAGTTGTAGCCCGATGTTCTTGTTCTCACTTTGGTGAGAAGCGAACATTACTAATCCGTAATCATAACATGCTTCTTTATATTGCATGTTAGTCGCTTTTTCTAAATCACGAAGTCCAATATTCGGATATATTGAGTCAAAATAATTTCTTAACCCGTTGCGTAAAATAGCATTTGGGTTCCCCGCAATATATGCGTCAAAGTAAACACATCGTAACTTATGGGTTTCCCAATGTGATATCTCCCATCTTTCAAACGAAAGTCTCTTATAAACCAAGACATTCTTGGAACGTTCTTCGAATGTCTTACAAACTGATCTCGCCTTAAATAGTTGTGCCGAGGAATTCTGACCGACTCTAGACAAGATTTCATCAATCATGTCTCCGGGTAGGTATCTTAAAATATTGGGTTGTCTATCCATTTCGTGTTTTTAAACTGTAAAATAGACAAGAGTTAGATTCATAAAAAAATACTTATTAATACAAGCAATTTTTACATATATCATAAAGCATAAGCACACTATATTACATATATTACACCACACGAATACAACTATCTTATTCCGACTCGCTCGTTTCTTCTTCTTTGGTTTTGGTTCGTTTTGCCAAGTTTCTAGGGATATATGATGTTCCCCTAATACTAACTGTCGTTTTCCACAACGGTTTAGAAAAACCTGGTGGTTTAGAGGTTCCCGGGTCATTGTTACAACTTAAGGACTTCAGGGGTTGACGATACATATAAAGTTCATCGGGGTTGGAATTAGATTTCTCTATTTTTATGCCCTTTCCCTTATTATTTTCTTTTGCCTTTTTAAATTCAGTTGGGGTAATTTCTATAACATCATCGGAATTCTCGTCGGAATCCGATTCATCGGAGAATTTGTAATCCTCCCAATATTTTGCTTCCTTGGCGGAAACACCATTGACCATAATTAACCTTGGTCGGTTGGTTGAGGATTTTCTTTTACTTAACCGTTTTATTATTTCCCCCACCGGTTCTACTTCTTCATCCGGTTCCGATTCTTCTTCCGGTTCCGATTCTTCTTCCAGTTCCGACTCTTCTTCCGGTTCCTCTTCGGGAACTTGTGAATCAGTCCACGAATCATTCCAATTTACATTTGACTCTTCATTATTATTAGGTGAGTCAATGGGACTTGTTCTAGAGGTAGACATCTATCACATAATATCAAACGCGTTAAGAGATTAATATATCACATAATATTCACATGTTAAAAATATATAGTTTCCAACAAAATTTGTTAAGCAATCATTTTTCAAGTAAACACGGTCGAAGTCCAGACTCACTAATGCATCCTAACAAACTCGATAAGACACACTAATGTAAAATTCTGGTTCTCTAAGACCAACGCTCGGATACCAACTGAAATGTCCCGTTCTTATTGATTAAAAACGTTCCATATTAATTGATTTCGTTGCGAGATTTTGACCTCTATATGAGACGTTTTTCAAAGACTGCATTCATTTTAAAACAAACCATAACCTTTATTTCATCAATAAAGGTTTTAAAAGCTTTACGTAGATTATCAAATAATGATAATCTAAAATATCCTGTTTACACACGACCATTACATAATGGTTTACAATACAAATATGTTACAACAAAATAAGTTTCTTGAATGCAGTTTTTACACAATATCATACAAGCATGGACTCCAAATCTCGTCCTTATTTAAGTATGCGACAGCGGAAGCTCTTAATAATCACCTGAGAATAAACATGCTTAAAACGTCAACAAAAATGTTGGTGAGTTATAGGTTTAACCTATATATATCAAATCATAATAATAGACCACAAGATTTCATATTTCAATACACATCCCATACATAGAGATAAAAATCATTCATATGGTGAACACCTGGTAACCGACATTAACAAGATGCATATATAAGAATATCCCCATCATTCCGGGACACCCTTCGGATATGATATAAATTTCGAAGTACTAAAGCATCCGGTACTTTGGATGGGGTTTGTAAGGCCCAATAGATCTATCTTTAGGATTCGGGTCAATTAGGGTGTCTGTTCCCTAATTCTTAGATTACCAGACTTAATAAAAAGGGGCATATTCGATTTCGATAATTCAACCATAGAATGTAGTTTCACGTACTTGTGTCTATTTTGTAAGTCATTTATAAAACCTGCATGTATTCTCATCCCAAAAATATTAGATTTTAAAAGTGGGACTATAACTCACTTTCACAGATTTTTACTTCGTCGGGAAGTAAGACTTGGCCACTGGTTGATTCACGAACCTATAACAATATATACATATATATCAAAGTATGTTCAAAATATATTTACAACACTTTTAATATATTTTGATGTTTTAAGTTTATTAAGTCAACTGTCCTCGTTAGTAACCTACAACTAGTTGTCCACAATTAGATGTACAGAAATAAATCGATAAATATTATCTTGAATCAATCCACGACCCAGTGTATACGTATCTCAGTATTGATCACAACTCAAACTATATATATTTTGGAATCAACCTCAACCCTGTATAGCTAACTCCAACATTCACATATAGAGTGTCTATGGTTGTTCCGAAATATATATAGATGTGTCGACATGATAGGTCGAAACATTGTATACGTGTCTATGGTATCTCAAGATTACTTAATATATAATACAAGTTGATTAAGTTATGGTTGGAATAGATTTGTTACCAATTTTCACGTAGCTAAAATGAGAAAAATTATCCAATCTTGTTTTACCCATAACTTCTTCATTTTAAATCCGTTTTGAGTGAATCAAATTGCTATGGTTTCATATTGAACTCTATTTTATGAATCTAAATAGAAAAAGTATAGGTTTGTAGTCGGAAAAATAAGTTACAAGTCGTTTTTGTAAAGGTAGTCATTTCAGTCGAAAGAACGACGTCTAGATGACCATTTTAGAAAACATACTTCCACTTTGAGTTTAACCATAATTTTTGGATATAGTTTCATGTTCATAATAAAAATCATTTTCTCAGAATAACAACTTTTAAATCAAAGTTTATCATAGTTTTTAAGTAACTAACCCAAAACAGCCCGCGGTGTTACTACGAAGGCGTAAATCCGGTTTTACGGTGTTTTTCGTGTTTCCAGGTTTTAAATCATTAAGTTAGCATATCATATAGATATAGAACATGTGTTTAGTTAATTTTAAAAGTCAAGTTAGAAGGATTAACTTTTGTTTGCGAACAAGTTTAGAATTAACTAAACTATGTTCTAGTGATTACAAGTTTAAACCTTCGAATAAGATAGCTTTATATGTATGAATCGAATGATGTTATGAACATCATTACTACCTTAAGTTCCTTGGATAAACCTACTGGAAAAGAGAAAAATGGATCTAGCTTCAACGGATCCTTGGATGGCTCGAAGTTCTTGAAGCAGAATCATGACACGAAAACAAGTTCAAGTAAGATCATCACTTGAAATAAGATTGTTATAGTTATAGAAATTGAACCAAAGTTTGAATATGATTATTACCTTGTATTAGAATGATAACCTACTGTAAGAAACAAAGATTTCTTGAGGTTGGATGATCACCTTACAAGATTGGAAGTGAGCTAGCAAACTTGAAAGTATTCTTGATTTTATGTAACTAGAACTTGTAGAATATATGAAGAACACTTAGAACTTGAAGATAGAACTTGAGAGAGATCAATTAGATGAATAAAATTGAAGAATGAAAGTGTTTGTAGGTGTTTTTGGTCGTTGGTGTATTGATTAGATATAAAGGATATGTAATTTTGTTTTCATGTAAATAAGTCATGAATGATTACTCATATTTTTGTAATTTTATGAGATATTTCATGCTAGTTGCCAAATGATGGTTCCCACATGTGTTAGGTGACTCACATGGGCTGCTAAGAGCTGATCATTGGAGTGTATATACCAATAGTACATACATCTAAAAGCTGTGTATTGTACGAGTACAAATACGGGTGCATACGAGTAGAATTGTTGATGAAACTGAACGAGGATGTAATTGTAAGCATTTTTGTTAAGTAGAAGTATTTTTATAAGTGTATTGAAGTCTTTCAAAAGTGTATAAATACATATTAAAACACTACATGTATATACATTTTAACTGAGTCGTTAAGTCATCGTTAGTCGTTACATGTAAGTGTTGTTTTGAAACCTTTAGGTTAACGATCTTGTTAAATGTTGTTAACCCAATGTTTATAATATCAAATGAGATTTTAAATTATTATATTATCATGATATTATCATGTATGAATATCTCTTAATATGATATATATACATTAAATATCTTTACAACGATAATCGTTACATATATGTCTCGTTTAAAAATCATTAAGTTAGTAGTCTTGTTTTTACATATGTAGTTCATTGTTAATATACTTAATGATATGTTTACTTATCATAGTATCATGTTAACTATATATATATATATCCATATATATGTCATCATATAGTTTTTACAAGTTTTAACGTTCGTGAATCACCGGTCAACTTGGGTGGTCAATTGTCTATATGAAACATATTTCAATTAATCAAGTCTTAACAAGTTTGATTGCTTAACATGTTAGAAACATTTAATCATGTAAATATCAATCTCAATTAATATATATAAACATGGAAAAGTTCGGGTCACTACAGTTACTATGAATGCTAATTGTTCAGCAGTGCTGTTGAATAAGATACCAGAAAAATTATCTGATCCAGGAAGTTTCACAATTCCATGTTTTCTGGGTAGTCTTAGTTCAATAGAAGCATTAGCAGACTTAGGTGCTAGTATAAATTTAATGCCGTATTCACTATACGCTAAACTAGACCTTGGAGAATTGAAACCAACAAGAATAAGTATACAACTAGCCGATCGATCAATAAAATATCCTAGAGGGATAATGGAGAACATGCTAGTCAAAGTTGGTACTTTAGTATTTCCAGTAGATTTTGTTGTTATGGACATGGAAGAAGATTCTCAAGTTCCTCTCATATTAGGAAGACCATTCTTAAACACGGCTAAAGCAATGATAGACGTGTTTGGTAAGAAACTGACCCTAAGTATAGAGGATGAGAGTGTTACCTTTTCAGTTGATAGAGCTATGCAACAACCGCAATCTGCAGATGATACATGTTATTATATTCAAACTATAGATTCACATGCAGAATTGTTAGAAGAATTTCCAGAATTACAAGGAACAGGAGAATGTTCTTTAGGAGAAGGTAATGAACCAATTGATGAAGCTGAAATGTTAGCTACACTAATAGCTAATGGATATGAACCAACAATAGAAGAAATTCAAATGCTAAAAGAAGAAGACAGATATCGATACAAATCATCGATAGAAGAACCTCCGACATTAGAGTTAAAGCCACTTCCAAACCATTTGGAATATGCTTATTTACATGGTGAATCTGAATTACCTGTAATAATATCGTCTTCTCTTACTGAAAATGAGAAATCACAACTCATTTCTGTGTTGAAAGCTCATAAACCATCCATTGCATGGAAGATTCATGATATAAAAGGAATAAGTCCTTCGTATTGCACGCATAAAATCCTTATGGAAGAAGTTCATAAATCGTATGTGCAACGCCAACGAAGACTAAATCCTAATATGCAAGATGTTGTTAAGAAGGAAATTATTAAACTGCTAGATGCAGGTTTAATTTATCCAATTTCTGATAGTCCATAGGTAAGCCCAGTTCAATGCGTGCCTAAGAAGGGTGGCATGACTATTATTACAAATGAGAAAAATGAGCTTATTCCTACTAGGACTGTAACAGGATGGCGTGTTTGTATTGATTATAGAAAATTAAATGACGCCACCAGAAAAGATCACTTTCCCTTACCTTTCATTGATCAAATGTTGGAAAGATTAGCCAGAAATAGTTACTATTGCTTTCTTGATGGATTTTCTGGATATTTTCAAATTCCAATAGCACCCGAGGACCAAGAGAAAACCACATTCACGTGCCCTTATGGTACTTTTGCTTACAAACGCATGCCATTTGGACTTTGCAATGCCCCTGCAACCTTTCAAAGGTGCATGATGGCGATTTTTCACGACATGATAGAAGAATGCATGGAAGTTTTCATGGATGACTTTTCAGTCTTCGGTGATACATTTGAATCATGTCTAGCTAATCTTGAACGAATACTTATTAGATGCGAACAATCAAATCTAGTTCTTAATTGGGAGAAATGCCATTTCATGGTTAAAGAAGGCATCGTTCTTGGACATAAAATCTCAAAGGAAGGAATTGAAGTGGATAGAGCTAAAGTAGATGTAATTGCTAAACTTCCACATCCCACCAATGTTAGAGGAGTTAGGAGTTTTCTAGGGCATGCCGGTTTTTACCGACGTTTCATAAAAGATTTTTCTAAAATTGCCACTCCTATGAATAAACTCCTAGAAAAAGATGCTCCATTCATCTTTTCAGATGAATGCATCAATTCTTTTAATATTTTTAAAGAGAAACTCACTAATGCGCCGATCATGATAACACCAAATTGGAATCTACCGTTTGAACTTATGTGCGATGCAAGTGATTTTGCAATGGGAGCCGTTTTAGGACAAAGGATTGAAAAACGATTTCAACCTATATATTATGCTAGTAAGACGTAACTAGGAGCACAAACGAATTACACAACTACTGAAAAAGAACTCCTTGCTATTGTCTTTGCTTTTGACAAATTTCGATCATATCTCGTTCTAGCTAAAACGGTGGTCTATACCGACCATTATGCTCTTAGATACCTATTTTCGAAACAAGATGCTAAACCAAGATTAATCTGTTGGATCTTACTCTTACAAGAGTTTGATATTGAAATCCGAGATAAAAGAGGAGCAGAAAATCTCACCGCTGATCATCTTTCTCGTCTTGAAAATCCCGATTTAGAAGTTCTAAATGAATCGGCCATACAAGACAACTTTCCTGATGAATATCTATTGAAGATAGATTATAATGAAATTCCATGGTTTGCAGACTATGCAAACTACTTAGTATGTGGATTCCTTGAAAAAGGATTATCGTACCAAAAACGAAAGAAATTCTTCAGTGATATAAAACACTATTTCTGGGAAGATCCACATCTGTTTAAAAGTTTTCCAGATGGAATAATACGCCGATGTGTATTCGGAGATGAAGCTAGTAAAATTTTAAACCATTGTCACACAGGACCAACAGGAGGGCATTATGGGCCTCAACTAACAGCAAGAAAAGTTTATGATGCTGGATTCTATTGGCCTACAATTTACAAAGACGCACACCTTCTTTGCAAATTCTGTGATGCTTGTCAAAGGGCCGGAAAAATAAGTCAACGTGATGAAATGCCACAAAATGTCATTCAAGTATGTGAAGTATTTGACATTTGGGGTATTGACTTTATGGGTCCATTTCCAAAATCTCATAATAATCTCTATATTCTCGTAGCCATTGATTATGTATCTAAATGGGCGGAAGCACAAGCTCTCCCAACTAACGATGCACGAGTTGTAGTCAACTTTTTAAAACGTCTTTTTGCAAGGTTTGGAACACCGAAAGCTTTAATAAGTGATCGGGGAACTCATTTCTGTAATAATCAACTTAAGAAAGTTCTCAAAAGATATGGAGTAACTCATAAAATCTCCACTGCATATCATCCACAAACAAGTGGACAAATTGAAAATACCAACCGAGCTTTAAAACGTATTCTAGAGAAAACCGTAGGATCAAATCCGAAGGAATGGTCCATTAAATTGGAGGATGCACTCTGGGCTTTTAGAACAGCCTACAAAACTCCAATTGGAACCACACCTTTTAGACTTATTTATGGAAAAGTAGGTCATCTTCCAGTAGAAATTGAACACAAAGCATTTTGGGCTTTGAAGACATGTAATATCGACTTACATGAAGCTGGACGTCTACGGTTAAGTCAATTGAACGAATTAGAAGAATTAAGACAAGAAGCATACGAAAATTCGTTAATCTATAAGGAAAGAACAAAGAAATGGCATGATAAAAGAATCAGAAGTTCAAAAGAATTTAAAGAAGGAGACAGAGTTCTTCTTTTCAATTCACGATTCAAGCTATTTCCTGGAAAATTGAAATCAAGATGGTCTGGACCATTCATAGTCAAAAGAGTTTTCCCATACGGAACAGTAGAATTAATAAATTCAAATGGGATTGAATTTAAAGTTAATGGTCACAGAGTTAAACATTACATAGATAGTATGATGGAAGTCGACAACGAAGTTAATCACAATTTCGATACCACAGCTAACTAAGTATGGGGAAAATCAAGTCTTTTAAGGATTTTATGTATTTCTGTTAGAGTTAGATTGTCTGTTTTCGTGTAGTTCTCGAAAATGGAACCCGAATGGTCTTTCCCTAGCAGACCCTAAAGAACTAGTCTTCTCCCCCCATTTTGAATTTTTATTTTTTTTAGGAAATGAAGACTTCATGTGAATTAAACCATGGTCTAATGCTACACGCTTTGATCACTAAACGTAATAATGACACACTTCCGAGTGAAATAGTATCAGTAATCAGAGAAAGATTGGACGGAGTAAGAAAAGAATCCAGATGCGAAGATAATAAGTTACAATTTGGTAAAGGAAAATCAAAATCCGCAGCGAAAAGAAGAGCACGACACCTAGAAAGATGTCACAAATGCGGAAAATGGTCACATGGAGGTAAATGTTCAAATAATCAAACCTATTCAAACACCGAATTTGTTACTTTATGCAGAGACGGACCGTTCATATGTTTAGAAGAAAAAACACTGAATGCTCGAGGTTACGCCTATGTAGCTATGAAAAACCAATTAAACCGACTATCTTATGAGTGGGATAGATCATATCACTAAGAATACTATCTCACAGGTAAGTCTGTACAGTTTTTATTTTTTTTATTTTTATTTTTAACCTTTTGATAATAAACGCTAATTTGTTCGCTATAAAGTATTAAATTGGTATTCGATGAAATTTGGTTTGGCGACCGAAATTATTGATATCATTCAAAAAATTTATTACATCACTGCGAAATTTAACGTTTATTCTTAAGGTATAAATATCTTTAATCAATCAACACAAAATATTTCAAAAATTCGTCATGAGTTAAATTAGGTCATGGAACCGAAATTACTTTACCGAAAAGAGGGGCGAATATTTTTGATAATATTTGATTGATTAAGGTGGGATAAAAGCCAAAAAGATTTTTAATTTTATTTTTACCATGTTTTTACAATTAATATATAATTATTAATTTAATATTGTAAACTTATTTAAAATTGTAAATATTTGAAAAAATTAATCTTTTTAATATAAGTTTGTATGTATAAAAACAAAAATATAATATAAGTTTGGTGTAAATTTATAATATGAATTTTTAATTAAGTTTGGTGTGAATTTTTAATTTTATGCATTTTAAATATAAGTTTGGTGTGAATTTAAAAACAAAAATTTACTTTATTTTGCTAAGTTAAAAATATAATTTTTAAAATTCGTCGTAAGTTGAAGACTAGGTCATTGAACCGAAATTGCTTTACCCGAGGGAGGGACGAGAACTTTTATTATCATTATTTTTAATCTTATTGAACTAAAGTATGCCAAAAAAAAAAAAAACCCAAAAATCTTTACTTTTAAAATCGCGCTTTAATTTGACAAATTTTAAAATTTTGTCGAGGGACAGACTAGGACATCGATCCAAAACACCCTCGCTCCTAAAGGAAAACAAAATTTTTAGAATTTAATTAATTATATGTTTTATAAAGTATAAGGTTGTTTAAAAAAACATGAAATCACTGTAGCCGGGTACCCATGCGATCGCATGGGATTCTCACTATCCCTCCATGCGATCGCATGGAGGCAAATTCCAGGCCTGATACATACAGCTCGCTGTTCTGTCTTCTCCACATAAACACACACACATATACGAAAAACACTCAAAACCTCACCAAATTTCATCATTTTTCCACCGTAATTCGTCATTTTTCTTGCTCTAATCATGCTTAGATTCTCATTCTTCAGCAAAATGGTAAAAATTACACCCCTAAACTCTATAAATTCCTAGTTTTTGTGATAATTATCAATTTTTTACCTAATGCAATTTTGTTAATTTCTAGTGTAATTAGTGTTAAATTGTTAGTATTTTATGCATTTATAACTTAGATTGATGCTATTTAACATGATTTGAAGCCAAAAACTTCAAAATTTTTAGAAATCTAGGGTTTGTGTTCTTGAGCAATTTGGGGCTTTTTGATATAAACAGGTTATGGCCAATTTTTGTCATGAATTATTGCTAAATTGAGTAGTGTAACATGTTTAGATAGTTAAATGATCCAAACATTGATCCTAAACATGATTTTTAGAGATTAAAGTGGACTTTTTAAGTCCAAAATTCATGAACTTGATTAATTTGATATATTTGTCATTTGAGACTTGTTTAATTATTAGTAATGACTATTTTGACATGTTATTTGAGTTAAATGCTTATGAACTTTGTATACATTTTCATATGTGCTTATTTGAAAAGTGTAGAATTGTGAAAAATTGTGAAAATGTGTATAAGTTTAATTTTGATTTAACATGTTATAGTGATTGTTTTAAGTTGTTATTTTGCTAACACTAATGCATATTTGGATACACAAATTTTGTGTTTAATGTGTTTTGCAGAAAGCCGATACTGGAGGTTCAGGAGTATCATCATCTAGACGACCAGCACCAGCACCAGAACTAGAATCAGAAATGCAACACGAACAAGAACTACAACAAGAACCACAACAACAGCCTGATCAGCACATACCTTATTATGATCCAGTACAGTTTGTTGATGAATTCATAGTATTCCCAATGAGGCCGCCAGTAGAATTTCCAACGATTCCTGAGCACACTCTGCATCCTAATCTGAGATTTGATAGGAGATGGAGAGATTACGAGACATATCAAAGGAACAAATTCAAATTGGTAACAAAAAATGTAGAGGTGCCAAGGGTAATCGATTGGGCCCATTTGGAAACGGTCCATCTAGCTGACCGTGTTAGACAGCTTTTAGTTCAAAGGTATGGCAGTTCTTCTTTTACAGATTGGGAACGTCTTTTCACCATTCGTAGACCTGTATATAAGGAATGGTGTGTTGAGTTGATGAGTACTGTATCACTTGATACAAATATAGTTAGAATAGATGATAGAAGATTTCTTAGGTTTATCCTTGGCGGTAGGATGTACAGAATGTCCATGCTGGACATGGCGAGGGTTTTACAGATATATACTCCCGGTGAGTTGCTACTACCCGATTGTACAAACTTGATTCATTATGGTGAAAGGGTAGATAGCAACTTTGACGCTGACGCCATTTGGAGGCGTATGTCACATTTTGATGTTTTTACACGAGCAGGAGGACACTCCTATATACATATTGACAGAGCCGAGCTTCGTATTATTCATAGATTTTTGGCTAACTCGATTACACAGAGAGGTCACAATAAAGAAAAAATTACCTTACATGATTTATTCTACCTAAAGTATATTCGGGATCCTAGAAGCTTTGTCAATATCCCTTACTGTGTTGCTTTTTATTTATCTAAAATGGTAGAGGGAATGCAGGACGGGAGTATAATAGGAGGAGGTATTTTTGTTACTCTCATTGGAGAGTATTTAGGTGTTGATAGGTGAAATGTCCCGTTCTTATTGATTAAAAACGTTCCATATTAATTGATTTCGTTGCGAGGTTTTGACCTCTATATGAGACGTTTTTCAAAGACTGCATTCATTTTTAAAACAAACTATAACCTTTATTTCATAAATAAAGGTTTAAAAAGCTTTACGTAGATTATCAAATAATGATAATCTAAAATATCCTGTTTACACACGACCATTACATAATGGTTTACAATACAAATATGTTACATCGAAATCAGTTTCTTGAATGCAGTTTTTACACAATATCATACAAACATGGACTCCAAATCTTGTCCTTATTTTAGTATGCAACAGCGGAAGCTCTTAATATTCACCTGAGAATAAACATGCTTTAAACGTCAACAAAAATGTTGGTGAGTTATAGGTTTAACCTATATATATCAAATCGTAACAATAGACCACAAGATTTCATATTTCAATACACATCCCATACATAGAGATAAAAATCATTCATATGGTGAACACCTGGTAACCGACATTAACAAGATGCATATATAAGAATATCCCCATCATTCCGGGACACCCTTCGGATATGATATAAATTTCGAAGTACTAAAGCATCCGGTACTTTGGATGGGGCTTGTTGGGCCCGATAGATCTATCTTTAGGATTCGCGTCAATTAGGGTGTCTGTTCCCTAATTCTTAGATTACCAGACTTAATAAAAAGGGACATATTCGATTTCGATAATTCAACCATAGAATGTAGTTTCACTTACTTGTGTCTATTTTGTAAATCATTTATAAAACCTGCATGTATTCTCATCCCAAAAATATTATATTTTAAAAGTGGGACTATAACTCACTTTCACAGATTTTTACTTCGTCGGGAAGTAAGACTTGGCCACTGGTTGATTCACGAACCTATAACAATATATACATATATATCAAAGTATGTTCAAAATATATTTACAACACTTTTAATATATTTCGATGTTTTAAGTTTATTAAGTCAGCTGTCCTCGTTAGTAACCTACAACTAGTTGTCCACAGTTAGATGTACAGAAATAAATCGATAAATATTATCTTGAATCAATCCACGACCCAGTGTATACGTATCTCAGTATTGATCACAACTCAAAATATATATATTTTGGAATCAACCTCAACCCTGTATAGCTAACTCCAACATTCACATATAGAGTGTCTATGGTTGTTCCGAAATATATATAGATGTGTCGACATGATAGGTCGAAACATTGTATACGTGTCTATGGTATCTCAAGATTACATAATATACAATACAAGTTGATTAAGTTATGGTTGGAATAGATTTGTTACTAATTTTCACGTAGCTAAAATGAGAAAAATTATCCAATCTTGTTTTACCCATAACTTCTTCATTTTAAATCCGTTTTGAGTGAATCAAATTGCTATGGTTTCATATTGAACTCTATTTTATGAATCTAAACAGAAAAAGTATAGGTTTATAGTCGTAAAATAAGTTACAAGTCATTTTTGTAAAGGTAGTCATTTCAGTCGAAAGAACGACGTCTAGATGACCATTTTAGAAAACATACTTCCACTTTGAGTTTAACCATAATTTTTGGATATAGTTTCATGTTCATAATAAAAATCATTTTCTCAGAATAACAACTTTTAAATCAAAGTTTATCATAGTTTTTAATTAACTAACCCAAAACAGCCCGCAGTGTTACTACGACGGCGTAAATCCGGTTTTACGGTGTTTTTCGTGTTTCCAGATTTTAAATCATTAAGTTAGCATATCATATAGATATAGAACATGTGTTTAGTTGATTTTAAAAGTCAAGTTAGAAGGATTAACTTTTGTTTGCGAACAAGTTTAGAATTAACTAAACTATGTTCTAGTGATTACAAGTTTAAACCTTCGAATAAGATAGCTTTATATGTATGAATCGAATGATGTTATGAACATCATTACTACCTTAAGTTCCTTGGATAAACCTACTGGAAAAGAGAAAAATGGATCTAGCTTCAATGGATCCTTGGATGGCTCGAAGTTCTTGAAGCAGAATCATGACACGAAAACAAGTTCAAGTAAGATCATCACTTGAAATAAGATTGTTATAGTTATAGAAATTGAACCAAAGTTTGAATATGATTATTACCTTGTATTAGAATGATAACCTACTGTAAGAAACAAAGATTTCTTGAGGTTGGATGATCACCTTACAAGATTGGAAGTGAGCTAGCAAACTTGAAAGTATTCTTGATTTTATGAAACTAGAACTTTTGGAATTTATGAAGAACACTTAGAACTTGAAGATAGAACTTGAGAGAGATCAATTAGATGAAGAAAATGGAAGAATGAAAGTGTTTGTAGGTGTTTTTGGTCGTTGGTTTATGGATTAGATATAAAGGATATGTTATTTTGTTTTCATGTAAATAAGTCATGAATGATTACTCATATTTTTGTAATTTTATGAGATATTTCATGCTAGTTGCCAAATGATGGTTCCCACATATGTTAGGTGACTCACATGGGCTGCTAAGAGCTGATCATTGGAGTGTATATACCAATAGTACATACATCTAAAAGCTGTGTATTGTACGAGTACGAATACGGGTGCATACGAGTAGAATTGTTGATGAAACTGAACGAGGATGTAATTGTAAGCATTTTTGTTAAGTAGAAGTATTTTGATAATTGTATTGAAGTCTTTCAAAAGTGTATAAATACATATTAAAACACTACATGTATATACATTTTAACTGAGTCGTTAAGTCATCGTTAGTCGTTACATGTAAGTGTTGTTTTGAAACCTTTAGGTTAACGATCTTGTTAAATGTTGTTAACCCAATGTTTATAATATCAAATAAGATTTTAAATTATTATATTATCATGATATTATCATGTATGATTATCTCTTAATATGATATATATACATTAAATGTCTTTACAACGATAATCGTTACATATATGTCTCGTTTAAAAATCATTAAGTTAGTAGTCTTGTTTTTACATATGTAGTTCATTGTTAATATACTTAATGATATGTTTACTTATCATAGTATCATGTTAACTATATATATATCCATATATATGTCATCATATAGTTTTTACAAGTTTTAACGTTCGTGAATCACCGGTCAGCTTGGGTGGTCAATTGTCTATATGAAACATATTTCAATTAATCAAGTATTAACAAGTTTGATTGCTTAACATATTGGAAACATTTAATCATGTAAATATCAATCTCAATTAATATATATAAACATGGAAAAGTTCGGGTCACTACAGTACCTACCCGTTAAATAAATTTCGTCCCGAAATTTTAAGCTGTTGAAGGTGTTGACGAATCTTCTGGAAATAGATGCGGGTATTTCTTCTTCATCTGATCTTCACGCTCCCAGGTGAACTCGGGTCCTCTACGAGCATTCCATCGAACCTTAACAATTGATATCTTGTTTTGCTTAAGTCTTTTAACCTCACGATCCATTATTTCGACGGGTTCTTCGATGAATTGAAGTTTTTCGTTGATTTGGATTTCATCTAACGGAATAGTGAGATCTTCTTTAGCAAAACATTTCTTTAAATTCGAGACGTGGAAAGTGTTATGTACAGCCGCGAGTTGTTGAGGTAACTCTAGTCGGTAAGCTACTGGTCCGACACGATCAATAATCTTGAATGGTCCAATATACCTTGGATTTAATTTCCCTCGTTTACCAAATCGAACAACGCCTTTCCAAGGTGCAACTTTAAGCATGACCATCTCTCCAATTTCAAATTCTATATCTTTTCTTTTAATGTCAGCGTAGCTCTTTTGTCGACTTTGGGCGGTTTTCAACCGTTGTTGAATTTGGATGATCTTCTCGGTAGTTTCTTGTATAATCTCCGGACCCGTAATCTGTCTATCCCCCACTTCACTCCAACAAATCGGAGACCTGCACTTTCTACCATAAAGTGCTTAATGGTAGCTGTTGTTGTAGGAAAATTCTGCTAATGGTAGATGTCGATCCCAACTGTTTCCGAAATCAATAACACATGCTCGTAGCATGTCTTCAAGTGTTTGTATCGTCCTTTCGCTCTGCCCATCAGTTTGTGGATGATAGGCAGTACTCATGTCTAGACGAGTTCCTAATGCTTGCTGTAATGTCTGCCAGAATCTTGAAATAAATCTGCCATCCCTATCAGAGATAATAGAGATTGGTATTCCATGTCTGGAGATGACTTCCTTCAAATACAGTCGTGCTAACTTCTCCATCTTGTCATCTTCTCTTATTGGCAAGAAGTGTGCTGATTTGGTGAGACGGTCAACTATTACCCAAATAGTATCAAAACCACTTGCAGTCCTTGGCAATTTAGTGATGAAATCCATGGTAATGTTTTCCCATTTCCATTCCGGGATTTCGGGTTGTTGAAGTAGACCTGATGGTTTCTGATGCTCAGCTTTGACCTTAGAACACGTCAAACATTCTCCTACGTATTTAGCAACATCGGCTTTCATACCCGGCCACCAAAAATGTTTCTTGAGATCCTTGTACATCTTCCCCGTTCCAGGATGTATTGAGTATCTGGTTTTTTGAGCTTCTCTAAGTACCATTTCTCTCATATCTCCAAATTTTGGTACCCAAATCCTTTCAGCCCTATACCGGGTTCCGTCTTCCCGAATATTAAGATGCTTCTCAGATCCTTTGGGTATTTCATCCTTTAAATTTCCCTCTTTTAAAACTCCTTGTTGCGCCTCCTTTATTTGAGTAGTAATGTTATTATGAATCATTATATTCATAGATTTTACTCGAATGGGTTCTCTGTCCTTCCTGCTCAAGGCATCGGCTACCACATTTGCCTTCCCCGGGTGGTAACGAATCTCAAAGTCGTAATCATTCAATAATTCAATCCACCTACGCTGCCTCATATTCAGTTGTTTCTGATTAAATATGTGTTGAAGACTTTTGTGGTCGGTATATATAATACTTTTGACCCCATATAAGTAGTGCCTCCAAGTCTTTAATGCAAAAACAACCGCGCCTAATTCCAAATCATGCGTCGTATAATTTTGTTCGTGAATCTTCAATTGTCTAGACGCATAAGCAATCACCTTCGTTCGTTGCATTAATACACAACCGAGACCTTGCTTTGATGCATCACAATAAATCACAAAATCATCATTCCCTTCAGGCAATGACAATATAGGTGCCGTAGTTAGCTTTTTCTTCAATAACTGAAACGCTTTCTCTTGTTCATCATTCCATTCAAATTTCTTCCCTTTATGCGTTAATGCAGTCAAGGGTTTTGCTATTCTGGAAAAGTCTTGGATGAACCTTCTGTAGTAACCAGCTAGTCCTAAAAACTGGCGTATGTGTTTCGGAGTTTTCGGGGTTTCCCACTTTTCAACAGTTTCTATCTTTGCCGGATCCACCTTAATACCTTCTTTGTTCACTATGTGACCGAGGAATTGAACTTCTTCCAACCAAAATGCACACTTTGAAAACTTAGCGTACAATTCTTCCTTCCTCAATACTTCTAACACCTTTCTCAAATGTTCACCGTGTTCTTGGTCATTCTTTGAGTAAATAAGTATGTCATCAATGAAAACAATGACAAACTTATCAAGGTATGGTCCACACACTCGGTTCATAAGGTCCATGAACACAGCTGGTGCATTAGTTAAACCAAACGGCATGACCATAAACTCGTAATGACCGTAACGTGTTCTGAAAGCAGTCTTTGGAATATCATCTTCTTTCACCCGCATTTGATGATACCCGGAACGTAAGTCAATCTTTGAATAAACAGACGAGCCTTGTAGTTGATCAAATAAGTCGTCGATTCTCGGTAGTGGGTAGCGGTTCTTGATGGTAAGTTTGTTCAACTCTCGGTAGTCGATACACAACCTGAATGTACCATCTTTCTTCTTGACAAACAAAACAGGAGCTCCCCACGGTGATGTGCTTGGTCGAATGAAACCACGCTCTAAAAGTTCTTGTAATTGGCTTTGTAGTTCTTTCATCTCGCTGGGTGCGAGTCTGTAAGGAGCACGAGCTATTGGTGCAGCTCCTGGTACAAGATCTATTTGAAATTCAACGGATCGATGTGGGGGTAATCCCGGTAATTCTTTCGGAAATACATCGGAAAATTCTTTTGCGATGGGAACATCATTGATGCTCTTTTCTTCAGTTTGTACTTTCTCGACGTGTGCTAGAACAGCATAGCAACCTTTTCTTATTAGTTTTTGTGCCTTCAAATTACTAATAAGATGTAGCTTCGTGTTGCCCTTTTCTCCGTACACCATTAAGGGTTTTCCTTTTGCTCGTATAATGCGAATTGCATTTTTGTAACAAACGATCTCTGCTTTCACTTCTTTCAACCAGTCCATACCGATTATCACATCAAAACTCCCTAACTCTACTGGTATCAAATCAATCTTAAATGTTTCGCTAACCAGTTTAATTTCTCGATTCCGACATATATTATCTGCTGAAATTAATTTACCATTTGCTAATTCGAGTAAAAATTTACTATCCAAAGGCGTCAATGGACAACTTAATTTAGCAAAAAAATCTCTACTCATATAGCTTCTATCCGCACCCGAATCAAATAAAACGTAAGCAGATTTATTGTCAATAAGAAACGTACCCGTAACAAGCTCCGGGTCTTCCTGTGCCTCTGCCGCATTGATATTGAAAACTCTTCCACGGCCTTGTCCATTCGTGTTCTCCTGGTTCGGGCAATTTCTAATAATGTGGCCTGGTTTTCCACATTTATAACAAACTACATTGGCATAACTTGCTCCGACACTACTTGCTCCGCCATTACTCGTTCCGACACCATTTGTTCCTTTCGTTCTATTAACCCCTGGTCCGTAGACCTCACACTTCGCCGCGCTATGACCATTTCTTTTACACTTGTTGCAAAATTTGGTGCAGAACCCCGAGTGATTCTTTTCACACCTTTGGCATAGCTGCTTCTGATTGTTGTTGTTGTTATTATTGTTGTTGGGATGATTGTTGTAGTTGCTGTTGTTGTTGTTGTTGTTGTTGTTGTTGGGCCGTTTGTTGTAGTTGCGATTGATGTTGCGATTGTTGGGATAATTGTTGCGATTATTGTTGTAATTGTTGTTGTTGTTGTATTGGTGATTCTTATCACCGTTTTCCTCCCACTTTCTTTTGACTTGCTTCACATTGGCCTCTTCAGCAGTCTGTTCTTTAATTCTTTCTTCAATTTGGTTCACGACTTTGTGAGCCATTCTACATGCCTGTTGTATGGAGGCGAGCTCGTGTGAACTTATATCTTCTTGGATTCTTTCCGGTAATCCTTTCACAAATGCGTCGATCTTCTCTTCCTCATCTTCGAATGCTCCCGGACACAATAGGCACAATTCTGTGAATCGTCTTTCGTACGTGGTAATATCAAATCCTTGGGTTCGTAACCCTCTAAGTTCTGTCTTGAGCTTATTGACCTCGGTTCTGGGACGGTACTTCTCGTTCATCAAGTGCTTGAATGCTGACCACGGTAGTGCGTACGAATCGTCTTGTCCCACTTGCTCTAGATAGGTATTCCACCATGTTAACGCAGAACCTGTGAAGGTATGCGTAGCGTACTTTACTTTGTCCTCTTCAGTACACTTACTTATGGCAAACACCGATTCGACCTTCTCGGTCCACCGTTTCAATCCGATCGGTCCTTCGGTTCCATCAAATTCCAAAGGTTTGCAGGCAGTGAATTCTTTGTAGGTGCATCCTACACGATTTCCTATACTGCTAGATCCAAGGTTATTGTTGGTATGTAGCGCAGCCTGTACTGCGGCTATGTTTGAAGCTAGAAAAGTACGGAATTCCTCTTCATTCATATTCACGGTGTGTCGAGTAGTCGGTGCCATTTCCTTCAAAATAGTTAAATGGAACAAGTTAATCATACAGAATATTAAGAGTAGTTAATAGTATTTCGTAGCATAATATGAACTCATTTATAAAAGCTTTTTCTTCATATTAGCGTTTTATAAGTTTAAATTCGGGTAGTACCTACCCGTTAAGTTCATACTTAGTAGCTAATATACAATTCAACTACTACAATTCTATATGAAAAACTGATTATAATAATATTTCGCGTTCAAACTTTTATACAATATTTTACAAACTTACAATACCGCTTATTTTACATAAAGCATGAAATATAGCACACAATAACTTTGATACAAGATAGTTGTGAAGACAATTCTAGCTAGTACACAAGTCGTTCAGCAAAGGCAATAAAGACACGTAATTCATACGTCCAGAAACAAGTCATGCATTCTGGTTTTACTAGGACTACTTCCCATCCTTGGTCTTGTGCAACATAACCGTTATGGCCGTTGATAAGACAGCGTGTTGTAACGTCATCAAAGGGACGAGGGTTACGTAATGTCCAACAGTCCCGTAATAATCTAAAAACCTCATTTCTTACCCCAATTACCGACTCCGTCACTTGTGGAAATGTTTTGTTTAATAGTTGTAGCCCGATGTTCTTGTTCTCACTTTGGTGAGAAGCGAACATTACTAATCCGTAAGCATAACATGCTTCTTTATGTTGCATGTTAGCCGCTTTTTCTAAATCACGAAGTCCAATATTCGGATATATTGAGTCAAAATAATTTCTTAACCCGTTGCGTAAAATAGCATTTGGGTTCCCCGCAATATATGCGTCAAAGTAAACACATCGTAACTTATGGGTTTCCCAATGTGATATCCCCCATCTTTCAAACGAAAGTCTCTTATAAACCAAGACATTCTTGGAACGTTCTTCGAATGTCTTACAAACTGATCTCGCCTTAAATAGTTGTGCCGAAGAATTCTGGCCGACTCTAGACAAGATTTCATCAATCATGTCTCCGGGTAGGTCTCTTAAAATATTGGGTTGTCTATCCATTTTGTGTTTTTATACTGTAAAATAGACAAAAGTTAGATTCATAAAAAAAAATACTTATTAATACAAGCAATTTTTACATATATCATAAAGCATAAGCACACTATATTACATATATTACACCACACGAATACAACTATCTTATTCCGACTCGCTTGTTTCTTCTTCTTCGGTTTTGGTTCGTTTTGCCAAGTTTCTAGGGATATATGATGTTCCCCTAATACGAGCCGTAATTTTCCACATTGGTTTAGAAAAACCTGGTGGTTTAGAGGTTCCCGGGTCATTGTTACAACTTAAGGACTTCGGGGGTTGACGATACATATAAAGTTCATCGGGGTTGGAATTAGACTTCTCTATTTTTATGCCCTTTCCCTTATTATTTTCTTTTGCCTTTTTAAATTCAGTTGGGGTAATTTCTATAACATCATCGGAATTCTCGTCGGAATCCGATTCATCGGAGAATTGGTAATCCTCCCAATATTTTGCTTCCTTGGCGGAAACACCATTGACCATAATTAACCTTGGTCGGTTGGTTGAGGATTTTCTTTTACTTAACCGTTTTATTATTTCCCCCACCGGTTCTATTTCTTCATCCGGTTCCGATTCTTCTTCCGGTTCCGATTCTTCTTCCGGTTCCGACTCTTCTTCCGGTTCCTCTTCGGGAACTTGTGAATCAGTCCACAAATCATTCCAATTTACATTTGACTCTTCATTATTATTAGGTGAGTCAATGGGACTTGTTCTAGAGGTAGACATCTATCACATAATATCAAACGCGTTAAGAGATTAATATATCACATAATATTCACATGTTAAAAATATATAGTTTCCAACAAAATTTGTTAAGCAATCATTTTTCAAATAAACACGGTCGAAGTCCAGACTCACTAATGCATCCTAACAAACTCGATAAGACACACTAATGCAAAATTCTGGTTCTCTAAGACCAACGCTCGGATACCAACTGAAATGTCCCGTTCTTATTGATTAAAAACGTTCCATATTAATTGATTTCGTTGCGAGGTTTTGACCTCTATATGAGACGTTTTTCAAAGACTGCATTCATTTTTAAAACAAACTATAACCTTTATTTCATAAATAAAGGTTTAAAAAGCTTTACGTAGATTATCAAATAATGATAATCTAAAATATCCTGTTTACACACGACCATTACATAATGGTTTACAATACAAATATGTTACATCGAAATCAGTTTCTTGAATGCAGTTTTTACACAATATCATACAAACATGGACTCCAAATCTTGTCCTTATTTTAGTATGCAACAGCGGAAGCTCTTAATATTCACCTGAGAATAAACATGCTTTAAACGTCAACAAAAATGTTGGTGAGTTATAGGTTTAACCTATATATATCAAATCGTAACAATAGACCACAAGATTTCATATTTCAATACACATCCCATACATAGAGATAAAAATCATTCATATGGTGAACACCTGGTAACCGACATTAACAAGATGCATATATAAGAATATCCCCATCATTCCGGGACACCCTTCGGATATGATATAAATTTCGAAGTACTAAAGCATCCGGTACTTTGGATGGGGCTTGTTGGGCCCGATAGATCTATCTTTAGGATTCGCGTCAATTAGGGTGTCTGTTCCCTAATTCTTAGATTACCAGACTTAATAAAAAGGGGCATATTCGATTTCGATAATTCAACCATAGAATGTAGTTTCACTTACTTGTGTCTATTTTGTAAATCATTTATAAAACCTGCATGTATTCTCATCCCAAAAATATTATATTTTAAAAGTGGGACTATAACTCACTTTCACAGATTTTTACTTCGTCGGGAAGTAAGACTTGGCCACTGGTTGATTCACGAACCTATAACAATATATACATATATATCAAAGTATGTTCAAAATATATTTACAACACTTTTAATATATTTCGATGTTTTAAGTTTATTAAGTCAGCTGTCCTCGTTAGTAACCTACAACTAGTTGTCCACAGTTAGATGTACAGAAATAAATCGATAAATATTATCTTGAATCAATCCACGACCCAGTGTATACGTATCTCAGTATTGATCACAACTCAAACTATATATATTTTGGAATCAACCTCAACCCTGTATAGCTAACTCCAACATTCACATATAGAGTGTCTATGGTTGTTCCGAAATATATATAGATGTGTCGACATGATAGGTCGAAACATTGTATACGTGTCTATGGTATATCAAGATTACATAATATACAATACAAGTTGATTAAGTTATGGTTGGAATAGATTTGTTACTAATTTTCACGTAGCTAAAATGAGAAAAATTATCCAATCTTGTTTTACCCATAACTTCTTCATTTTAAATCCGTTTTGAGTGAATCAAATTGCTATGGTTTCATATTGAACTCTATTTTATGAATATAAACAGAAAAAGTATAGGTTTATAGTCGGAAAATAAGTTACAAGTCGTTTTTGTAAAGGTAGTCATTTCAGTCGAAAGAACGACGTCTAGATGACCATTTTAGAAAACATACTTCCACTTTGAGTTTAACCATAATTTTTGGATATAGTTTCATGTTCATAATAAAAATCATTTTCTCAGAATAACAACTTTTAAATCAAAGTTTATCATAGTTTTTAATTAACTAACCCAAAACAGCCCGCGGTGTTACTACGACGGCGTAAATCCGGTTTTACGGTGTTTTTCGTGTTTCCAGATTTTAAATCATTAAGTTAGCATATCATATAGATATAGAACATGTGTTTAGTTGATTTTAAAAGTCAAGTTAGAAGGATTAACTTTTGTTTGCGAACAAGTTTAGAATTAACTAAACTATGTTCTAGTGATTACAAGTTTAAACCTTCGAATAAGATAGCTTTATATGTATGAATCGAATGATGTTATGAACATCATTACTACCTTAAGTTCCTTGGATAAACCTACTGGAAAAGAGAAAAATGGATCTAGCTTCAATGGATCCTTGGATGGCTCGAAGTTCTTGAAGCAGAATCATGACACGAAAACAAGTTCAAGTAAGATCATCACTTGAAATAAGATTGTTATAGTTATAGAAATTGAACCAAAGTTTGAATATGATTATTACCTTTTATTAGAATGATAACCTACTGTAAGAAACAAAGATTTCTTGAGGTTGGATGATCACCTTACAAGATTGGAAGTGAGCTAGCAAACTTGAAAGTATTCTTGATTTTATGAAACTAGAACTTTTGGAATTTATGAAGAACACTTAGAACTTGAAGATAGAACTTGAGAGAGATCAATTAGATGAAGAAAATGGAAGAATGAAAGTGTTTGTAGGTGTTTTTGGTCGTTGGTTTATGGATTAGATATAAAGGATATGTTATTTTGTTTTCATGTAAATAAGTCATGAATGATTACTCATATTTTTGTAATTTTATGAGATATTTCATGCTAGTTGCCAAATGATGGTTCCCACATGTGTTAGGTGACTCACATGGGCTGCTAAGAGCTGATCATTGGAGTGTATATACCAATAGTACATACATCTAAAAGCTGTGTATTGTACGAGTACGAATACGGGTGCATACGAGTAGAATTGTTGATGAAACTGAACGAGGATGTAATTGTAAGCATTTTTGTTAAGTAGAAGTATTTTGATAAGTGTATTGAAGTCTTTCAAAAGTGTATAAATACATATTAAAACACTACATGTATATACATTTTAACTGAGTCGTTAAGTCATCGTTAGTCGTTACATGTAAGTGTTGTTTTGAAACCTTTAGGTTAACGATCTTGTTAAATGTTGTTAACCCAATGTTTATAATATCAAATAAGATTTTAAATTATTATATTATCATGATATTATCATGTATGAATATCTCTTAATATGATATATATACATTAAATGTCTTTACAACGATAATCGTTACATATATGTCTCGTTTAAAAATCATTAAGTTAGTAGTCTTGTTTTTACATATGTAGTTCATTGTTAATATACTTAATGATATGTTTACTTATCATAGTATCATGTTAACTATATATATATCCATATATATGTCATCATATAGTTTTTACAAGTTTTAACGTTCGTGAATCACCGGTCAGCTTGGGTGGTCAATTGTCTATATGAAACATATTTCAATTAATCAAGTATTAACAAGTTTGATTGCTTAACATATTGGAAACATTTAATCATGTAAATATCAATCTCAATTAATATATATAAACATGGAAAAGTTCGGGTCACTACAATAGGAACCAAGGTGGTCCATTACAGCTTTGTAGAGAACAGGTTGAGCCCTTAGGATTGATAGTTTATGTGGGTGCTAAGGTATTGAAAAGTAGACGTAACCAGGCAGTACCCTATGAGGGATCTCATCCTCAGGTAGAGAGAGGCTCAGACGAGGAAATGGAGGAGGCGGAAGACATTAGGGATGTCTTTCGAGATGCTATTCTTGACGTCCACGTTCGTATAGATGAGGAAGCAATGACGAACGCGGCCAGACATAGTATGTATGAGCAGTGGAACTCCGAGCAAGTATACAAGGGTTATAGGCGATGCCAACACGATAGCTGGTTAGTTCATCAGCACCAAATCATGAGCCAGCTATCATATCAGGTACCAAATAACTATGTACCTACTCGACCTGCTCATTTTCTGCCACACAGCCCCGATATCCGACCACCCTTTAACCGGTATGACTATAACCAAGCCTATCAGAACACCTATAACCAACAATAGAACCCACCTGACGAGATGAACTGGAACCCATATCCAGACTGATTTAGTTCCATTTGGTTATTTATACGATTTTTATGTTTTTATCTTTTTACTTATTCATGTTTAAACTTATGTTATTGAATATACTTATGTAATCTTTATCATTTTTATTATTATTGTGTACTAATATTTCACATTTAGGATTTGAAAGTGGGATATTAAGTCCCATTTCAAATTGCCATGCATGTTTATATTTGTATGTATGTATATTGTAAATTGTACAAAACAGGGTAAAACATCGCATTTTCAAAGACTGGCATTAAGTTCAGCAAAAGCTACTAATTTTGATGACAAGATGACAAATAAATGTGATGTAACAACAGACGGAATGAACAAATGATATGCACCATTTATCATTCAGCAAACAAACGCCAATATGTTTGGAAACTTTGGTAAAATTTAATCATTTTTACGCTAATCACCCTCAATAATTTAAATTGTTACTGATTTCTTGCAAATGAGGGCATTGCAAGATCTTAAGTGTGGGAAGGGGTTAAATTCTTTCGGATTTTAAAAATTTTTACTTTATACACTTGGTTACCATTAGAAATACTAGTAAAGTAGTAGTTGTATTAGAATCTAGTGCTCTCTGATAATAAAGAACAGCCCTAGTCTTATATACTGACTACCCAATTCTAGTAAAATTTTTCAAAATTTTCAATTAAATGAACTCAAAATCATGTTTATACATATTTATGAACGATAAAACTAGGTGTTAACGCCGAAATTATTGCTACCTCGAAAAGGACATAAATTGAGAAACAACCCAAAATATTAGAATTCATTTAAGAATGGAATAGAGGAGAACAAGAAGGCAAATAAAAGAAAATAAAAGACAAGTGTGGGAAAATTTACCAAGTTATTTTAAAACATATATCACATATTTTTGTACAAATAACTGAAAATACTTTTGCTTTAGACTAAACTAATCAGTTTTACCCGATTTACTGTAATATATTTGAACGAAAGATGGATCTACACGATGAATCAATTCCATCATTAAAAGGAAGTAAAGTCTTCCGAAAAAGACACGCGCTTCTTGATTTAGGTCATGAAGTTGTCGTCCAGACTAGCTGTAGGTTGACGAAAAATCTAGAAAAGTCATCACTAAAATCAGCAGGAAATCCACGGACCTCGGCATCAAACAGGGTCGCCAAGTGGTCAGACTTATCCTAACCATGAGAGGATCTGTCTTGTAAAATTGGGAGGACGCCGTGAAAATTAGCTGGATAAGACTAATGAATCAGTACCATTGAACGTAAAATCCTAGGAATTCACCTGGAATTCATTAGGTTACCTGAACCAAATCGGGTGTCAACCGTAAGAACGGTGGTTGCATAGCATAGTCAAAGACAGGACCTTGTGCCAGACCGGAAAATTATAAGGGTGAGCTTTACTATTGCTCCTACAAAGGATAGTAATTGCGTCCGACACGTTATAGACCATAATTAAAAGCATGTCAGGGGACATTGCCTTAACAGTTGCTTGTTCAACGCTTTCCTTTACAACCGGACGTTAGTTTATCGAAAGGTAATATTCGGAGCAAGTATACTGGACGTGTTGCTTTCCTAATACAAGGTTAGCAAGTGGGTGACACAAAACCATAAGTTTTGAGCTAAAATTTTCAAATCTAAAACCCACCAAACCCACAAAAAGAATTTGCAAACACCGGTGAAGGGTTATTCCGGAAAACTTATCTAGGGTAAAAACTAGATTTAATTATCAAAAGATCAAATGTTTTCATAAAGATCCAATTTCCTTAATGGATCTAAACTTTTTAGTCATGTGGGACTGTAAACCATATCGTTACTACCATTGTTTATACCGCCGTATTGAAATCACTGATGTACAAAGTGTGAAGAATAAAGAAGTGATTCTAGTATTTCAAGACTATATTGCTTGAGGACAAGCAACACTCAAGTGTGGGAATATTTGATAATGCTAACAACGAACATATATTTCATAGCATTATCCCTCAAGAAAGACAAGCTTTTAGTTGCAATTGTTCTATTTACAAGTGATATTCGTTTAAAAAATAAAAGGTGAGGACAAAAGACAGATTCGATGAATTAAAGACGCAAACGACCAAAAAGCTCAAAAGAACAAAATACAATCAAAGAGGTTCCAATTATTGATAAGAAACGTCTCGAAATTACAAGAGTACAAGATTCAAAACGCAAAGTACAAGATATTAAATTGTACGCAAGGACGTTCGAAAATCCGGAACCAGGACCAGAGTCAACTCTCAACGCTCGACGCAACGGACTAAAAATTACAAGTCAACTATGCATATGAATATAATATATTATATAATTAATTATTAAAATTAATATATATATTATATTATATTTAAATAAACGTCGGCAGAAGAAAACAACCAAATTTGGCTCTTCCCAGCTGGCCATGCGATCGCGTGGCCTTGAAGGGTAAAGCTCATACGATCGCATGAGCATCTTTTCTAGATCACAGGCCTATAAAAATCGAGCTTTGGTGTAACACAAAAAAAATCTTTTTCTATCTCTCAATATATCTATACGTAATATTTATATTTATATTTTAATTTTAATTTTAATTTTAATTTTAAATCCTAATAATATGGGTATGTTAGCGAATGTTGTAAGGGTGTAAGTCGAAATTCTGTCCGTGTAACGCTACGCTATTTTTAATCATTGTAAGTTATGTTCAACCTTTTTGCATTAATGTCTCGTAGCTAAGTTATTATTATGCTTATTTAATCCGAAGTAATCATGATGTTGGGCTAATTATTAAAATTGGGTAATTGGGCTTTGTACCATAATTGGGGTTTGGACAAAAGAACGACACTTGTGGAAATTAGACTATGGGCTATTAATGGGCTTTATATTTGTTTAACTAAATGATAATTTGTTAATGTTAATATAAAGATTTACAATTGGACGTCCCTATAAATAACCATATACACTCGATCGGATACGATGGGCAGGGTATTTATATGTACGAATAATCGTTCATTTAACCGGACACGGGAATGGATTAATAACCACTAGAATTATTAAAACAGGGGTGAAATTATGTACAAGGACACTTGGCATAATTGATAACAAAGTATTAAAACCTTGGGTTACACGCAGTCGACATCCTGGTGTAATTATTAAATAAAGTATTAAAACCTTGTTACAGTTTAAGTCCCCAATTAGTTGGAATATTTAACTTCGGGTATAAGGATAATTTGACGAGGATACTCGCACTTTATATTTATGACTGATGGACTGTTATGGACAAAAACCAGACGGACATATTAAATAATCCAGGACGAAGGACAATTAACCCATGGGCATAAAACTAAAATCCACACGTCAAACATCATGATTACGGAAGTTTAAATAAGCATAATTCTTTTATTTCATATTTAATTTCCTTTATTTTATATTTAATTGCACTTCTAATTATCGCACTTTTATTTATTGTTATTATATTTAATTGCACTTTTTATTATCGTACTTTTTAATTATCGCAAGTTTATTTTATCGCACTTTTATTTATCGCAATTTTATTATCGTTATTTACTTTACGCTTTAAATTAAGTCTTTTATTTATTTAATATTTTTACATTTTGTTTTAACTGCAACTAAAGTTTTAAAATCGACAAACCGGTCATTATACGGTAAAAACCCCCCTTTATAATAATAATATTACTTATATATATATTTGTATTTTTATAAAATAAAACTAATATAGCGTTAAGCTTTGTTTAAAGATTTTCCCTGTGGAACGAACCGGACTTACTAAAAACTACACTACTGTACGATTAGGTACACTGCCTATAAGTGTTGTAGCAAGGTTTAAGTATATCCATTCTATAAATAAATAAATATCTTGTGTAAAATTGTATCGTATTTACTAGTATTTCCTTGTAAAATTTAATAGTATTTTATACCCCTTAGCTTTAACATCAGATACCTATAGTAAATCGATTAAATAAAAGAAAATCCTCAACCAACGGACCAAAGTTAATAATGGTCAATGGTATTTCCGCCGAGGAAGCAAAATATTGGGGAGATTACCAATTTTTCGATGAATCGGATCCCGATGAGGATTCCGATGATGTTATAGAAATTACCTCGACCCAATTTAATAAAGCGAAAGAAAATAATAAGGGAAAAGGTATAAAAATAAAGAAACCCGATTCCAACCCCGATGAACTTTATATGTATCGGAAACATCCGTATTTCCTAAAATGTAACAATGACCCGGGAACCTCTAAACCACCAGGTTTTTCTAAACCATTATGGAAAATGACGGCTCATATTAGAGGAACACCATATATTGCTAGAAAATTAGGAAAACGAACCAAGTCCGAAGAAGAAGAAACCAGTGATTCAGATTAGAGGGTTGTAATCATGTTGTGTATTATATGTATTGTAGTGTGCTTGTACTTTTATGTTCTATGTAAAAAAATTTCTTGTATTGTTTGTTATTACGAATCTAATCCTTGTCTATTTTACAGTATAAAAACAAAATGGACGTTAAGGGTAGACAATCGAATATTTTAGAAGACCTACCAGAGGATATGATTGAGGAAATCTTGTCTAGAGTCGGTCAGAATTCATCAGCACATTTAGTTATGGCGAAATTAACTTGTCAAACATTTGAAAGACTTTCCAGAAATGCCTTAGTTTATAAAAGGCTTTCCTTTGATAGGTGGGGTATATCCACTGTTGTAAACGGCGTCCGTTGCGGCCGTTGCGACGCCCGTTGCGGCGTTTTGGTGAGTAAACCGTTTCGACCCCATCCCGTTTTCTTATAAGCTGGTCAACGGTCAAAAGTCAGGTCAAATGCAGGAAAAATTGGGTCAACGCCTGTCAAAAGTCAGAAATTCTGTTAAAATCGGTCATAAGTCGGTCAAATCAATCAAAATTGACTTAGTTTAGTATTCCATTTTGTATTATATTAATGCTAATAACAATTATATGTACAAACTTGTGAACGAAGGTTTTTTAGCTCTAAAATATGTGTAAATATATATTTATATATATATATATAAGTCAACATTAGTCAACATCCGTTTCGACCCCGTCTCTGCCCCGTTTTTTCCGTTGCGACGTTTTGAGGTCGTTACCGTTTCGGCCCCGCCTTGCGTCTTTTTCAACCTTGGGTATATCACATTGGGGTGACCGTAAGTTACGCCGTGTTTTCTTTAAAGCATTAAATGCATGGAACCCAAATGCAATTTTACGCTACGGGTTAAGAACATATTTTGACTCAACATATCCCAACATAGGATTTCGTGAATTAGAAAGAGCTTCTAACATGCAACATAAAGAAGCATGTTATGCTTACGGGTTAGTGATGTTCGCTTCTTACCAAAGTGAGAAAAAGAACATCGGATTGCAACTTTTAAATAAAACCTTCCCACAAGTGACGGATTCAGTAGTTGGGGTGAGAAATAAGGTTTTTAGATTATTACGGGGCTGTTGGACATTACGAAACCCTCGTCAATTTTTGATGACATTACAACATGCTGCCTAGCCAATGGTCATAACGGTTATTTTCCACAAGACCAAGGATGGGAAGTCGTCTTAGTAAAACCAGAATGCATGACTTGTTTCTGGACTTATGAATTACGTGTCTTTATTTCCTTTGCTGAACAACTTGCGTATTAACTAGATTTATCTTCAAAACTGTCCTGTATCATAGTGTACTATATTTCATGTTATATGTAATATATCGAAGTTGTAAGTTTGAAGAATATTTGTATGTGATATATTATTATAATCAGTTTTTCATATGGAATTGTAGTAGTTGAATTGTATATTAGCTACTAAGTATGAACTTAACGGGTAGGTAGTACCCGAATTTAAACTTATAAAACGCTAATATGAAGAAAAAGCTTTTATAAATGAGTTCATATTATGCTACGTAATACTATTGACTACTCTTAATATTCTGTATGATTAACTTGATTCAGTTGGCTATTTTGAAGGAAATGGCACCGACTACTCGACACACCATGAATATGAGCGAAGAGAAATTTCGTACCTTTCTTGCTACAAACATAGCCGCAGTACAGGCTGCGCTACATACCAACAATAACTCTGAATCTAGCAATGCAGCTAATGATGTAAGAAATCGTGTAGGATGCTCCTACAAAGAATTCGCTGCCTGCAAACCTTTGGAATTTGATGGAACCGAATGACCAATTGGATTGAAACGGTGGACCGAGAAAGTCGAATCGGTGTTTTCCATAAGTAAGTGTACTGAAGAGGAAAAAGTTAAGTACGCTACGCATACCTTCACAGGTACTGCGTTAACGTGGTGGAACACCTACCTTGAACTGGTAGGACAAAATGCTGCTTACGCACTACCGTGGTCGGCATTCAAGCAGTTGATGAACGAGCAGTACCGTCCTAGAAACGAAGTCAATAAACTCAAGGCAGAACTTAGAGAGTTACGAACACAAGGGTTCAACGTTACCACATATGAACGACGATTCACAGAGTTGTGCCTATTGTTTCCGGGAGCATTCAAAGATGAAAAAGAGAAGATCGACACATTTGTAAAAGGGTTACCAGTAAGGATTCAAGAAGATGTGAGTTCACACGAGCCCGCTTCTATACAGAAGACAAGTCGAATGGCTCATAAACTCATAAATCAGATTAAGGGAAGAATTAAAGAGCAGGCGGCCGAAGAAGCCAACATGAAACAACTCAAGAGGAAGTGGGAGGAAAACGGTGACAAGAGTCACCAGTACAACAACAACAACATCAACAATTACAACCACAATCGCAACAACTATCCCAACAACCGCAACAACAATCGCAACAATATCCGTAATCCTAACAATAACTACAACAAATATCCCAACAACAACAACTACAACAACCGTTTCAACAACAATAACTATCCCAACAACAACCTCAATAACAACAACGGCAACAAAAACCAAAAATAGCCATGTCATAGCTGTGAAGAAAATCATCAGGGGTTTTGCACGACATTTTGCAACAGGTGTAAAAGTAGTGGTCATAGCGCGACAAAGTGTGAGGTCTACGGACCAAAGTTTAACAGAACTAAAGGAACAAATAATTTAGGAACAAGTAATGCCGAAACGAATAGTGTCGGAGAAAGTAATACCAACGCTGTTTGTTATAAATGTGGAAAACCGGGCCACATTATTAGAAATTGCCCGAATCAGGGGAATACTAATGGGCAGGGCCGTGGAAGAGTTTTCAATATTAATGCGGCAGAAGCACAGGAAGACCCGGAGCTTGTTACGGGTACGTTTCTTATTGATGATAAATCTGCTTATGTTTTATTTGATTCGGGTGCGGATAGAAGCTATATGAGTAGAGAATTTTGTGCTAAATTAAGTTGCCTATTGACGCCTTTGGATAGTAAATTTTTACTCGAATTAGCAAACGGTAAATTAATTTCAGCAGATAATATATGTCGGGAGAGAGAAATTAAACTGGGGGAAGAAACGTTTAAAATTGATTTAATACCAGTCAAGTTAGGAAGTTTTGATGTAATAATTGGCATGGACTGGTTGAAAAAGGTGAGAGCAGAGGTCGTTTGTTACAAAAATGCGATTCGCATTATGCGTGAAAAAGGAAAATCTTTAATGGTGTACGGAGAAAAGAACAACGCGAAATTAAATCTTATTAGTAGTTTGAAGGCGCAAAAACTAATAAGAAAAGGTTGTTACTTCATTCTGGCACACATCGAGGAAGTTAAACCTGAAGAAAAGAACATCAGTGATGTTCCCGTCGCAAAAGAATTTTCCGATGTATTTTCGAAAGAATTACCGGGATTACCCCCACATCGATCCGTTGAATTTCAAATAGACCTTGTACCAGGAGCTGCACCAATAGCTCGTGCTCCATACAGACTCGCACCCTGTGAAATGAAAGAATTACAAAGTCAGTTATAGGAACTTTTAGAGCGTGGTTTCATTCGACCAATCACATCACTATGGGGTGCTCCTGTTTTGTTTGTCAAGAAGAAAGATGGTACATTTAGGTTGTGTATCGACTACCGAGAGTTGAACAAACTTACCATCAAGAACCGCTACCCACTACTGAGAATCGACGACTTATTTGATCAACTACAAGGCTCGTCTATTTATTCAAAGATCGATTTACGTTCTGGATATCATCAAATACGGGTGAAGGAGGATGATATTCCAAAGACTGCTTTTAGGACGTGTTACGATCATTACGAGTTTATGGTTATGCCGTTTGGATTAACTAACACACCAGCTGTGTTCATGGACCTCATGAACTGAGTGTGTGGGCCATATCTTGACAAGTTTGTCATTATTTTTATCGATGACATACTTATTTACTCGAAGAATGATCAAGAGCACGAAGAACATTTGAGAAAATTGCTAGAGTTGCTGAGAAAAGATAAACTGTACGCTAAGTTTTCAAAGTGTGCATTTTGGTTGGAAGAAGTTCAATTCCTCGGTCACATAGTGAACAAAGAAGGTATTCAGGTGGATCCAGCAAAGATTAAAACCGTTGAGAAGTGGGAAACCCCGAAAACTCCGAAACACATACGCCAGTTTTTAGGACTAGCTGGTTACTACAGAAGGTTCATCCAAGACTTTTCCAGAATAGCAAAACCCTTGACTGCATTAACGCATAAAGGGAAGAAATTTGAATGGAAAGATGAACAAGAGAAAGCGTTTCAATTGTTAAAGAAAAAGTTAACTACGGCACCTATATTGTCATTACCTGAAGGGAATGAAGATTTTGTGATATATTGTGACGCCTCAAAGCAAGGTCTCGGTTGTGTATTAATACAATGAATGAAAGTAATTGCTTATGCGTCTAAACAATTGAAGATTCACGAACAGAATTATACGACGCATGATTTGTAATTAGGCGCGGTTGTTTTTGCATTAAAGACTTGGAGGCACTACTTATATGGGGTCAAAAGTATTATATATACCGACCACAAAAGTCTTCGACACATATTTAATCAGAAACAACTGAATATGAGGCAGCGTAGGTGGATTGAATTGTTGAATGATTACGACTTTGAGATTCGTTACCACCCGGGGAAGGCAAATGTGGTAGCCGACACCTTGAGCAGAAAGGACAGAGAACCCATTAGAGTAAAAGCTATGAATATAATGATTCACACTAACCTTACTACTCAAATAAAGGAGGCGCAACAAGGAGTTTTAAAAGAGAGAAATTTAAAGGATGAAATACCCAAAGGATCGGAGAAGCATCTTAATATTCGGGAAGACGGAACCCGGTATAGGGCTGAAAGAATTTGGGTACCAAAATTTGGAGATCTGAGAGAAATGGTACTTAGAGAAGCTCATAAAACCAGATACTCAATACATCCTGGAACGGGGAAGATGTACAAGGATCTCAAGAAACATTTTTGGTGGCCAGGTATGAAAGCCGATGTTGCTAAATACGTGGGGGAATGTTTGAAGTGTTCTAAGGTCAAAGCGGAGCATCAGAAACCATCAGGTCTACTTCAACAACCCGAAATTCCGAAATAGAAATGGGAAAACATTACCATAGATTTCATCACTAAATTGCCAAGGACTGCAAGTGGTTTTGATACTATATGGGTAATAGTTGATCGTCTCACCAAATCAGCACACTTCCTACCAATAAGAGGAGATGACAAGATGGAGAATTTAGCACGAATGTATTTGAAGGAAGTCGTCTCCAGACATGGAATACCAATCTCTATTATCTCTGATAGGGATGGCAGATTTATTTCAAGATTCTTGCAGACATTACAGCAAGCATTAGGAACTCGGCTAGACATGAGTACTGCCTATCATCCACAAACTGATGGGCAGAGCGAAAGGACGATACAAACCCTTGAAGACAGGCTACGAACATGTGTTATTGATTTCGAAAATAGTTGGGATCGACATCTACCGTTAGCAGAATTTTCCTACAACAACAGCTACCATTCAAGCATTGAGATGGCGCCGTTTGAAGCACTTTATGGTAGAAAGTGCAGGTCTCCAATTTGTTGGAGTGAAGTGGGGGATAGACAGATTACGGGTCCGGAGATAATACAAGAAACTACCGAGAAGATCATCCAAATTCAACAACGGTTGAAAACCGTCCAAAGTCGACAAAAGAGCTACGCCGACATTAAAAGAAAAGATATAGAATTTGAAATTGAAGAGATGGTCATGCTTAAGATTGCACCTTGGAAAGGCGTTGTTCGATTTGGTAAACGAGGGAAATTAAATCCAAGGTATTGATGTGTGCGAGGTGTACTAGGAAATAGTATTATTTTTACAACGAAATACTATTAAATAAATTACAATTTTACACAAGTTATTTATTTATTTATAGAGTGGATATACCTAAACCTTGCTACAACACTTATAGGCAGTGTACCTAATCGTACAGTATTGTAGTTTTTAGTAAGTCCGGTTCGTCCACAGGGAACTCTTAAACAAGCTTAACGCTATAATTTTAAAAACTATATTTGTAAAAATACAAAAATATATATAAGTAATATTATTATTTAAAAAGGGGGTTTTTACCGTTTAATGACCGGTTTGTCGATTTTAAAACTTTAGTCGCAGTTAAAACCTAATGTAAAATATTAAAAATAAATATAACTTAATTTAAAGCGTAAAGTAAATAACGATAATGAAATTGCGATAAATAAAAGTGCGATAAAATAAAATTGCGATAATTAAAGAGTACGATAATTAAAAGTGCAATTAAATATAATGACAATAAATAAAAGTGCGATAATTAAAAGTGCAATTAAATATGAAATAAAGGAATTATGCTTATTTAAACTTCCATAATCATGATGTTTGACGTGTTGATTTTTAGTTTATTCCCATGGGTTAACTGTTCTTTGTCCTGGATTATTCAATATGACCATACGGATTTGTCCATAATAGTCCATCAGTCATAATCATAAAATACTGAAGTCTTCATCAAATTATTCTTATTCCCGAAGTCAAATATTCCAACTAATTGGGGATTCGAATTGTAACAAGGTCTTAATACTTTGTTTAATGAATACACCAGGTTATCGACTGCGTGTAAACCAAGGTTTTACTACTTTGTTAACAATTACACCAATTACCCTTGAATGTAATCCACCCCTGTTTCAACAAGTCTATTAACTATTAATCCAGTTCCGTGAACAATTATTGGTATTTATAGATATCCCGCCCACCGTGCCCAGTCAAACGTACGTGGTTATATATAAATACGTCAAATTATAAGTCTATATATTAAATTAACGAGGTATCATTTAGTTAATATAAAGCCCATTAATAGCTCATAGTCTAATTTCCACAAGTTTCGTTCTTTTGTCCAAACCCCAATTATGGTACAAAGCCCAATTACCCAATTTTAATATTTAGTCCAACATCACGATTACTTCAGCATTAAATAAGCATAATAATAACTTAGCTACGAGACATTAATTTAAAAATAACATTAACCATAACTTACAGTGATTAAAAATAGCGTAGCGTTACACGGACAGAATTTTGACTTACACCCTTACAACATCCGCTAACATACCCTTATTATTAGAATTTAAAATTAAAATTAAAAATATATATATATATATATATATATATATATATATATATATATATATATATATATATCTCTTTACGTATGAATGAGAAGAGAAAAAGATGTGTTTTAGGTTCGTGCAAAGCCTGCCTTTTATAGGCATGTGGCCAGAAAAAGGCCTCCATGCGATCGCATGGTTTTATAACTGCCAGGCCATGCGATCGCATGGCCTGCTTTTCCAGCTCACATGAGCTTGTTTCTTCTGTCGACGGTTTTTTATAAATAAATATAATATATAAATAATTTTAAGAATTATTTAAATATTATATAATATTTATGTGCATAGTTGACTTGTAATTTTTAGTCCGTTGCATCGAGTGTTGAGAGTTGACTTTGGTCCCGGTTCTGGTTTTTCGAACGTCCTTGCGTACAATTTAATATCTTGTATTTTGCGTTTCGCTTCTTGTACTCTTGTAATTTTGAGACGTTTCTCATCAATAATTTGAACCACTTTGATTGTACTTTGTACTTTTGAGCTTTTTGGTCGTTTGCGTCTTCAATTCGTCGAATCTGTCTTTTGTCTTCACCTTTTATTATTTAAACGAATATCACTTGTAAATAGAACAATTGCAACTAAAAGCTTGTCTTTCTTGAGGGATAATGCTATGAAATATATGTTCGTTTTTAGCATTATCAAATATTCCCACACTTGAGCGTTGCTTGTCCTCAAGCAATATAGTCTTGAAATAAAAATACTAGAATCACTTCTTTATTCTTCACACTTTGTACATCAGTGATTTTTATACGGCGATATAAACAATGGAAGTAACGATGTGGTTTACAGTCCCACATGACTATGAAAATTTAGATCCATTAAGGAAATTGGATCTTTATGAAAACATTTGATATTTTGAAAATACAATCTAGCTTTTACCCTAGATAAGTTTTCCAGAATAACCCTTCACCGGTGTTTGCAAAATGTTTTTGTGGGTTTTGTGGATTTTGTGGGTTTCAGATTCGAAAATTTTAGCTCAAAACTTGCGGTTTTGTGTCACCTACTTGCTAACCTTGTATTGGGAAAGCAACACGTCCAGTATACTTGCTCCGTATATTACCTTTTGATAAACTACCTTCCAGTTGTATAGGAAAGCGTTGAACAAGCAACTGTCAAGGCAATGTCTCCTGACATGCTTTTAATTATGGTCTATAACGTGTCGGATGCAATTACTATCCTTTGTAGGAGCAATAGTAAAGATCACCCTATAGTTTTTCGGTCTGGCACAAGGTCCTGTCTTTGACCATGCTATGCAACCACCGTTTTTACGGTTGACACCTGATTTGGTTCAGGAGACCTAATGAATTTCAGGTGAATTCCTAGGATTTTACGTTCAATGGTAATGAACGCATTAAAAATGGGTTTTTCAGAAAACAAATCGGTTTGTAAATTTGATCAAAATATTTTCTCGTTCAAGCTCGAGTTTAGATATCATCGAATTCCATGAGTTTCTAATTCTCAATCTTTAAGGTCAATCTCTAGGATTGAGAAATATCAGGCTTAAAAGCTGATTTTTAATCTTTAAGGAGATTATCCTTTTTTGGGGATCTGATTCATTAGTCTTATCGAGCTAATTTGCACGGTGTCCTCCCCATTTTACGAGACAGATCCTCTCATGGTTAGGATAAGTCTGACTACTTGGCGACCCTGTTTGATGCTGAGGTCCGTGGATTTCCAGCTGATTTTCGAGAAAACTTTTCAAGGTTTTTCGTAGACTCTACAACTGGTCTGGACGACAACTTCCTGACCTAAATCAAGAAGCGCGTTTCTTTTTTGAAAGACTTTACTTCCTTTTAATGATGGAATTGATTCATCGTGTAGATCCATCTTTCTTTCAAATATATTATAAGAAATTGGGTAAAACGGTTAATTTTGTCCAAAACAAAAGTATCCTCAGTTATTTGTACAAAAATATGTGATATATGTTCAAAATAACTTGGTAAATTTTTCCCACACTTGGCTTTTATTTTTCTTTCTTTGCCTTTTTATTGTCCTATATTCCATTTTAAATGAATTCTAACATTTTGGGTTGTTTCTCAATTTATGTCCTTTCCGAGGTAACAATAATTTCGGTGTTAACACCTAGTTTTATCATTCATAAATATGTATAAACATGATTTTGAATTCATTTAATTGAAAATTTAGAAAATTTTTACTAGAATTGGGTAGTCAGTATATAAGACTAGGGCTGTTCTTTATTATCAGAGAGCACTAGATTCTAATACAACTACTGCGTTACTAGCATTTTAATGGTAACCAAGTGTTTAAATTAAAAATTTTAAAAATCCGAAAGAATTTACCCCTTCCCACACTTAAGATCTTGCAATGCCCTCATTTGCAAGAAATCAGTACAATTTAAATTATTGAGGGTCATTAGCGTAGAAAAATGATTAAATTTTACCAAAGTTTCCAAACATATTGGCGTTTGTTTGTTGAATGATAAATGGTGCTCATCATTTGTTCATTCCGTCTTGTTGTTACATCATCACATTTGTTTTTCGTTTTGTCGTCAAAATTAGTAACTTTTGCTGAACTTAATGCCAGTCTTTGAAAATGCGCTGTTTTACCCTGTTTTGTACAATTTACAATATACATACATACAAATATAAACAAGCATGGTAATTTGAAATGGGACTTAAAATCCCACTTTCAAATCAAATATGAAATATTAGTACAAAATAAAAATATTAAACATTAAAAGTATCATAATATAATGTGTTTGAAAATAAACAAACAGAAATAATAAAAATAAAAGTCATAAAAATTACCAACGGGAACTAAATCAATCTGGATAGGGGTTCCAGTTCATGTCATCATCCGGGTTCCATGGTTGGTGATAGGTGTACTGGTAGGCCTGGTTAGGGTCGTAGAGAGTATATGGTGGTCTCATCTCAGGCTGGTGTGAAGGATAGTAAGCGGGTCGGGTCAGAACGTAGTGATCCTGAGGTGACAGCCGGCTCATAATCTGACGCTGATGATAGTCCCATCTATCATGCTGTCATTGCCTGGAATGCTCGTAATCATTCCGGTCTTGCCACTGCTCCATCCATCTAAATCTCTCCCCGTTTATCATATCTACCTCATCTACACGCTGGTAGACATCAGTCATAGCCTCCCGAATGACATCCCTAATGTCATCTGCTTCCTCCATCTCCTCATCTGAGCCTCTCTCTACCTGAGGATGACTAACTTCATAGGGTATTGCCTGGTTACGTCTACTCTTTAATACCTTAGCACCCACATAAACCCTCAATCCTAAAAGCTCAACCTGTTCCTTACATTCCAAAAGTGGACCCTCTTGGTCCTTATCTACACCCAAATACTCTCCAATGAGAGTAACAAAAATACCTCCTCCTATTATCCCCCCTTCCTGTATTCCTTCCACCATCTTAGACAAATAAAAACTGACACAGTAAGGGATATTAACAAAGCCTCTTGGGTCTCGAATACACTTTAGGTAAAATAAATCATGTAAGGTCATTTTCTCCTTGTTGTGACCTCTCTGTGTAATCGAGTTAGCCAAAAATCTATGAATTATATGAAGCTCAGCTCTGTTAATATGTAAGTAGGTATGTGTTCCTACCCGCCCAAAAACATTATAATCTGACATACGCCTCCAGACGGCGTTCACATCAAAATTCCTATCTACCCTTTCACCACGATAAATCAAATTCATACAATCGGGTAGTAGTAATTCAGCGGGCGTATATATCTGTAAAGCCTTGGCCATGTCCAGCATGGACATTCTGTACATCCTACGGCCAAGTATAAATCTAAGAAAACTTCTATCATCTAATCTATCTACATCTACATTTAATGCTATTGTACTGATCAGCTCAACACACCATTCCTTATATACAGGTCTACGAATGGTAAATAAACGTTCCCAATCGGTAAAAGAAGAACTACAATACCTTTGAATCAGATGGTCCCTAACACGGTCAGCTAGTTGGACCCTTTCCAAAGGATTCCAATCAATTACCCTAGGCACCTCTACATCTTTCGTTACTAATTTGAATTTATTACTTTGATATGCCGGGTAATCTCTCCAGCTTCTATCGAATCTCAGATTAGGATGCAATGTATGTTCAGGAATCGTTGGGTATTCTACTGGCGGATGCATCGGAATTACTATGAATTCATTAGCAAACTGTAGCGGATCATAATAAGGTACATGTTGATCAGCCTAATGTTGTTGTTCCTGTTGTGGTTCTTGTTCGGGTTCTGGCTCGTATTGCGGCTCATATTCTGGTTCAGGCTCCTGTTGTGGTTGTCTAGATGATGATGAAGTACCAGCAGTATCGGTTTTCTGCAAAACACATTAAATACAAAATTTGTGCATCCAAATATGCATTAGTGTTAGCAAAATAACAACTTAAAACAATCACAATAACATGTTAAATCAAAATTAAACTTATACACATTTTCACATTTTTTATAATTCTACACTTTTTCAAATTAGCACATATGAAAATGTATACAAAGTTCATAAGCATTTAACTCAAATAACATGTCAAACTAGTCATAACTAGCAATTAAACAAGTCTCAAATGGCAATTATATCAAATTAATCAAGTTCATGAATTTTGTACCTAAAAAGTCCACTTTAATCTTCAAAAATCATGTTTAGGATCAATGTTTGGATCATTTAACTACCTAAACATGTTACACTACTTAATTTAGCAATAATTCATGACAAAAATCGGCCATAACCTGTTTATATCAAAAAGCCCCAAATTGCTCAAGAACACAAACCCTAGATTTCTAAAAATTTTGAAGTTTTTGGCTTCAAATCATGTTAAATAGCATCAATCTAGGTTATACATGCATAAAATACTAACAATTTAACTCTAATTACACTAGAAATTAACAAAATTGCATTAGGTAAAATATTGTTAATTATCACAAAAACTAGAAATTTTAAGAGTTTAGGGGTGTAATTTTTACCTTTTTGTTGAAGAATCCGAACCTAGGCATGATTATAGCGAATTGTAGCAACAAATTTCGTGAATTTTGGTGAAAAAATGGTGATTTTAGGAGTGTATATGTGTGTGTGTTCGTGTATGTGTTGGTGTTTGAAGTGAGGCAGAAGCAGAAGCTCGATGCCTTTTGATCCTGGCCAGAAAATTAGCTCCATGCGATCGCATGGAGTTGAAGTTCAAAACCCATGCGATCGCATGGATCTGGTATTTTTTTTTTTAAGAAAAACTTATACTTTTTAAAACAAAAATTAATAAAATTTTAAAAATTTGTTTCTTTTTAGGATGAGGGCGTTTTGGATCGTTGTCCTAGTCCGTCCCTCGACAAAATTTTAAAATTTGTCACTTTTTAAACGCGGTTTTAAAAGTAAAGATTTTTGGGGTTTTTTTTTAATGTTTTTGGCATACTTTAATTCAATAAGATTAAAAATAATGATAATAAAAGTTCTCGTCCCTCCCTCGGGTAAAGCAATTTCGGTTCAACGACCTAGTCTTCAACTTACGACGAATTTTAAAAATCATATTTTTAACTTAACGAAATAAAGTAAATTTTTGTTTTTAAATTCACACCAAACTTAAATTTAAAATGCATAAAATTAAAAATTCATATTAAAAATTTACACAAAACTTAAATTATATTTTTGTTTTTATACATACAAACTTATATTAAAAATATTAATTTTTCAAATATTTACAATTTTAAATATATTGATTTAAAAAGTTTACAATATTATTTTAATATTAATTTTAAAAACAAAGTAAAAATAAAATTAAAAATCTTTTTGGTCTTTTATCCCACTTTAATCAATCAAATATTATCAAAAATATACGCCCCTCTTTTCGATAAAGTAATTTCGGTTCCATAACCTAGTTTAACTCATGACGAATTTTTGAAATATTTTGGATTGATTAATTAAAGATATTTATACCTTAAGAATAAACGGTAAATTTCGCAGTGATGTAATAAATTTTTGTATGATATCAATAATTTCGGTCGCAAAACCTAATTTTATTGAATACCAATTTAATACTTTATAGCGAACGATTTAGCATTTATTATCAAAAGGTTCAAAGCAATAAAAATAAAAATAAAAACTGTACATACTTACCTGTGAAATAGAATTCTCAGTGACCTATTTTAGCCCACTCATAAGATAGTCGGACTAATTGGTTTTCCATAGCTACATAGGCGTAATCTCGAGCATTCAACGTTTTTTCTTCGAAACATATGAACGGTCCATCTCTGCATAAAGTAACGAATTCGGTATTGGAATATGTCTGATTTGTCGAGCATTTTCCTTCGTGTGACCATTTTCCGCATTTGTGACATCTTTCAAGGTGTCGTGCTCTTCTTTTTGCTGCGAATTTTGATTTTCCTTTACCAAACTGTAACTTATTATTTTCGTTCCTGGATTCTTTTCTTACTCCGTCCAATTTACCTCTGATTAATGATACCAATTCACTTGGAAGGGTGTCATTATTACGTTTAGTGATCAAAGCGTGTAGCATTAGACCATGGTTTAGTTCACAGGAAGTCTTCATCTCGTAAAACCTAAATAAAAATAAAAATTCAGAATGGGGGGAGAAGACTAGTTCTTTAGGGTCTGCTAGGGAAAGACCATTCGGATTCCATTCTCGGAAACTACCTGAAAACAGAAAATCTAACTCTAACAGAAATACATATTACCCTAAAAAGATTCAAACCTCCCCACACTTAGTTAGCTGTGGTGTTGAAATTGTGATTAACGTCATTTTCAATTGGATCATCAACAACTTGTATATCTTTGACTTTTGCTTCAATCCATTTGTTGATTTCCTCCATAACTTTCACAAATTCAACTAACATTGCCTTTTCTTTTGGCGATAAATTGGATAGCAATCGATTACATAACTTAAAGTTTCCCTTAATCTTAGCATCGTGAATCCGTTTATAAAGTTTCTTCGTTGAACTGTTAAAAACGGGTTCATCTAATTTTGTATCATCAACGGGGTTCTTTGTGATTGGTTCATCATTAAGTGTTTCTTCATCTTCCCCACACTTATGTATTTTGATTGGTCTAACAGTTTTAGTTGGTGGAGATCTAAACTTTCGGTTGACAAAGGTGATTGGTTTATCACCATCCCTAAGTGTCATTCTACCTTCTCTTACATCAATGAATGCCTCGGTGGTTGCTAAAAATGGGCAACCTAAAATTAGAGGAATATCAAGGTTTTCCTCCATATTAATCACTATGAAGTTTGCAACAAATGTCAAACTTCCCACGTTAACAAGTAAATTATTTGCTATTCCAACCGGGTGTTTAATGGTTAGGTCAAATGATTGAACACCTATTTTGGTTAGTTTTAATTTACCCATACCTAATCTTTTGTATAAGGAAAGAGGCATAATATTTGCACGTGCTCCTAAATCTGCGAGTCCATTATATACAGCACCATCATTGAGCAATCAAAAAATGATAAATTCACCTGGGTCTCCTGCTTTAGTAAGTCGAGTTGGTTTGTAAACCTTTTTCGGGTGTTCTTTTCTTGGTTCTTTCACTTCTATTTGAACTTCTTGTTCACATTTTTCTTCGTTTCTTGGAATTGGAGGTTTGTATAAGAATTCTTCTTCATCACTCCAATTTGAATCCTCCCTATTTTCCAATTTTGATTTTTCATATGTTGTTGATAACATATTTATGTTTTCATTTTGAGGGTTTTCTTGGGTGGTGAAATTATGATTGACTTCATTGTCAACTTTCATCGGACCATGTATGTAATGTTTAACTCTGTGACCATTAACTTTAAATTCAATCCAATTTGAATTTATTAACTCTACTGTTCCATATGGGAAAACTCTTTTGACTATAAATGGTCCAGACCATCTTGATTTCAATTTTCCAGGAAATAGCTTGAATCGTGAATTGAAAAGAAGAACTCTGTCTCCTTCTTTAAATTCTTTTGAACTTCTGATTCTTTTATCATGCCATTTCTTCGTTCTTTCTTTATAGATTAACGAATTTTCGTATGCTTCATGTCTTAATTCTTCTATTTCGTTTAATTGTCTTAACCGTAGACGTCCGGCTTCATGTAAATCAAGATTACATGTCTTCAAAGCCCAAAATGCTTTGTGTTCAATTTCTACTGGAAGATGACATGCTTTTTCGTAAACGAGTTTAAAAGGTGTGGTACCAATAGGAGTTTTGTAGTCTGTTCTAAAAGCCCAGAGTGCATCCTCCAATTTCATGGACCATTCTTTCGGATTTGATCCTACGGTTTTCTCTAGGATACGTTTTAAAGCTCGGTTGGTATTTTCAACTTGTCCACTTGTTTGTGGATGATATGCGGTGGAGATTTTATGAATTACTCCATATCTTTTGAGAACTTTCTCAAGTTGATTATTACAAAAATGAGTACCCCGATCACTTATTAAAGCTTTCGGTGTTCCTAACCTTGCAAAAAGACGTTTTAAAAAGTTGACTACAACTCGTGCATCGTTAGTTGGGAGATCTTGTGCTTCCGCCCATTTAGATACATAGTCAATGGCAACGAGAATGTAGAGATTATTATGAGATTTTGGAAATGGACCCATAAAGTCAATACCCCAAATGTCAAATACTTCACATACTTGAATGACATTTTGTGGCATTTCATCACGTTGACTTATTGTTTTGGCCCTTTGACAAGCATCACAGGATTTGCAAAGAAGGTGTGCGTCTTTGAAAATTGTAGGCCAATAGAATCCAGCATCGTAAACTTTTCTTGCTGTGAGTTGAGGCCCATAATGCCCTCCTGTTGGTCCTGTGTGACAATGCTTTAAAATTTGACTAGCTTCATCTGCGAATACACATCGGCGTATTATTCCATCGGGACAACTTTTAAACAAATGTGAATCTTCCAAGAAATAGTGTTTTATATCACTAAAGAATTTCTTTCGTTTTTGGTACGATAATCCTTTTTAAAGGATCCTACATACTAAGTAGTTTGCATAGTCTGCAAACCATGGAATTTCATTATAATCTATTTTCAATAGATATTCATCAGGAAAGTTGTCTTGTATGGCTGATTCATTTAAAAATTCTAATTCGGGATTTTCAAGATGAGAAAGATGATCAGCTGCGAGATTTTCTGCTCCATTTTTATCTCGGATTTCAATATCAAACTCTTGTAAGAGTAAGATTCAACAGATTAATCATGGCTTGGCATCTTGTTTCGAAAATAGGTATCTAAGAGCATAATGGTCGGTATAGACCACCGTTTTTGCTAGAACGAGATATGAACGAAATTTGTCAAAAGCAAAGACAATAGCAAGGAGTTATTTTTCAGTAGTTGTATAATTCGTTTGTGCTCCTTGTAACGTCTTACTAGCATAATAAATGGGTTGAAATCATTTTTCAATCCTTTGTCCTAAAACGGCTCCCATTGCAAAATCACTTGCATCGCATATTAGTTCAAACGGTAGATTCTAATTTGGAGTTATCATGATCGGCGCATTAGTGAGTTTTTGTTTAAGAATATTAAAAGATTTGATGCATTCATCTGAAAAGATGAATGGAGCATCCTTTTCTAGGAGTTTATTCATAGGAGTGGCAATTTTAGAAAAATCTTTTATGAAACGTCGGTAAAAACCGGCATGCCCTAGAAAACTCCTAACTCCTCTAACATTGGTTGGATGTGAAAGTTTAGCAATTACATCTACTTTAGCTCTATCCACTTCAATTCCTTCCTTTGAAATTTTATGTCCAAGAACGATGCCTTCTTTAACCATGAAATGGCATTTCTCCCAATTAAGTACTAGATTTGATTATTCGCATCTAATAAGCATTCGTTCAAGATTAACTAGACATGATTCAAATGTATCACCGAAGACTGAAAAGTTATCCATGAAAACTTTCATGCATTCTTCTATCATGTCATGAAAAATCGCCATCATGCACCTTTGAAAGGTTGCAGGGGCGTTGCAAAGTCCAAATGGCATGCGTTTGTAAGCAAAAGTACCATAAGGGCACGTGAATGTGGTTTTCTCTTGGTCCTCGGGTGCTATTGGAATTTGAAAATATCCGAAAAAACCATCAAGAAAACAATAGTAACTATTTCCGGCTAATCTTTCCAACATTTGATCAATGAAAGGTAAGGGAAAGTGATCTTTTCTAGTGGCATCATTTAATTTTCTATAATCAATACAAACACGTTATCCTGTTACAGTCCTAGTAGGAATAAGCTCATTTTTCTCATTTGTGATGACAGTCATGCCACCCTTCTTAGGTACGCATTGAACTGGGCTGACCCATGGACTATCAGAAATTGGAAAAATTAAACCTGCATCTAGCAGTTTAATAATTTCTTTCTTAACAACATCTTTCATATTAGGATTTAGTCTTCTTTGGCGTTGCACATACGTTTTATGACCTTCTTCCAAAAGGATTTTATGTGTGCAATACGAAGGACTTATTCCTTTAATATCATGAATTTTCCATGCAATAGCTGGTTTATGAGCTTTTAACACAGAAATTAGTTGAGATTTTTTATTTTCAGTAAGAGAAGACGATATTATTACAGGTAATTCAGATTCACCATGTAAATAAGCGTATTCCAAATGGTTTGGAAGTGGCTTTAACTCTAATGTCGGTGGTTCTTCTATCGATGATTTGTATCGATATCTGTCTTCTTCTTTTAGCATTTAAATTTCTTCTGTTGTTGGTTCATATCCATTAGCCATAAGTGTAGCTAACATTTCAGTTTCATCAATTGGTTCAGTTCCTTCTCCTAAAGAACATTCTCCTGTTCCTTGTAATTCTGGAAATTCTTCTAACAATTCTGCATGTGAATCTATAGTTTGAATATAATAACATGTATCATCTGCAGATTGCGGTTGTTGCATGGCTCTATCAACTGAAAAGGTAACACTCTCGTCCTCTATACTTAGGGTCAGTTTCTTACCAAACACGTCTATTATTGCTTTAGCCGTGTTTAAGAATGGTCTTCCTAATATGAGAGGAACTCGAGAATCTTCTTCCATGTCCAGAATAACAAAATCTACTGGAAATACTAAAGTACCAACTTTAACTAGCATATTCTCCATTATCCCTCTAGGATATTTTACTGATCGATCGGCTAGTTGTATGCTTATTCATGTTGGTTTCATGTAACGACCCGGAAATTTCTGACCAAATTTAAACCCTAATCTCTATAGGTTTCCGACACGATAAGCAAAAACCCTAATGTTGAGTCTAGAAAGTTGAAATCTATATTTGGATAATCAGTTACCCTTTGACCATGCTTGACGATTCACGAACAGTAGTTGTAAATATGTATGTGAACAATATATGTTTAATTATGATTTTTGTACATAATTAATATATTATGAATATTTTTTTTAATTAATAATATGTAATATATTATATGTAATTACAAATTCAAATTTAAAATTTGCTAGATTAATATTATTATTATTATTATTTTATTACAATATTTGAATCATTAATGTTATCATATAATATATATAATTATGAAATTTGATAAGTATAAGTTGTTGTATTGTTAATATTATTATTATCACTAACAATATTAATATCATTATAAGTAGTATTATTAATTAAAAACATTACTAATAACATGATTGTTATCTTTCTTATTATTATTATAATAATTATTATTATTAATTATGATTATCCTAACCAGTATTATTATGAGTAATGTTGGTTTAATCAGTATTAATAAAAATCGTTAAATTATTATAATTATTGTTATTATTACAATACAATTTATTATTATTATTATTAAATATTATTAGTATTATCATTTACGATATTGCTATAATTGTCATTATACTTGTTATAAATACAATTATTGTTATTTTATGTTATATTTTTAGTATTAAATGTATTAATATTAATTAATATAATTATTAAATATTAAAATCCATATATAAAATGCAGATATACAAAGTATAAATATGAAATATAGATAAATATAAATACTCCGTATATAAAAAACAGTTATATAATATGATATTTATAGACATGACCTGTGTTGATTAAATTACCTTTATCAGTTTTCTTCCTATCTGTTTCTTTTTCCTCTGCTACCCGTGATTTCCTCCTAACCCTACCAAGAACGAATCAATCATCTCATGTTTTTTTTCTTTTCATCCGACTTCCATCATCAATCATTAAATTACATATCATAATTCATCTACTGCAAACATAAAATTTAAAAGTTTAAACAGAAAGGACCCAAACATTCATCAGGATTCGGTTCTTGAACTCCTTTTTGCTCAAACCACGATTTTTAATGAAATTTAAAAATGTAATACTGCACAAATGTTAGGATTATTGCGTTTAAACTATCTGCAAGGTATGATTTCTCAGATCTCTATATTAAATTCGAATTTGGAAATCAAACTCTTAAAATTTAAAGTCAGTTTTTTTTTCGTTCTCCATTAAAATTCGATTTTTCTGTTGAGAATTGGAATAAACTAATGCTTCCTATAGTTTTTAGTAGAGATTTTAAACATATTTCATATACAAAGTTCCTGTTAAGGAGGTCTTAAATTCGAAAATCATAAACGGGTTCATAACCGTCGAAGCTCTGCTGTTTCTATTATTATTTTTTTTTCTTCTTTGCTTGCGTTATTTTGGAAATCATGGAGGATCATAAAAGTACCAATTAACATAATTAAATCCAACAGATTATTCACGTTCTTGGTTTTTGAGGTTAAGGTCGATTTGGATTTCGGGAAGTAAAGAAGGATAGGAAGGTAATGGATTACGGGTTAAATAAATTTAGGCCGAAACATTAATTAGAAAACGGGCATCAGCCCAACTGGTTTCACGTGCTACATGGGTTCTAGAGGATGGGGGTTCGAATCCCACCAAGGACATTTGAACAAAATTGAGAAAGGGTACATAACATTACTTTTATAATTCCATTATCATTATTAACATTAATTATAGGATTATTACTAGCTAATAATGTTATTACTATGATTACAAGTCTTATTATAATTATGATTATTATTATTATTATTATTATTATTATTATTATTATTATTAGTATTATTATTATTATTATTATTATTATTATTATTATTATTATTATTATTAACTAAAATAAGTATTAACTACCATTTATTATTATTATTATTATTATTATTATGTTATTATTATTAGTGCTACTGTTATTATTTTTATTAATAATGATATAATTATTATTATTATCATTTTTATTATTACTATCATTATTGTTACTAGAAAACTTATCGTTTTTTATTATCAAAGGTATCATTAGTATTATTACTAGTATTAACATTATTTTTATTAGTTTTAACAGTAAAATTTTTATTTTTAACATTTTACTACTAGAATTATTATTACTATTATTAAAACTATATTGTTATTATTATCCAAATTATCATCATCACATGAAAGTTAGTTATACAAACATATATTCGATAAAAACTATTTTTTATAAATTATTCATTTAGGGTACGTAAAACAGATATATTTAAATTATTATGAAACATATAACGTACTAAGATAACAATTATAGTAACTAAATCTATTCGATTACAATGTGTTAATATATATGTACAAATGATATAGGTTCGTGAATCCGAGGCCAACCCTACACTTATTCAATGATGTTAATGATGTTATATGTATTTTTACTACAAAATACAGTATGGTGAGTATATAGATCCCTTTTTAAACTCTAAATATTTTTGGGCTGAGAATACATGCGCTGTTTTATAAATGTTTTACGTTATGGACACAAGTAACTGAAAAATATATTCTACGTTGAGTTGTACCACTGGCATACTTCCCTGTAGCTTGGTAACTATTATTTACAGCGGTATTGTAAACGCGAATCCTGTTGATAGATCTATCGGGCCTGACAACCCCAACCGGACTGGACGACCAGTATTCAACGGTTGCACAGTACTTCGTTTCGTGACTACACTTGGTACGGTGTAGTAAGATTTCATAATAAAGGGAATATGCGACGTGATTAAATGTTAAGTATGGTTACCAAGTGCTCAACCACTTAGAATATTATTATTAAAATGTTTACATATGAAATCTTGTGATCCATAGTTATAACGCTACTAGCATCAAACCTATATATCTCACCAACTTTACGTTGACGTTTTAAAGCATGTTATTCTCATGTACGAATTAAGTGTTCCGCTGTGCATTAGCTCAAATTAAGGACATTACTTGGAGTCGATCATCGCAATGGAACCAAATGTTGAAGATTTCGTCCAGGGGATAAGGACGGGTCCTCACAGGTGGTATCAGAGCGTTGGTCTTAGCGAACCAGGTCTCCCATTAATGTGTCTAACTGATAGTTGTTAGGATACATTAGTGAGTCTGGACTTTGACCGTGTCTGCCTGTCAAAAGTTTTGCTTATCATTTCTAGTCGGAAATTATCTGCTTATCATCCTTAGGAAATTGTCTGCCTATCATTCTCAAGTCTAGACACGTCCTACTGCATTTAGAGCATCGATAGTGTATGGACGAAATTCATATCTTAGCGTATCTGATAATTCATATCTTAGCGCATCCGTAGACTTGCTTGTCATATGCCGTAAGATCCTCTGTAGGCTACAAAATCTCTATTATTATAGATATTCTATGAAGTTAGAATATCATCCTATATTCGGAAATCATTTCACGTTAAAGATTCTTCTCAAATTGTTCTTCTGGTGATGAACCTGAAAGTACTTACCGGCAAACCTGTTCGAGAAACCATTTACCCTCTCATTTCTAGAGTATCCCGTCACGATTATATATTATCCTATATTTCGAATCTTACTCAACCGCTCGTCTCAACCGTCAATCATTCCGTAGTATTAGAAGAAATTAACGAACTACGCACTCGTGTGACGACTTTGGAGAACCTGGTGCGAAGGTTACGAATACCAGCAGCAGCACCAGCAACATAATCAGTGCCACCATTATCGACGTCGACAGTACCCTTATTATCCCTAAACCATAACCGCGCCGTAACTCTCAACATCACAGCTTGTACCTCGAATATCAATATTACACGCCTCAATATCACCATCTGTACTTTGAGTATGAACTTCGTTCTACACATCGATCTACATCGACTATCTTCGCTTTACGTATCATTTTACCCCATTTTTCCTCGTTCGACATGGTGATTATGCAATTTCTAAAGTTTTAGAAATTATGTAATCTAGTATTAACGATAGATCAGACGAGTTTTTGACTCATTAAATCCATGGTTACATCCGATGAAAATATATATGCAAGTATATTTTCATAAAGATTGTAATTAAAAATTCTTTTGTACAAACTGTTAATGATGAAAATATTTTAACGGGTGGGTAGTACCCGAGGAATATTTAGAATTCACATTAATAAGTTACAATGTACATTCTTCGAATCTGATTCAACGATCATTTATTATCCTACTTACAACTACCGATATACGTATTCGTTCACCATAGAATAACCATTTCAATTCAAATTTCATATTTGAATGTTGACTTATCATAATCCAACAAGTGGCATAACGAAGAAAACATTGGACAAAAAAAAAAATGTTAGAAACAAACGAATTAATTAATTGGAATTGTGATAGGATTTCACGCTAACTGTTCCGGCTAACTGTTCCCAGCTAACAGATTAACATTTAATTTATCGCAATTTACATTCTCGCAATTTTATTTATTGTCATTTAATTTCTGTTATTTACTTTTACGCACTATAAATAACGGGACACGTATGCAAGGCTTCGACTTATCATATCGACCCATCTATATATATTTCGGAACAACCGTAGACACTCTATATGTGAAGGTGGGAGTTGGCTATACAGGGTTGGAGTTGATTCCAAAATATATATATATATACTTTGAGTTGTGATCGACACCGAGACCGGTACACGGGTCACGATACGTATTATTTAATTCGAATATTATATATTAAATTATATATGAATCATTGAACCATCGGACTATTGGACTGCTGACTTTGAACAATTAAAATGAATTAAATTAAAATATTGATTATAACATATGAAACTAAAGAATTCTTCAAGCTTGCCACTTGATTTCATCTTAAACCTCATTTGTATCTCGACAATTACAATGCGTGTTCAAATCTTTCAAGATTCTTGAAAACCCCTCAATCGAGAGGATGAACCAACCACGTTTCATCTACGGAAGAAAAGACTTATGCTCCTGTAAGACTCTCGGAGACTGAGTCAACGTTTAACACGCAGCAGTGTTAATTTCTTTAGTGTTATTATTACCCAAAATAACTTTGCAATCCCTTTTCAAATTAGCCAATTTTGTCACAGCTCCAGCAAGTTAACCTCGACTTCTCAGAAAGGTTAGTTTCGATATATATACACGTTATTCTTTCGCTGTCATTATCGGAGAATCTTTTATATTCATTCATCAGCGTTTAACCATCTAAAAACACGATTCTCCTGAAACCACCTCAGTTTGATAACCGATGACCCAGATCCGTTAACTTTGAGAATGCTGACGAAGCAGCATGTTGTAGATGGTCTTAATAGCCAAAAGTTGATGATAAAGAACGAAGTATTGGAAACACTCAATAGAAAATTTAGTACCGAAAAGCGGATTATGCGAAACTATGAAGTAAGCCGTGGACAAATCATAAAGAATAAGTTTAACTTCAAAGAATTTAAAAGATTCAGTACCTGCTGAAATCCTTAGTACATACCCTACTCCTTACTCTAAAACCTTTGCTGACACTATTCTTTATCATCATCCTTCGGCATTAGAAGTTCCAAGATATTATCATATCTTTCATTATAAATATCCTCAATGTTTCTGAAGATATTTTTATAATTATTCTTATCGGAAATCATCTATCTTCTCGCGCTATCTGTATCACATCATAAAAGAAACTGTGTTAGTTTCTAAATTCTGAAACCTCCGAATTTAAAATATGAATGTTTTGAAGTAGTGTTAGGAACTGATGCATGAATTAGTATAATATAATGAAACTTGATCAACTTCATTATATTACAGTAAGTTATGTTAAGTTTCTAATGGAATGTGATGATTCACAGTACCATCATCATGTGCCATGTTACACGGCTCTTACATTCTATCCAATCTCCAAACATATCAAGAACATATCATCTAGATAGTTCTATCTTTCTGGTTATTCTGGTAATTTGACAAATCAAAATCGTGCCATTTCCATTTCTTTCTAAGAGCATCAGCTATGTTCATCTCGAAATTTCATACCTACAAATTCCGGACCATTGCTCGCTTGACTCGAGGACGGGAAGAAGAAACAAAAGGGACAAGGCCGAAATAAAAAAAAAAAAAAAAAAAAAAAAAATTAGGACAAAAATCGCAGCAAATAGGAGGAGATATTAACTATGGATGACAATGATTATAGAAAACAGAAGTAGGGACATTGAACTATAAGTGAAGATATAAAACCCAATAGCAACCCTGAAACTACAAATCGTGCATATCAATACGTATTGCCACGTAAAGGCACGGGAGAATTAATAACACTATAATCCCAAGAAAATAGTAGAAGTAAATAGATTCTTCTGGTGGTAAATGAAAAAGAAGAATGACAGATGTGAAAATTAAGAGTATATCAAGGATCAGAATGGGATGGAGCATTTTAAATAAAGTATAAATTGAGGAAGAAAGGATAGAAGATGGGAGGTATGGAAGTAAGAAAGGAAAGGAAGTGGATTTATATTGAAATATCCGACAAAGAAATCGAAACAGATTGCCGCATTAAATCAAAGAAGATCCTGATCGCCGAAGAACCAAATCTTATTACGTAAGATTTTCTTTAAATCCCTTAAACCCGGAATTCAATAGTGACTACGTCATCGGTTGAAACGAATATACTTATTCACTCATTCCACTCTTTCGTGATAGCTTCACACGTACGCATCATATGATCAAATCGTTTTATCAATATTACTCAATAAGGATAAAACTTATATATTGCCTCATACTTGTCATAAAAACATTCCTATTGTTATGTATGACAACCTCTATCAAATTTCGGGGGCGAAATTTCTTTAACGGGTGGGTACTGTAACGACCCGGAAATTTCTGACCAAATTTAAACCCTAATCTCTATAGGTTTCCGACACGATAAGCAAAAACCCTAATGTTGAGTCTAGAAAGTTGAAATCTATATTTGGATAATCAGTTACCCTTTGACCATGCTTGACGATTCACGAACAGTAGTTGTAAATATGTATGTGAACAATATATGTTTAATCTTGTAAATATGTATGTGAACAATATATGTTTAATTATGATTTTATACATAATTAATATATTATGAATATTTTTTTTAATTAATAATATGTAATATATTATATATAATTACAAATTCAAATTTAAAATTTGCTAGATTAATATTATTATTATTATTATTATTTTATTACAATATTTGAATCATTAATGTTATCATATAATATATATAATTATGAAATTTGATAAGTATAAGTTGTTGTATTGTTAATATTATTATTATCACTAACAATATTAATATCATTATAAGTAGTATTATTAATTAAAAACATTACTAATAACATGATTGTTATCTTTCTTATTATTATCATAATAATTATTATTATTAATTATGATTATCCTAACCAGTATTATTATGAGTAATGTTGGTTTAATCAGTATTAATAAAAATCGTTAAATTATTATAATTATTGTTATTATTACAATACAATTTATTATTATTATTATTAAATATTATTAGTATTATCATTTACGATATTGCTATAATTGTCATTATACTTGTTATAAATACAATTATTGTTATTTTATGTTATATTTTTAGTATTAAATGTATTAATATTAATTAATATAATTATTAAATATTAAAATCCATATATAAAATGCAGATATACAAAGTATAAATATGAAATATAGATAAATATAAATACTCCGTATATAAAAAACAGTTATATAATATGATATTTATAGACATGACCTGTGTTGATTAAATTTCCTTTATCAGTTTTCTTCCTATCTGTTTCTTTTTCCTCTGCTACCCGTGATTTCCTCCTAACCCTACCAAGAACGAATCAATCATCTCATGTTTTTTTTCTTTTCATCCGACTTCCATCATCAATCATTAAATTACATATCATAATTCATCTACTGCAAACATAAAATTTAAAAGTTTAAACAGAAAGGACCCAAACATTCATCAGGATTCGGTTCTTGAACTCCTTTTTGCTCAAACCACGATTTTTAATGAAATTTAAAAATGTAATACTGCAAAAATGTTAGGATTATTGCGTTTAAACTATCTGCAAGGTATGATTTCTCAGATCTCTATATTAAATTCGAATTTGGAAATCAAACTCTTAAAATTTAAAGTCAGTTTTTTTTTCGTTCTCCATTAAAATTCGATTTTTCTGTTGAGAATTGGAATAAACTAATGCTTCCTATAGTTTTTAGTAGAGATTTTAAACATATTTCATATACAAAGTTCCTGTTAAGGAGGTCTTAAATTCGAAAATCATAAACGGGTTCATAACCGTCGAAGCTCTGCTGTTTCTATTATTATTTTTTTTTCTTCTTTGCTTGCGTTATTTTGGAAATCATGGAGGGTCATAAAAGTACCAATTAACATAATTAAATCCAACAGATTATTCACGTTCTTGGTTTTTGAGGTTAAGGTCGATTTGGATTTCGGGTAGTAAAGAAGGATAGGAAGGTAATGGATTACGGGTTAAATAAATTTAGGCCGAAACATTAATTAGAAAACGGGCATCAGCCCAACTGGTTTCACGTGCTACATGGGTTCTAGAGGATGGGGGTTCGAATCCCACCAAGGACATTTCTTTTTAGAACAAAATTGAGAAAGGGTACATAACATTACTTTTATAATTCCATTATCATTATTAACATTAATTATAGGATTATTACTAGCTAATAATGTTATTACTATGATTACAAGTCTTATTATAATTATGATTATTATTATTATTATTATTATTATTATTATTATTATTAGTATTAGTATTATTATTATTATTATTATTATTATTATTATTATTATTATTATTATTATTAACTAAAATAAGTATTAACTACCATTTATTATTATTATTATTATTATTATTATGTTATTATTATTAGTGCTACTGTTATTATTTTTATTAATAATGATATAATTATTATTATTATCATTTTTATTATTACTATCATTATTGTTACTAGAAAACTTATCGTTTTTATTATCAAAGGTATCATTAGTATTATTACTAGTATTAACATTATTTTTATTAGTTTTAACAGTAAAATTTTTATTTTTAACATTTTACTACTAGAATTATTATTACTATTATTAAAACTATATTGTTATTATTATCCAAATTATCATCATCACATGAAAGTTAGTTATACAAACATATATTCGATAAAAACTATTTTTTATAAATTATTCATTTAGGGTACGTAAAACAGATATATTTAAATTATTATGAAACATATAACGTACTAAGATAACAATTATAGTAACTAAATCTATTCGATTACAATGTGTTAATATATATGTACAAATGATATAGGTTCGTGAATCCGAGGCCAACCCTACACTTATTCAATGATGTTAATGATGTTATATGTATTTTTACTACAAAATACAGTATGGTGAGTATATAGATCCCTTTTTAAACTCTAAATATTTTTGGGCTGAGAATACATGCGCTGTTTTATAAATGTTTTACGTTATGGACACAAGTAACTGAAAAATATATTCTACGTTGAGTTGTACCACTGGCATACTTCCCTGTAGCTTGGTAACTATTATTTACAGCGGTATTGTAAACGCGAATCCTGTTGATAGATCTATCGGGCCTGACAACCCCAACCGGACTGGACGACCAGTATTCAACGGTTGCACAGTACTTCGTTTCGTGACTACACTTGGTACGGTGTAGTAAGATTTCATAATAAAGGGAATATGCGACGTGATTAAATGTTAAGTATGGTTACCAAGTGCTCAACCACTTAGAATATTATTATTAAAATGTTTACATATGAAATCTTGTGATCCATAGTTATAACGCTACTAGCATCAAACCTATATATCTCACCAACTTTACGTTGACGTTTTAAAGCATGTTATTCTCAGGTACGAATTAAGTGTTCCGCTGTGCATTAGCTCAAATTAAGGACATTACTTGGAGTCGATCATCGCAATGGAACCAAATGTTGAAGATTTCGTCCAGGGGGATAAGGACGGGTCCTCACATTTCAATTCTCCAAGGTCTAGTTTAGCGTATAGTTAATACGGCATTAGATTTATACTAGCACCTAAGTCTGCCAATGCTTCTATTGAACTAAGACTACCCGGAAAACACGGAATTGTGAAACTTCCTGGATCAGATAATTTTTCTGGTATCTTATTCAACAGCACTGCAGAACAATTAGCATTCATAGTAACAGCCGAGAGTTCTTCCATTTTCTTTCTATTCGTGATTAGATCTTTCAAGAATTTAGCATATCTAGGCATTCCTGAAATCACATCAATGAAATGAAGATTGACATTTATCTGTTTAAACATATCCAAGAATTTGGATTGCTCGGCTTCAAGTCTCTCTTTTCTCATTTTACTCGGGTAAGGAAGTGGTGGTTAGTATGGTTAAACATAAGGTTTAGCCTTAACTATGTTATCTTTATTAACCTTTTCAACTACCGGTTCTTTTTCCTTATCTTGATCAGATTGTGGTTCTTGTGGAGTAGGAATAGCTTCATCAGAAATTACAGGTATTTCAGGTGGTTTAAGTGTAATACCACTTCTCGTGGTAATGGCTTTAGCTGTTTCATTCCGGGGGTTAGCATTTGTATCACTAGGTAGACTTCCTGGTTTTCTTTCACCTATCAACCTTGCTAGGTTGCTCACTTCTTGTTCCAGATTTTGAATAGAAGCTTGTTGATTTCTAAATGCTTGAGCATTTTGTTCATTGGTTTGTTTCTGAGATGTGAAAAATTGAGTTTGAGATTCAACTAACTTCGACATCATATCTTCTAAATTTGGCTTTTTATCATCGGTTTGTGGTGGTTTGTTTTGAAAAATAGGTCCTTGTTGATTATAAGTATTATTGGATACTTGTTGATTGCTAGGACTTTGTTGGTTGTTGTATGGAACATTTCGGTTATAATTCTGGTTTTGATTGTAGATTGGTCTTGGCGGTTGATAATTATTCTGATAATTATTTCCAGGCCTTTGGTTTATGTATGAAACATTCTCTCTTTGTTCCATTGTTAGTTCAATACTGAGACAATCTTTTGTTAAATGTGGTCCTCCACACTGCTCACAACTAATTCGTATTGAGTGAATATCCTTAGTCATCTTTTCCATTCATCTCTCGACAGCATCTATCTTTGCAGAAATGGAATCTAAGTCATGGCTAGAATCGACTCTAGCTGCTTTAGATGATCTAACGATATCTTTTTCTTGATGCCACTCATGTGAGTGGGAAGCAGTGTTATCAATAATTTTGTAAGCATCAGTTGCTGTTTTCTTCATAATAGAACCACCAGCTGCTATATCGATGTCTTTTCGTGTAGTGATGTCGCATCCTTGGTAGAATATTTGTACTATTTGACAAGTGTCTAAACCATGTTGCGGACATCCTCTTAATAACTTTCCAAATCTGGTCCACGCTTCATATAGAGTTTCGTTTGGCTTTTGTGTGAACGTAACAATTTCTCCTTGAAGTCTCACGGCTTTAGATGCCGGAAAGAATTGTTTAAGAAAATTTTCAACTAAAACGTCCCATGTATCAATCGCCCCTTCAGGTAACGATTCTAACCAATCTTTGGCTTCTCCCTTTAAAGTCCAGGGAAATAACATGAGATATATCTGTTCATCCTCCACTTCTCGGATTTTAAATAGTGTGCAGATCCTATTAAAGGTACGAAGATGTTCATTTGGATCTTCCTTCGGTGCACCACTAAATTGGCATTGATTAGTCACCATGTGTAGAATTTGTCCTTTAATTTCATAATCTGGCGCATTAATGTCAGGCTGAGTAATTGCGTGACCTTAGCCAGTGCGTTTAGCTCGCATTCGGTCTTCCATACTTAGAGGTTCCAGATTCTCTATAATTGAATTTGTTGAATCTGAATCACTATAGGATTCTGATTTAATGGTTGGTTCCTCAACAATCTCTGTTTGAATGATTGGTGGTTCCGGAGGAAAGATTAATGGTTCAGGATCTATGAATTGTCCCTGAATATTCTCCGGATTCTCAATTGTGAGGTCGGGTTCAAAAAATGGAAGAATAGCAAAACCCTTGACTGCATTAACGTATAAAGGGAAGAAATTTGAATGGAAAGATGAACAAGAGAAAGCGTTACAATTGTTAAAGAAAAAGTTAACTACGGCACCTTTATTGTCATTACCTGAAGGGAATGATGATTTTGTGATATATTGTGACGCCTCAAAGCAAGGTCTCGGTTGTGTATTAATGCAACGAACGAAAGTAATTGCTTATGCGTCTAGACAATTGAAGATTCACGAACAGAATTATACGATGCATGATTTGGAATTAGGAGCGGTTATTTTTGCATTAAAGACTTGGAGGCACTACTTATATGGGTTCAAAAGTATTATATATACCGACCACAAAAGTCTTCGACACATATTTAATCAGAAACAACTGAATATGAGGCAGCGTAGGTGGATTGATTTGTTGAATGATTACGACTTTGAGATTCGTTACCACTCGGGGAAGGCAAATGTGGTAGCCGACACCTTGAGCAGAAAGGACAGAGAACCCATTCGAGTAAAAGCTATGAATATAATAATTCACACTAACCTTACTACTCAAATAAAGGAGGCACAACAAGGAGTTTTAAAAGAGAGAAATTTAAAGGATGAAATACCCAAAGGATCGGAGAAGCATCTTAATATTCGGGAAGACGGAACCCGGTATAGGGCTGAAAGAATTTGGGTACCAAAATTTGGAGATCTGAGAGAAATGGTACTTAGAGAAGCTCATAAAACCAGATACTCAATATATCCTGGAACGGGGAAGATGTACAAGGATCTCAAGAAACATTTTTGGTGGCCGGGTATGAAAGCCGATGTTGCTAAATACGTGGGGGAATGTTTGAAGTGTTCTAAGGTCAAAGCGGAGCATCAGAAACCATCAGGTCTACTTCAACAACCCGAAATCCCAGAATGGAAATGGGAAAACATTACCATAGATTTCATCACTAAATTGCCAAGGACTGCAAGTGGTTTTGATACTATTTGGGTAATAGTTGATCGTCTCACCAAATCAGCACACTTCCTACCAATAAGAGGAGATGACAAGATGGAGAATTTAGCATGACTGTATTTGAAGGAAGTCGTCTCCAGACATGGAATACCAATCTCTATTATCTCTGATAGGGATGGCAGATTTATTTTAAGATTCTGGCAGACATTACAGCAAGCATTAGAAACTCGTCTAGACATGAGTACTGCCTATCATCCACAAACTGATGGGCAGAGCGAAAGGATGATACAAACGCTTGAAGACAGGCTACGAGCATGTGTTATTGATTTCGGAAACAGTTGGGATCGACATCTACCGTTAGCAGAATTTTCCTACAACAACAGCTACCATTCAAGCATTGAGATGGCGCCGTTTGAAGCACTTTATGGTAGAAAGTGCAGGTCTCCAATTTGTTAGAGTGAAGTGGGAGATAGGCAGATTACGGGTCCGGAGATAATACAAGAAACTACCGAGAAGATCATCCAAATTCAACAACGGTTGAAAACCGCCCAAAGTCAACAAAAGAGCTACGCCGACATTAAAAGAAAAGATATAGAATTTGAAATTGGAGAGATGGTCATGCTTAAGGTTGCACCTTGGAAAGGCGTTGTTCGATTTAGTAAACGAGGGAAATTAAATCCAAGGTATTGATGTGTGCGAGGTGTACTAGGAAATAGTATTATTTTTACAACGAAATACTATTAAATGCGATACAATTTTACACAAGTTATTTATTTATTTATAGAGTGGATATACCTAAACCTTGTTACAACACTTATAGGCAGTGTACCTAATCGTACAGTAGTGTAGTTTTTAGTAAGTCCGGTTCGTCCACAGGGAACTCTTAAACAAGCTTAACGCTATAATTTTAAAAACTATATTTGTAAAAATACAAAAATATATATAAGTAATATTATTATTATAAAAAAGGGGTTTTTACCGTTTAATGACCGGTTTGTCGATTTTAAAAGTTTAGTCACAGTTAAAACCTAATGTAAAATATTAAAAATAAATATAACTTAATTTAAAGCGTAAAGTAAATAACGATAATGAAATTACGATAAATAAAAGTGCGATAAAATAAAATTGCGATAATTAAAGATTACGATAATTAAAAGTGCAATTAAATATAATGACAATAAATAAAAGTGCGATAATTAAAAGTGCAATTAAATATGAAATAAAGGAATTATGCTTATTTAAACTTCCATAATCATGATGTTTGACGTGTTGATTTTTAGTTTATTCCCATGGGTTAGCTGTTCTTTGTCCTGGATTATTCAATATGTCCATACGGATTTATCCATAATAGTCCATCAGTCATAATCATAAAATACGGAAGTCTTCGTCAAATTATTCTTATTCCCGAAGTCAAATATTCCAACTAATTGGGGATTCAAATTGTAACAAGGTCTTAATACTTTGTTTAATGAATACACCAGGTTATCGACTGCGTGTAAACCAAGGTTTTACTACTTTGTTAACAATTACACCAATTACCCTTGAATGTAATCCACCCCTGTTTCAACAAGTCTATTAACTATTAATCCAGTTCCGTGTCCGGTAAAATGAACAATTATTGGTATTTATAGATATCTCGCCCACCGTGCCCAGTCAAGCGTATGTGGTTATATATAAATACGTCAAATTATAAGTCTATATATTAAATTAACGAGGTATCATTTAGTTAATATAAAGCCCATTAATAGCCAATAGTCTAATTTCCACAAGTGTCGCTCTTTTGTCCAAACCCCAATTATGGTACAAAGCCCAATTACCCAATTTTAATATTTAGTCCAACATCACGATTACTTCGGCATTAAATAAGCATAATAATAACTTAGCTACGAGACATTAATTTAAAAATAACATTAACCATAACTTACAGTGATTAAAAATAGCGTAGCGTTACACGGACATAATTTTGACTTACACCCTTACAACATTCGCTAACATTCCCTTATTATTAGAATTTAAAATTAAAATTAAAATAAATATATATATATATATATATATATATATATATATATATATATATATATATATATATATATATATATATATATATCTTTACGTATCAATGAGAAGAGAAAAAGATGTGTTTTAGGTTCGTGCAAAGCCTGCCTTTTATAGGCATGTGGCCAGAAAAAGGCCTCCATGCGATCGCATGGTTTTATAACTGCCAGGCCATGCGATCGCATGGCCTGCTTTTCCAGCTCACATGAGCTTGTTTCTTCTGCCGACGGTTTTTTATAAATAAATATAATATATAAATAATTTTAAGAATTATTTAAATATTATATTATATTTATGTGCATAGTTGACTTGTAATTTTTAGTCCGTTGCGTCGAGTGTTGAGTGTTGACTTTGGTCCCGGTTCCGATTTTTCGAACGTCCTTGCGTACAATTTAATATCTTGTATTTTGCGTTTCGCTTCTTGTACTCTTGTAATTTTGAGACGTTTCTCATCAATAATTTGAACCACTTTGATTGTACTTTGTACTTTTGAGCTTTTTGGTCATTTGCGTCTTCAATTCGTCGAATCTGTCTTTTGTCTTCACCTTTTATTATTTAAACGAATATCACTTGTAAATAGAACAATTGCAACTAAAAGCTTGTCTTTCTTGAGGGATAATGCTATGAAATATATGTTCGTTTTTAGCATTATTAGGTATATTGGACCATTCAAGATTATTGATCGTGTCGGACCAGTAGCTTACCGACTTGAGTTACCTCAACAACTCGCGGCTGTACATAACACTTTCCACGTCTTGAATTTGATGAAATGTTTTGCTAAAGAAGATCTCACTATTCCGTTAGACGGAATCCAAATCAACAAAAAACTTCAATTCATCGAAGAACCCGTCGAAATAATGGATCGTGAGGTTAAAAGACTTAAACAAAACAAGATAGCAATTGTTAAGGTTCGATGGAATGCTCGTAGAGGACCCGAGTTCACCTGGGAACGAGAAGATCAGATGAAGAAGAAATACCCGCACTTATTTCTAGAAGATACGTCAACACCTCCAACTGCTTAAAATTTCGGGAAGAAATTTATTTAACGGGTAGGTACTGTAGTGACCCGAACTTTTTCATGTTTATATATACTAAATGAAATTGATATTTACATGATTAAGTGTTTCCAACATGTTAAGCAATCAAACTTGTTAAGACTTGATTAATTGAAATAGGTTTCGTATAGACAATTGACCACCCAAGTTGACCGGTGATTCACGAACGTTAAAACTTGTAAAAACTATATGATGACATATATATGATTATATATATAGTTAACATGATATTATGATAAGTAAGTATCTCATTAGGTATTTTAACAATGAGTTATATACATAAAATTGTGTTTATTGAATTAAGAAACTCGAAACGATATATATATATATATAACGATTATCGTTATAACAACGTCTTACTAATTACATATGAATCATATTAAGATATTGTTACACTATGTTTAATCATGATAAATGATAAGTAAACATGTCATTATGTATATTAACAATGAACTACATATGTAAAACAAGACTACTAACTTAAGAATTTCGAAACGAGTCATATATGTAACGATTATCATTGTAACAACATTTAACTGAATATGTATCATACTAAGATATATAAATATATCATAATAAGATATATTAATATATCATAATATCATGATAATGTAATAATTTAACATCTCTTTAGATATAATAAACAATGGGTTAACAACATTTAACAAGATCGTTAACCTAAAGGTTTCAAAACAACATTTACATGTAACGACTAACGATGACTTAACGACTCAGTTAAAATGTATATACATGTAGTATTTTAATATGTATTCATACACTTTTGAAAGACTTCAAGACACATATCAAAATACTTCTACTTAACAAAAATGCTTACAATTACATCCTCGTTCAGTTTCATCAACAATTCTACTCGTATGCACCCGTATTCGTACTCGTACAATACACAGCTTCTAAATGTATGTACTATTGGTATATACACTCCAATGATAAGCTCTTAGTAGCCCATGTTTGTCACCTAACACATGTGGGAACCATCATTTGGCAACTAGCATGAAATATCTCATAAAATTACAAAAATATTAGTAATCATTCATGACTTATTTACATGAAAACAAAATTACATATCCTTTATATCTAATCCATATACCAACGAACAAAAACACCTATAAACACTTTCATTCTTCAATTTTATTCATCTAATTGATCTCTCTCAAGTTCCATCTTCAAGTTCTAAGTGTTCTTCATAAATTCTACAAGTTCTAGTTTCATAAAATCAAGAATACTTCCAAGTTTACTAGCTCACTTCCAATCTTGTAAAGTGATCATCCAACCTCAAGAAATCCTTGTTGTTTACAGTAAGATATCATTCTAAATCAAGGTAATACTCATATACAAACTTTGATTCAATTCCTATTACTATAACTATCTTAATTCGAGTGATAATCTTACTTGAACTTGTTTTCGTGTCATGATTCTACTTCAAGAACTTTCAAGCCATCCAAGATCCTTTGAAGCTAGATAATTTCTTGTCACTTCCAGTAGGTTTACCTACTAAACTTTAGGTAGTAATTATGTTCATAACATCATTCGATTCATACATATAAAACTATCTTATTCGAAGATTTGAACATGTAATCACTAGAACATAGTTTAGTTAATTTTAAACTTGTTCGCAAACAAAAGTTAATCCTTCTAACTTGACTTTTAAAATCAACTATACACATGTTCTATATCTATATGATATGCTAACTTAATGATTTAAAACCGGAAAACACGAAAAACACCGTAAAACCGGATATACGCCGTCGTAGTGACACCGCGGGCTGTTTTGGGTTAGTTAATTAAAAACAATGATAAACTTTGATTTAAAAGTTGTTCTTCTGAGAAAATGATTTTTCTTATGAACATGAAACTATATCCAAAAATCATGGTTAAACTCAAAGTGGAAGTATGTTTTCCAAAATGGTCATCTAGACGTCGTTCTTTCGACTGAAATGACTACCTTTACAAAAACGACTTGTAACTTATATTTCCAACTATAAACCTATACTTTTTATATTTAGATTCATAAAATAGAGTTCAATATGAAACCATAGCAATTTGATTCACTCAAATCGGATTTAAAACGAAGAAGTTATGGGTAAAACAAGATTTGATATTTTTTGATTGTTGTAGCTACGAGAAATATTGTAACAATTCTATACAAATCATATCCTAGCTAACTTATATTGTATTATACATGTATTCTAATATATTATGTAATCTTGGGATACCATAGACACGTATGCAAATGTTTTGACATATCATATCGACCCATGTATATATATATTATTTGGAACAACCATAGACACTCTATATGCAGTAATGTTGGAGTTAGCTATACAGGGTTGAGGTTGATTCCAAAAATCTTTTTTATATAATACCTTATTTCTACTTCTTTCTCAAAGTAAAGCAAGCAACCTTTCGCCTTTATTTGAGGAGATATAAAAAGAAGCAACCTTACTAAGCAAACATAGGCTTGGGCTCGAAAGCAAGAAGCAACGGCTTTCTAGCCTGAGACGTGTATACACTGGGTCGTGGATTGATTCAAGATAATATATATCGATTTATTTCTGTACATCTAACTGTGGACAACTAGTTGCAGGTTACTAACGAGGACAGCTGACTTAATAAATTTAAAACAGTAAAACGTATTAAAAATGTTGTAAATATATTTTGAACATACTTTGATATATATGTACATATTTGTTATAGGTTCGTGAATCGACCAGTGGCCAAGTCTTACTTCTCAATGAAGTAAAAATCTGTGAAAGTGAGTTATAGTCCCACTTTTAAAATCTAATATTTTGGGATGAGAATACATGCAGTTTTATAAATGTTTTACGAAATAGACACAAGTAAATGAAACTACATTATATGGGTGAATGATCGAAGCCGAATATGCCCCTTTTGCTTGATAGCCTAAGAATTAGTAAACCGATCTACTAATTGACGTGAATCCCAAATATAGATCTATTTTGCCTAACGAACCCCATCCAAAGTACCAGATGCTTTAGTACTTCGAATTCATTTATATCAAGTCCGAAGGATTTCCCGGAATGATAGGGGATATTCTTATATGCATCTTGTTAATGTCGGTTACCAGGTGTTCACCATATGAATGAATTTTATCTCTATGTATGGAATGTATATTGAAATATGAAATCTTGGGGTCTATTATTATGATTTGATAATATATAGGTTAAACCTATAACTCACCAACATTTTTGTTGACGTTTTAAGCATGTTTATTCTCAGGTGATTATTAAGAGCTTCCGCTGTTGCATACTAAAATAAGGACAAGATTTGGAGTCCATGCTTGTATGATATTATGTAAAAACTGCATTCAAGAAACTTATATTTGATGTAATATATTCTTATTGTAAACCATTATGTAATGGTCGTGTGTAAACGGTATATTTTAGATTATCATTATTTGATAATCTATGTAATGCTTTTTAAACCTTTATCGATAAAATAAAGGTTATGGTTGTTTTAAAAATGAATGCAGTCTTTGAAAAACGTCTCATATAGAGGTCAAAACGTCGCGACGAAATCAATTAATATGGAACGTTTATAATCAATATGAACGGGACATTTCAAATTTCATATCTTCTTTATATTTTTAATTCGAATGCTGGTCCCTGTCGACTTTAATTAAGATATAAAAACAAAGTATTGTTAGTTGATCATATAAATCCTACTGCATTTGTTGAATTAAAACAGAAATTAAATAAATAAATAAATAAATAAACCGTACTCTGTTCTTGACTTAATTTACCAAAACCCTGAATCCGAATCATTTTTCAAAATCTATAAATGCAGCCTTGTTAAGAATCGTTTACTCAAACTATCTGCAAAGTTTCAGTTCTTAATTCTCAAAATCAAAGTCGAATTTTAGAGTCAAAGTTTAATTTTTTAAAAAAGTCAAACGAGTGTTCATCGAGAAATTCGGATTCGTTGTGATGTTTCAAGTTAAATTGACGAATCCATTAGTTCCTTGGAATCATTTACAAACTTTTTCATGTAGGAATCATTACCTAAAACGTTTTTAAAATCAAAATCAATGATTAAGTTTTATTTCAAAAACAGCGAGCTCAATTTTAAATTTTATTTTTTTCCTTCACTGATTAATTCAATAAATTGATAACGAGTTTTTTCTATTCCAATACGAATTCTAAAACCAAATTTCAAATGGTTGTATTGGTGAATTAAAGTGTCTGTTCGATCTAAATATGAAGAAGAAGATGAAAAATTGAAACAGAAAGATACAAGTTAAATAAAATTGGGTTATAAAATAAAACAAAAAAATAGCAGCAGTGTGATGGTTTGGGTTGTTGACGGGTTAGCGAGAGGTCATGGGTTCGAGTGAAAGGATCCGAAACTAATCATCCGGACATCGTCCATATAGATTAAAAACGAATTACAATAGTTGATAACATCGCGAGGTACTTGACCTCTATATGATACATTTTACAAACGTTGCATTTATTTCTTAAAGGCAATCTATTATTACATCGAGAGTTGACATATTAGCCTAACATTTTATAACAACCAAATGATCTAATCTGCCATTTTCATAACAATAGTCTTTAATGAACTTCAATGACTCGAATGCAACGTCCTTGTATCATAGCTTAAATGGTCCCAAGTAGTATCCTTAACATGAGCTAATGCACAGCGGAAGACTTAATTCGTACCTGAGAATAACATGCTTTAAAACGTCAACATAAAGTTGGTGAGATATATAGGTTTGATGCTAGCAGCGTTATAACAATGGACCACAAGATTTCGTATATAATCATTTCAATAAAAATATTCTAAGTGGTTGAGCACTTGGTAACCATACTTAACATTTAATCACGTCGCATATTCCCTTTAATATGAAATCTTACTACACCGTACCAAGGTGTAGTCGCAAAACGAAGTACTGTGCAACCGTTGAATACTGGTCGTCCAGTCCGGTTGGGGTTGTCAGGCCCGATAGATCTATCAACAGGATTCGCGTTTACAATACCGCTGTAAATATTAGTTACCAAGCTACAGGGAAGTATGCCAGTGGTACAACTCAACGTAGAATATATTTTTCAGTTACTTGTGTCCATAACGTAAATCATTTATAAAACAGCGCATGTATTCTCATCCCAAAAATATTTAAAGTTCAAAAAGGGACTATATACTCACTGTTGTCTCGAAGATATATATATTTTTGACTTGGTCTTCCGGTTGATATCACGAACCTATCCATATATAATATATCAATATATTTTCATTTTAAACAAACGTCTCGTATATATATTTATAATACTTTTAATACTTTGAATAATTCCTTAGTCCGTAGTTAGCGTTTCGATGTTAGTAATTCAATTTTAATGGTTCATTTTTAGATGTTTAATATACCCGCAATAAATAAACCCCCAACGAAATAAATAAAACTCCCATAAAACCCCATCGTATATGTGTTGGTCGAGATTAATCTTGACCCACGGTACCGGTGTTGTCAAATGACGTATTGCGTACATAAAGTACCGGTGTTGTCAAATGACGTGTTGCGTACAAACATGGGATCTTATGATTAATCTTCTCGTGTTGCTTACGGGTGATCCTGAACCATATGAAATTGAATTATGAGTACATATATATAAAATATCATGTTATCTTAGAAATATGTGATTTATATAATTTTTTTCCAATTGATCCCGTAGTTGAAATGATCTAGGATAACCAATTTTGTTTCAGTCATAGTTTCTTCGTTACAAATCCGTTTTCGTTGATTCAAATTGCCATCTTCTTGGATCGAGTTCTTCTTTAAGTCTATGAACTGTAAATACCTTGGTTTGTATTCAAAATCATACGGCATAGGTGAGACTTTAGTGAAACATATGAAGTTAAACATTTTTGCTACAACAAAATCATTTAATGACCATTTTTCTAAAAATACTTATACTTTGAAAAACCAAGTTTTACCTTGTTAAATTAGCATATACATAAGTTATATTACAGGTCTTGAAGTATTTTAAAAGTTAAGTTAGAAGGATCTATTTAGTTTGCAAACAAGTTTGAAAACATTCAAACTATGTTCTTGTTGTTAAACTTTTGTACCACAAAATAAGATAGCTATATATATATGAATCGAACAAGGTTATGAACATAGATTCTACCTCAAGTTCCTTGGATAAGTTTGCTGTAAAAGAGGAGTAAGAAGCTAGAATCAAAAGGGTGATGGAAGTGGATGAAAGATTGGAAGTAAGTTGGTGTTCTTGGAGGGTTTTCTTGAAGTATTTTTGTATGGTTTTCTTATGGTGTTTAAGTAAGGTTTTTGAAGCTAGATCTTTTTGAAAACTTTGCTGAATTGATTAAGGGTTTTAAGGCTTCAAAGTATGTGTGTGTTTTGGCTAAAATATTGAAGTAAAATGAAACAAAATGATCATGTATTTATACTCTAAAAAAACGTGATTTAAGGAGTATATGGACAAAATTTTCAAGTAATCATTTTATGTATTTAGTCATACTTGCATCCAAATACAATTACCTAGCCCTAAGGGCATGTACAATGGCTGGTTAGGTAGTGATTTGACATGTATTTACTATTAGTAAATACGTATAGAAGCTAGGTATGATACGAGTACAAATACTCTAAATATACGTATAGAAATTTTGTGAAAAATGGAATGAGGATTCAAATATAGCTATCTTTTGTGAATACACTTATATGGTTTTATGTATTTAAGTTCTTAAAAGTGATTAAATACATTACTTATACGATATATGTATACATATTATAAGTCTTAAGTATTTATGTCAAATAACTTTACGTATTGTTATCATTTTGAAAACTTAAGTTAGTAGTTTCAAAATATACTCATAACTTATTGTTATTAATACAAAATGAGATATTAAAACATTCATTAATCATGTTAAATATGTATATATACATATATATACGCAAACGTATAATTATCATATATTGTATAGTTCGTGATATCGTCGGTCAAACTAGACGGTCAAACGTTGTGTAAAACTCTTTTCGGAAATATAAATCTCGACAATTTGGATTACTTATCATGTTGGTAAGTTTTAATTTATGTAAATATTAATCTTATAAGTATAGAACGATCGAAAAAAAATGCGGGTCAACTTTAGGGTTTTTGCTTATCGTGTCGGAACCATATAGAGATTAGAGTTTAAATTTGGTCGGAAATTTCCGGGTCGTTACAGTACCCATCCGTTAAAGAAATTTCGTCCTCGAAATTTGGTAGAGGTTGTCATAAATAACCATAGGAATGTTTTCATGACGAATATGAGGTAATAATGAAATTTTATCATTATTGAAAGATTTAGATAAAACGATTTGGTTATGTGAGACGCACGAGCGAAGCTATCACAAAAAAAAAATGAAATGAGTAAATATGGAATCGTTTTTAATCGATGACGTGGTTTAGAATTGATTTCCGGGATTTAAGGGATTTAGGAAAAATCTTACGTAATAAGATTTGGTTATTCGGCGATCAGAATCTTCTTTGATTTAATGCGGTAATCTGTTTCGATTTCTCTGTCGGATATTTCACTATAAATCCACCCCTTCGTTTCCTTATTTTTCACAACTCGCATCTTCTACTCTTTCTCCTTAATTCCTACTTTAAGGTATCCTTTGAAATGCTTCATCCCGTTCTGATTTTTGTTATACTTCTAACTTTTATATCTTTCATTCTTCTCTTCCATCTACCGCCAGAAGAATCTATTCACTTTTATGATTTTCTTGGAATTATAATGTTTCTAATTCTCCCGTGTCTTTACGTCGCCATACGTATTGATATACACGGTTTGTAGTTTCTGGGTGGTTGTTGGGTTTGATATCTTTCCTTATACTTCGATGCTCCTGCTTCTGTTTTCCATAATCATTATCATCCATAGTTAATATTCTCTCCTATTTGCTGTGATCTATACCCCAATTTCTATTTTGGGACTTTGTCCCTTCGTTTCTTCTTCCCGTCCTTGAGTCAAGCGATCAATAGTTCGGAATTCGTAGGTATAAAATTTGGAATGAACCTAGCTATTGGTTTTAGAATAAAATTGTAATGGCACGATCTTGATTCGTTAAATTACTCGAATATTCCGGAAAAATAGAACTATCAAGGTGATACGTTCTAATATGTTTGGAGACTTGATAGAATGTAAGAGCCGTGTAACATGGCACATGATGACGGTACTGTGAATCATCACATTCCATTAGAAACTTAACATGACTTACTGTAATATAATGAAGTTGATCAAGTTTCATTATATTATACTAATTCATGTATCAGTTCCCAACACTACTTCAAAACATTCCTATTTTAAACTTGAAGGTTTTAGAACTTAGAAACTAACACAGTTTCTTTTATATTGTAACGCAGATATTACGGAGAAATACATGATTTTGGATAAGAACAGTTGTGAGAATATCTCCAGAAATATGGAGGATATGTATAACGAAAGATATGAAGATATCTTATAATATCTAAGATAAGATGATGATGAAGAATATCATCGGGAAAGGTTTAGGATAAGGGGTAGGTTTTTTTTTTACTAATGGTTTCAGCAAGCACTGAATCGTTTGAATCCTTTGAAAGCAGATTCAGTTCTTGTGATTTATCTACATCCTCCTTCATACTTTGCTCAATCCGTTTTCCAGTTCCAACTCTCCTCTTTTTCTAAGCTTTACCAATACAATGTACTTCATCATTAAACTTTTGACTGTTAAAGTCGTTTACATTTTTTTTTTTTCTGCTTCTTCAGCATTTCAAGAACTACTTCATAGTCCAGGATGTTTTTCAGAACTTCACATTCGAAAAATGTAATTCTTAGGGATAGTCGTTCTCGGTATAACTGGGAGAATTTCTACGAGATTTTCAAAATACTGATTGCGGGTTTCGCCAAAGAGATAACGAGTTGCTGGTACGTCTGCTGATGATGTTGTGAAAAAGGTTCTCCGGTAACAACGTCGAAAGGACAAAGTATAAATATCGAGATTATAATAGGAGTAGTCTCACTGAGAAGTCGAAGTGGAGCTGTGACAAAATTAGCTTCTTGAAAAGGAATCGTATGATTGTTTTTGATAATGAATGATAAGGAATTCGACGCGGATACGTTTTAACTATAACTTCGGTTTCGAAAATTTTTCAGGTGCATCACTGTATGCATAAATCTTTCTTCCGTAAACGAGGTGCGGCTGGTTCAACTTCTCGATCGAGGTGTTTTCAAGAATCATGAAAAGATTTGAATGAGGATTATAATTGTCGAAGTACAAATGAGGTTTAGGATGAAATCAAGTGGCAAAATTGAAGAATTGTTTAGTTTCATATGTTATAATCAACATTTTATTTCATTTTAATTGTCCAATGTTTCTTCTTTATGCCACTTGTTGGATTTGGATAGGTAAAAAAAAATTCAAATATGAAATTTAAATGGAAATGGTTATTCTGGGGTGAACGGATACGTATATCGATGGTTGTAAGTAAAATAACAAATGACCGTTGAATCAGATTCAAGAATGTACAATATAACTTATTAATGTGAATTCTAAATATTTCTCGGGTACTACCCACCCGTTAAAATATTTTCATCATTATTAGTTTGTACGAAGGAATTTTTAATTACTATCTTTATGAAAATATACTTGCATATATATTTTCTTCAGAGATAATCATAGATTTAATGAGTCAATAAGATAATAAACTCATTTGATTTATCGTTAATTCTAGATTACATAATCTCTAAGACTTTAGAAATTACATAATCGTCATACGATACGTAAAGCAAAGATAATCGATGTAGAACGATATATAGAACGAAGATCATACTCGAAGTACAGATATTGAGTCGTGTGATGTTGATATTCGAGATACAGATTGTGATGTTGAGATTTTGGGGGTGACAAGAGTACTGTCGGCGTTGATGATGGTGGTATAGATTATGCTGCTGGTGCTGCTGCTGGTGTTTGTAACCTTCGCACCGTATTTTCTAAAGCCACTACCCGAGCGCGAAGCTCGTTGACTTCTTCTATTATACCGGGATGATTGACGGTTGGAACGAGCGAATGAACAAGATTCGAAATATGGGATAGTATGTAATCATGACGAGATACTCTAGAAATGAGCGAGAAAATGGTGTTTCGAATAGGTTCGCCGGTAAGTGCTTCAGGTTCATCGTTAAGAGGACAATTTGGTGGATGGAATGGATCACCTTCTTCTTGCCTCCAGAGATTTAGTATATTACGAACCCATCCCCAATTCATCCAAAATAGATGATGGGAAATCGGTTGATCCATTCCGGTAACGCTGTTCTCGGAGCTCGAATGGAAATCCATATCTGCGAAGCTATCGAAGTCGGAGGAATTTGAGCTGGATGAAGAATCCATCTTGTATGGTCGGAGAAATGAATTTTTGGTTTGGAATAGATTATAGGAGTTGGGTTTGGTACTCTTCAATACATAATTTACATATGTATATATATAATATCAAAATCCCATGAATTACGGAGAATCTTTGAAATACGTCAGGCAATGTCTAGAGTAACAGATACGCTAGGATATGAATTTTTGTCTATACACTATCGATGCACTTAAATGCAATAAGACGTGTCTAGACTTAAGAATGATAAGCAGACAGTTCTCTAAGAATGATAAGCAGATGATTTCCGACTAGGATTGATAAGCAAAACTTTTGACAGGCAGACACGGTCAAAGTCCAGACTTACTTAATGTATCCTAACAACTACTAGTTAGACACACTAATGCAAGGCCTGGTTCGCTAAGACCAACGTTCTGATACCAACTGAAAGGATCCGAAACTAATCATCCGGACATCGTCCATATAGATTAAAAACGAATTACAATAGTTGATAACATCGCGAGGTACTTGACCTCTATATGATACATTTTACAAACGTTGCATTTATTTCTTAAAGGCAATCTATTATTACATCGAGAGTTGACATATTAGCCTAACATTTTATAACAACCAAATGATCTAATCTGCCATTTTCATAACAATAGTCTTTAATGAACTTCAATGACTCGAATGCAACGTCCTTGTATCATAGCTTAAATGGTCCCAAGTAGTATCCTTAACATGAGCTAATGCACAGCGGAAGACTTAATTCGTACCTGAGAATAACATGCTTTAAAACGTCAACATAAAGTTGGTGAGATATATAGGTTTGATGCTAGCAGCGTTATAACAATGGACCACAAGATTTCGTATATAATCATTTCAATAAAAATATTCTAAGTGGTTGAGCACTTGGTAACCATACTTAACATTTAATCACGTCGCATATTCCCTTTAATATGAAATCTTACTACACCGTACCAAGGTGTAGTCGCAAAACGAAGTACTGTGCAACCGTTGAATACTGGTCGTCCAGTCCGGTTGGGGTTGTCAGGCCCGATAGATCTATCAACAGGATTCGCGTTTACAATACCGCTGTAAATATTAGTTACCAAGCTACAGGGAAGTATGCCAGTGGTACAACTCAACGTAGAATATATTTTTCAGTTACTTGTGTCCATAACGTAAATCATTTATAAAACAGCGCATGTATTCTCATCCCAAAAATATTTAAAGTTCAAAAAGGGACTATATACTCACTGTTGTCTCGAAGATATATATATTTTTGACTTGGTCTTCCGGTTGATATCACGAACCTATCCATATATAATATATCAATATATTTTCATTTTAAACAAACGTCTCGTATATATATTTATAATACTTTTAATACTTTGAATAATTCCTTAGTCCGTAGTTAGCGTTTCGATGTTAGTAATTCAATTTTAATGGTTCATTTTTAGATGTTTAATATACCCGCAATAAATAAACCCCCAACGAAATAAATAAAACTCCCATAAAACCCCATCGTATATGTGTTGGTCGAGATTAATCTTGACCCACGGTACCGGTGTTGTCAAATGACGTATTGCGTACATAAAGTACCGGTGTTGTCAAATGACGTGTTGCGTACAAACATGGGATCTTATGATTAATCTTCTCGTGTTGCTTACGGGTGATCCTGAACCATATGAAATTGAATTATGAGTACATATATATAAAATATCATGTTATCTTAGAAATATGTGATTTATATAATTTTTTTTCCAATTGATCCCGTAGTTGAAATGATCTAGGATAACCAATTTTGTTTCAGTCATAGTTTCTTCGTTACAAATCCGTTTTCGTTGATTCAAATTGCCATCTTCTTGGATCGAGTTCTTCTTTAAGTCTATGAACTGTAAATACCTTGGTTTGTATTCAAAATCATACGGCATAGGTGAGACTTTAGTGAAACATATGAAGTTAAACATTTTTGCTACAACAAAATCATTTAATGACCATTTTTCTAAAAATACTTATACTTTGAAAAACCAAGTTTTACCTTGTTAAATTAGCATATACATAAGTTATATTACAGGTCTTGAAGTATTTTAAAAGTTAAGTTAGAAGGATCTATTTAGTTTGCAAACAAGTTTGAAAACATTCAAACTATGTTCTTGTTGTTAAACTTTTGTACCACAAAATAAGATAGCTATATATATATGAATCGAACAAGGTTATGAACATAGATTCTACCTCAAGTTCCTTGGATAAGTTTGCTGTAAAAGAGGAGTAAGAAGCTAGAATCAAAAGGGTGATGGAAGTGGATGAAAGATTGGAAGTAAGTTGGTGTTCTTGGAGGGTTTTCTTGAAGTATTTTTGTATGGTTTTCTTATGGTGTTTAAGTAAGGTTTTTGAAGCTAGATCTTTTTGAAAACTTTGCTGAATTGATTAAGGGTTTTAAGGCTTCAAAGTATGTGTGTGTTTTGGCTAAAATATTGAAGTAAAATGAAACAAAATGATCATGTATTTATACTCTAAAAAAACGTGATTTAAGGAGTATATGGACAAAATTTTCAAGTAATCATTTTATGTATTTAGTCATACTTGCATCCAAATACAATTACCTAGCCCTAAGGGCATGTACAATGGCTGGTTAGGTAGTGATTTGACATGTATTTACTATTAGTAAATACGTATAGAAGCTAGGTATGATACGAGTACAAATACTCTAAATATACGTATAGAAATTTTGTGAAAAATGGAATGAGGATTCAAATATAGCTATCTTTTGTGAATACACTTATATGGTTTTATGTATTTAAGTTCTTAAAAGTGATTAAATACATTACTTATACGATATATGTATACATATTATAAGTCTTAAGTATTTATGTCAAATAACGTTACGTATTGTTATCATTTTGAAAACTTAAGTTAGTAGTTTCAAAATATACTCATAACTTATTGTTATTAATACAAAATGAGATATTAAAACATTCATTAATCATGTTAAATATGTATATATACATATATATACGCAAACGTATAATTATCATATATTGTATAGTTCGTGATATCGTCGGTCAAACTAGACGGTCAAACGTTGTGTAAAACTCTTTTCGGAAATATAAATCTCGACAATTTGGATTACTTATCATGTTGGTAAGTTTTAATTTATGTAAATATTAATCTTATAAGTATAGAACGATCGAAAAAAAATGCGGGTCAACTTTAGGGTTTTTGCTTATCGTGTCGGAACCATATAGAGATTAGAGTTTAAATTTGGTCGGAAATTTCCGGGTCGTTACATCGAGCCCTGTCTTGGGCATTTTTTTTAGAAAAAGCTTTCTAAGGTAGTTCCATTTCTACTATTATTATTATTATTATTATTATTATTATTATTATTATTATTATTATTATTATTATTATTATTATTATTATTATTATTATTATTATTACTACTACTACTACTAAAATCATTATAAGTATTATTATTAGTATCATTAAGATTATTAGTATTATTATTAAAACTATCATTATTATCATTTTAAATATTATTATCATTATTATAATTATGATTATTATTATTATGAACATAACATAATTTATTAATATTAGTATTAGTATCATTTTATAATTAATAATACTATTATTATCCTTTTAAACATAAGTATAATAATTATTATTAGTATTGTTATTATTAGAATAATTATCGTTATTATCATTTTTACAAAAAGTAACATTTTGCTATCATTAAAACTATATTATTATTATTATTATTATTATTATTATTATTATTATTATTATTATTATTATTATTATTATTATTATTATTATTATTATTATTATTATTATTATTATTATTTCTAAAACCTTATTATGACTACTATCATTTTTACTACTAGTATTATTATTGTTATTACAAAATAATACAACTCTTTATTCATTAACATTATTAAAGTCATTTTATCAAACAAATACTTATACATAGAATATATATATAAGTATATATATAGAAATATATAACAAGTGAAATAATATATATAAACTTATTCGATTAAAAGTATATGTGTTAATATATATACTTGATATAGGTTCGTGAATCCGAGGACAACTCTGCACTTGTTCAGTGCCATCATACACATATTTACTACGAAATACGAAATACATAATCGTGAGTTTTCATAGCTCCCTTTTTATATATATTTTTGGGCTGAGAATACATGCGCAACTTTTATAACTGTTTTATACGTTAGACACAAGTACCAACTATTAAACTGTGCTATACCTGGCTATGTCCTGCAAGTCCCCACTGTTATATTTTTAATTGCTTTTACATAACGCATTCTTAATTATTAGGGGTAGGCCTATCGGGAGTAACGTCCCCGATACATTTGACCAAGTCATTGTATTACTTAATAATGATTCAAACCGACAAGGATAGTACAACTTGTCACGGGGCAAACTTTGAAACTGTTTAGTCTAAATATCACAAACTTGGCACTACTTATAGATCCCTGCGAGATCTACTTTTATAAATAAAAATCTTTTGGTCTATATCTATTACTGAAATCATTATTTATGACAAACCTATGAACTCACTCAACCTCGTGTTGACTTTTTAAGCATGTTTATTCTCAGATAATTAAATATTGCTTCCGCTGTATATTTGCGGCTTTGATGATGATTTCCTGCCATGCTTGAAGTCTTCATGCATTACTTACCAATTCATTTAAAAACATTTAATGCTCTATATACAATGTAATCTATTTATCTTCCGCTGCAAAACTCAATAAAACGTCTCATATAGAGTCGTTCTCGTTTATACAACTGTGATTTGATATAATTAGTCACAAATACCCCAAGCCCTATTTGGGGGTGTGACAGTTGTCCTACCACCAGACGCTCCACTTCTGAGTATTATGTCTTCCTTGGCAACAATCTACTCTCTTGGTCTTCGAAGCGGCAACTTACTCCTTCTCGCTCCAGTGTTGATGCGGAATATCGAGGAGTTGCCAATGTTGTTGCTGAGACATGTTGAATACGTAATCTTCACTGCCCTCTCACCTCTGCCACACTAGTTTACTGTGATAATGTTAGCTCCGTCTACCTTGCATCTAATCCGGTCTAACATCAGCCGACCAAACATATTGAGATAGAAATTCATGTTAGAGATTTAGTTGCTCAAGGACAAGTTCGGGTTCTTCATGTTCCGTCAAGATATCAGTTTGCAGACATCTTCACCAAAGACCTTCCATATGCACTGTTTGATGACTTTCGATCAAGTTTGAGCATCTGCCGCACTCCCGCTCAAACTGCGGGAGGATGTTAGTAGACATTATTAGCCCACATTTATGCAATCCATATATTGTGTCTATTGGGTTCAACCCTTTTGTCTTAGCTAAGGTTTTACTCTATATATTGATGTATGTTCGTATGAGATGGATCAAGCAATAAACAATACATTTTAATTAAGTTTAACATAATTCTTATATTTTTTTTTTACTCGTAGTTTGTTTAACTTGATAGTAGTTACTACTTGTACCTGATATGCCATTTATATGATTTTTATTATCCGAAATTTATGGTAACAAACATAAAAGTATGTTTGAGCTAATTTCGATACACTTTCGGCGGCACATTTTTCTAATTACATGAATGAAGAAAACGCAAATTATGAAGATCCGGATTATTACTATTAGTATGTTGGACACCAAATTGGATGGGCCTAATTCTAAGTAGAATATCAAGTTTGATACGACCCAGAGATTAAATACGGATGATGGGCCTATTGTGATGATGAAGAAAATAAAAGGGGATTATCACCAAAATGCCCAAATATTTTTTACCCCTTGCACCAGAGCCCAAAAAAAAAAATTGACAAAATGCCCTCGCAAGGCGCAAGGTTCCTTGCGACCTTGCGTCCTTGCGTGTTCTTCTAAAAAAATCATGATTAAATGACATGTTTAAACCCGACACTCCACACTTTCATCCGACTTCGCAAACACGCAAATAAACAGTAACACAGGCGATTCGGAAAAACGCAAGCACAAACGCAAACCCTCTTCATCGCTTCCATTACTACTACCAGATTCTCCTCCTTCATCATCTCCACCACCACCTAACCTCTCTTGCCACCACCGTGACCTCTTATTCTAGCCTACAAGCGTTTACACGAAGTATTAGGGTTTTCACGCAAAATAAATTGGGTTTTCACGAGGTAATCAAGATAATAATCAAGGAATCAACCTCTCTACGATGGCGAGCACCCAGGTTAGTGATTACTTTGTTATTTATGTGTGTTTTATCGGTTTATTTTTGGGTTCGATGCGAATTGTATAAATGTGCACACATACTGCTCGATGAAATGTCTCTTCGAGGTGTATTTGTGTTTAATGAAGTACAGTCATTGTTTTATGACATGCAACTGTATTTTAGGTTATATGGTCGAGTGAAACATACATAAACTGCTCGTAAAATTATGGAAATTAATCAGACGCAAGGCCTAGTTTGCGTTCTTGCGTACGCATCGTTAAGGACGCAAGGTTATATTTGCGTCCTTGCGTGTCTCCAGAAATATGTCTTTGCGTCCTTGCGTTGGTCTATTAAACGGACGCAAGTTTTATCTTGCGTCCTTGTACTTTCTGCTGATTATAAAGTTACTTATGCAGGGATTTGTGGAAGGAAAGTTAACGATGAAGAATAAGTTGAGCGTTATAGGGGATGTGAAGAAGGTCATGACTGAGAATCAAATTAAAAAGTTTAAAGAAACGTGTTTTGGTCCATGGTTAGATCTAGAATACTTTGGTAATGATCCCGGGCTTGTACATTGCATGCTTCAACGGAAGAGTGTGCGGCCGGAAAGACTGGATAATGTTAAGTACCCCGATGAGCATGAGGATATATTGTTTCATTTTCAGAACAATTTTTCGATTAGATTTGGTCGCCGTGAATTTTGTCTTGTGACGGGCTTTTTGTTTAGTAGCCGGACGGACATGGCACATTACATCCCGAAGAATTATGACGTCCAGAACGCACCTATTAGACGACGTTTATTTAAGGGTTTTAAAGATTCTCAAAATGTTTTGATTAGTGATGTTGAAAAGATGCTTTTAAAATCTGATCACCGCCGTATTAGGGACGATGATGTGGTGCGATTAGCAATTATCTTGATTGTAGAGAGAGGTTTTATGGGTAAACAAAGGATCCATGTTGTGAATAAAAAGTTTTTATGGCTAGTCGAAGAGTTATCGCGTGTTAATCAGTACCCATGGGGGTCTCGTATTTGGGAGCCAACTTACGAAGCGGTTAGTGAAGGCTTTGTTATTCGTGAAAGCCAATTAGAGAGTGGAAAGGCGTACACTTTGGCGGGATTTATGTGGGCTTTCAAGGTAAATGGTTGAATATTTGTTATTTAATGTTAATATTTAAGATGTAACATAAATTAAATTAATTGTTTTATTATTTGTAGATTTGGATTCTCGAGTCTTACCATCGTACCATTAAACCGTTTGCAAAAAAGACTGACAAGAATGGAGTACCGAGGGCTCTTTTTTGGAAGCGTTCATCTGCCGAGTCATTTGGAATGTCTGAATACCTTAAACTCCTACATATTCAGGTTAGTTACATTTTTAAAATGTTAGCCTATCCTAAATTGTTCATAGTTTATCTGTTATCTGTTTACAGACAGGTTCTGGTATGGACGCAAGGTATACCTTGCGTCCTTGCATTTATTTTTATGTAGACGCAAGGTGGACCTTGCGTCCTTGCGTGTGGTTTTGTTCATCAACGCAAGCGTTGTTTGTGTCCTTGCGTACATGGACGCAAGCTTTTCTTTGCGTCTTTGCGTATTGATTTCTGCTAATATTCTTATTTGATAATTAAATAATTAATAATTAATTGTAGGATGAGTGTCCCAAGAAAAAGAGACCTTTTCATGGTCTGCAGCCAACTGAAACAGAGCAGAGTTGTCAATGGTGGATTCAGAGTGACGTGTACTTTAGAGGAGGAAATGTACCAGAAGATGAGATCGAGGTTGAGGTCCAGGATGATGAAGTTGATACAGATGATCCAGTTGTTGATGGGTCTGAGCAGACACACCACAAGCATGTACTTAATTGGACTTGGAGACGGCAGTGTTGACCTATATCCATCTTGGGCTGACTGTGATCAGGTAAACACAAGAATTTTTACAGCATTTGTTGTTCTGGAGCAGACGCAAGGACATTCTTGCGACCTTGCGTCTTGGTTACTGGACGCAAGTTCTCCCTTGCGTCCTTGCGTGTCTATGTCGCAAGGTCAACCTTGCGCCTTGGGTGTGTTTTGGCTACGCAAGGTCTATCTTGCGTCCATGCGTCCCGTTGTCGCAAGGTTGACTTTGCGCCATTGCGTATGTTTTGGGTCTTCACAAGGTTTATCTTGCGTCCTTACGTCTGTTATTTTGTTTTAACCTTTCTGCCTGTCTGTTACAGGTCTTGATCGCAATACATTTTTATGACGAAGAACATTTCCTGCTGCTTCAGTTGAAGTTAGAAGAAATGAAGGTTTTTGTGTACGACAGTTTACCCGGATGTGTCAGTGAAAAAAAACTTGACGCAGTTTTCAAGATTTTGGGTGACAACTTGCCAGTGTACTCTAAGGCGATTGACTATTTTAACAAGACGCAAGACTCCCAAATTGCCGGATACTATGAAAATAAAGAGAGTGTGGAGTTGATGATTGAACCTGGTCCCGTTGTGCCAATTCAGACTGGTGGTCATGGTGATTGTGGGGTTTGGGTGTGCATACATATGGAGAGGATTATTTATGGAAGGGAGGAGGTTGACAACATTGGAGATGCTAAAAAGGCTGCAGAGCAGTATAGAAACAGAATGGCAAGGACGTTTTTTCGTGCACGTTTTGATACACAAGAACCGCCGCCACCAACTCCACCAGTAGAGATTCAGGTTGATTGATACATTGTAGCTAATAGGTAGCAGGTCTTGTATGCAAATATGGTGTAAATAGGTTGCTGGTAAATTCAGTTTTGCAACAGTTGTATTTGACACTACACGCAAGGACGCAAGCTTATGCTTGCGTACGCAAGCTTAGATTTGCGTCCTTGCGTGTACATATTTTTGGCTGTTTTTTGTACGCAAGCAAGATTTTGCGTCCTTGCGTGTGTATACTTTCGTCTATCTTGCGTACGCAAGCAAAGCCTTGCGTACGCAAGCAAAGCCTTGCGTACGAAGTAAGTGATTTGCTTCCTTGCGTGTGTTGTAAAACAAATTACATTTATTACATAAAATAACACAGTAGGTACCTAGAATACAAGGGAAATACAACAATACATTACAACTAACGAAATCCAATAATAAGTTAAAAATAAAACTGACATTACAACAAATGCGATAGTGTTACTAATTATCGCTCCCTAAATTGCACGTTGCATAAAACTGAGACTGATATGCCTTAAAAGCTTCAACATCTGTGGCCTTCTCCTTACCCTTCTTTGATTTTGAGGCCGATGTTTTTACTACCCTTTTAGAAGTTGATTCACCTGTTCGGTCATAAGAAGCTGTGCACGTATCCCTACCATGACCTGGTTCTTTGCAACGAGTGCAAGTTCTTACGGTTTTTTCATTATCTTCACCCTTCGACGGAATACGTTTTGTACTTTTAGGGCGTCCAGGGGCTCTTTTCTCCTTAATGGGATGGTTTACAATTTGTAAAATGCCGGGCGACGGATACGACCATTCTGACCGATGGGGCAAAGGAAGGATGTGTTCCAAATACGTATTTATATAAGTTTGAGTTGTGAACCAGTGTGATACAAATTGAGTAACATCCTTCACGCCGAAAAGTCGTGCTGCTGCAATAACATGACCGCAAGGTATCCCCGATAACTGCCACTGCCCACATGAACATACTTTATCGTCGAGATTAACCATTCCATTTTTTCTGCCATCTCGCACTTCTATTAGATTGTTTGTCGTTGGAATTGCTTGCCATATTCTAGATTTTCTCGTCCTCTTGCCTAGTTTATGTTCAGCATATGGGGTAACCGTTGAAGTAAGACTAACCGACTGGTTGCGATGTTTGAAATACCAATCTTGTACTGAAGCACGAAAAAACTCAAATAACATGCAAACAGGTAGTTTTCGAGCATGTTTGGATAGTGCGTTAACAGACTCTACACTGTTGCTAGTAAGGTATGAATACCTAACATGTTCAGCTCTACTTCTGGACCATTTGTGGAAACCAACTTGTTCTAAATAATTGTAAGACGCTCTCAATCTTCTTCGAAATACACTAAGATGATCCTCAAAATCTGACCCACGGTAAGCCTTCACCATTTTCCAATAATGCCATTCAAAATATTTGAATTTGTTAGATTTAGTCTTGATGCTTCCAAACAAATGACGTGCGCAAAAACAGTGAAAGGCTTCAGGAAACACAGTTGAAACACCATGTGCAATTGAAGCAGCACGATCAGAAATAAAAGTAAGCTCTGAAATACGATCACTCATACCACAACTCATTAAATGATCTCTTAGGTTACCTAAGAACCATGACCAAACCTCGTTTGTCTCGCCGCCACCAATTCCATAGGCCAATGGCAGAATTCCATTATTGCCATCCATCGCAACGGCAACTAAATTTGTCCCCGAGTACCCTGCCTTCAAATGCGCACCATCGACGATGATTACCGGGCGACAATGTTGAACAAATGATCGAACCTACATAGATTTTAGTAGGTCAAAAGTGTTCAATTATAATAAGGTCAATTATAAGTTAAAAATGAGAGAGATAATCGATACTTACAACTACGCTAAGGGAATAGTAACACATCAGAAATCTATCTTCTTTGTCGGTGACCAAATTACTTACGCTTCACGGGTTGTGGATCCTAATGTTATATAGGTAAAGGGGAAGCAAGAGGAACGAGTCCTCAGCACTGCCACGAAGCATCTGTAATGTATGACATTTGGCCCTCCATGCTTGATTGTAAGATATGCTGACACCGAACCGTTGTCCTATATCCGCACGTATATCATTTGCTTTGTATTCCCGGTTTGCAGACTTGAAAGAATCCACAAGCATACTACCCAACACCTTTTTGATAGCATGTTTATTGTTTTCCATAATTAGTGTGCGTGAGCATGTGTGTACGTCATGCAATTTCTTTACCATAAAGTTTTCAGTGTTCCGTATTTTGTAAGGACTAATTTTCCATTCACAATTTGGCAACACACAATTAGCGGTGTATCGAGATTTGTCCGTCTTTACAGGCTTAATTTGGAAGTTTTCTTCAAGACATTTTGTAAATAGAGTATTTATGAACTCGGCCTTGTTCAAAAAAGTTTGATGAACTTTAATTAAATCTGATACCCTATACGTGGTTGGTGTTTGTGTCGTAAATTCAGGCTCTTGCTCTTGCTGACTCAATAGAGGTGGCATATTCCAGAATAAATCTTGCTTTTCTTCTTCATATTGATCTTCTTCGTCTTCGTCTCCGTCTTTTTCTCCATCTGAATCACTAGATGTGACAACAGATATCTCAAACGGGTGGTCTCCTTCTTTAATTTTACATACGTTTTCAACACCATAGTTAAACATATCAAACTCTTCAGTGTTTGGAGGTGGCATTTCAGGCTCTCCCGCTTCTAAATTATGAAGGTTTGGTTCAGTGACTTGTGTTGAGTGTGTTTCTGGGTTTGGTTGTGGTTGGAGTGTTTCTGGGTTTCGTTGTGGTTGGTGTGTTTCTAAGTTTCGTTGTGGTACGTGTGTTTCTGGGTTTCGTTGTGGTAGATTCATTCGTACTTTCTCAACAACATAAATATCAATCGGAGCATTTACAATTGCATATTGTAAGAACTCTTGAAAGTCTTCATAATCATCCGTAATATCAAAAACATGGTTATTATAAATGTATCTCATTGAAACAGGTGAATTGGGTGGCATTTGTATTTTTTTAAGAACATTTTTTAATAATATTCTCTGATTCATTGATTTTACAGGTGCAACAGGTAGTTTTAGCTGAATTCTAAAACAATCTAGGGGTAAATACATGGGAATGTTGTTAATGTACTCAAAAGAACCCCCACAACATATATGAACAACAAATTTATCTTCATTAACACAATTCATAAATACTTAATTAGTGAAAAAAATTCTTGAAAATGTACCTTGTGTAGCCAATAATCACTGAAATTCTTTTGGAATTAGTTGTTAGAAAATGATAAATTACAAGTTCCAGGGACATTCTTTATATAGGATCGAAATTCTATCCATGAAAATCTAGAAAATCTAATGAAATCTTATCCTGAAAATCCTATCCATAAAGGCGCAAGGGCGCAAGGACGCAAAGACGCAAGGACGCAAGAAGGCTTGCGTACTTGCGCCAGTGTGTACGCAAGGTACCTTGCGCCTTGCGAGGGCGTTTTGTAAAAAAAAAAAAATTTTGGGCTCTGGTGCAAGGGGTAAAAAATATTTGGGCATTTTGGTGATAATCCCAAATAAAAGTGATAATTTGCTTGCTTCTTCTAGTGATGATAAGCCAGAAGTGGATCTAAAATGCAATTTAAATGAAGCAAGTTCAATGGATAATTCGGCAACATGTTCTGTAACTGTTTTCATCATAAAAAGAAAGATAAGAGAGCATTAAATAAGCGCCATTTTTAATCACATTCGGAGAAAAATATAATTAAAAGTAACAGATATTGTAATAGATTATTTTGGTGTCTCGGGCCGTTGATACGATATGAAGCATGGAAGAAGATGACGGTGATGATAAATAATTTTTGTCCTCGGATTCGAAAGCTTGGAACACTCTCCTATGGGTTTTTTGGTCTTGACTGCTGACTGATAGTTCGAATTCTCGAGTTTTAGATCCGTACTTCTATTTATTTTGTTTTCTCTTTCATTTTGGTTTTTGTGGTAATCGAGTGGGGATTTAGTTGCTGTTTAGGTAGTGATTTTCGGTTCATTTTTGCGATTAATGTGGTGTGGTACTTGCTGTAAGATTTGTTTGGTAGGTCGTTGTATTTACTAGCTTCTAGCTAGTATTTTTAATTTATTTACGGAGTATTATCTTATTTTTTCGAAAAAATGTAACAAAAAATAAAAAAATGAAATTATATCTATTGAACATCATTCACCTATACATATACACTAACAGAAATCGTATTAGACAATAAAAAATTATCGTGGAAAGTAAATGTTGTTGCTGAGACATGTTGAATACGTAATCTTCACTGCCCTCTCACCTCTGCCACACTAGTTTACTGTGATAATGTTAGCTCCGTCTACCTTGCATCTAATCCGGTCTAACATCAGCGGACCAAACATATTGAGATAGACATTCATGTTAGAGATTTAGTTGCTCAAGGACAAGTTCGGGTTCTTCATGTTCCGTCAAGATATCAGTTTGCAGACATCTTCACCAAAGACCTTCCATATGCACTGTTTGATGACTTTCGATCCAGTTTAAGCATCTGCCGCACTCCCGCTCAAACTGCGGGAGGATGTTAGTAGACATTATTAGCCCACATTTATGCAATCCATATATTGTGTCTATTGGGTTCAACCCTTTTGTCTTAGCTAAGGTTTTACTCTATATATTGATGTATGTTCGTATGAGATGGATCAAGCAATAAACAATACATTTTAATTAAGTTTAACATAATTCTTATATTTTTTTTTACTCGTAGTTTGTTTAACTTGATAGTAGTTACTACATGTACCTGATATGCCATTTATATGATTTTTATTATCCGAAATTTATGGTAACAAACATAAAAGTATGTTTGAGCTAATTTCGATACACTTTCGGCGGCACATTTTTCTAATTACATGAATGAAGAAAACGCAAATTATGAAGATCCGGATTATTACTATTAGTATGTTGGACACCAAATTGGATGGGCCTAATTCTAAGTAGAATATCAAGTTTGATACGACCCAGAGATTAAATACGGATGATGGGCCTATTGTGATGATGAAGAAAATAAAAGGGGATTATCACCAAAATGCCCAAATATTTTTTACCCCTTGCACCAGAGCCCAAAAAAAAAAAATTTGACAAAATGCCCTCGCTAGGCGCAAGGTTCCTTGCGACCTTGCGTCCTTGCGTGTTCTTCTAAAAAAATCACGATTAAATGACATGTTTAAACCCGTCACTCCACACTTTCATCCGACTTCGTAAACATGCAAATAAACAGTAACACAGGCGATTCGCAAAAACGCAAGCACAAACGCAAACCCTCTTCATCGCTTCCATTACTACTACCAGATTCTCCTCCTTCATCATCTCCACCACCACCTAACCTCTCTTGCCACCACCGTGACCTCTTATTCTAGCCTACAAGCGTTTACACGAAGTATTAGGGTTTTCACGCAAAATAAATCGGGTTTTCACGAGGTAATCAAGCTAATAATCAAGGAATCAACCTCTCTACGATGGCGAGCACCCAGGTTAGTGATTACTTTGTTATTTATGTATGTTTTATCGGTTTATTTTTGGGTTCGATGCGAATTGTATAAATGTGCACACATACTGCTCGATGAAATATCTCTTCGAGGTGTATTTGTGTTTAATGAAGTACAATCGTTGTTTTATGACATGCAACTGTATTTTAGGTTATATGGTCGAGTGAAACATACATAAACTGCTCGTAAAATTATGGAAATTAATCAGACGCAAGGCCTAGTTTGCGTGCTTGCGTACGCATCGTTAAGGACGCAAGGTTATATTTGCGTCCTTGCATGTCTCCAGAAATATGTCTTTGCGTCCTAGCATTGGTCTATTAAACGGACGCAAGTTTTATCTTGCGTCCTTGTACTTTCTGCTGATTATAAAGTTACTTATGCAGGGATTTGTGGAAGGAAAGTTAACGATGAAGAATAAGTTGAGCGTTATAGGGGATGTGAAGAAGGTCATGACTGAGAATCAAATTAAAAAGTTTAAAGAAACGTGTTTTGGTCCATGGTTAGATCTAGAATACTTTGGTAATGATCCCGGGCTTGTACATTGCATGCTTCAACGGAAGAGTGTGCGGCCGAAAAGACTGGATAATGTTAAGTACCCCGATGAGCATGAGGATATATGGTTTCATTTTCAGAACAATTTTTAGATTAGATTTGGTCGCCGTGAATTTTGTCTTGTGACGGGCTTTTTGTTTAGTAGCCGGACGGACATGGCACATTACATCCCGAAGAATTATGACGTCCAGACCGCACCTATTAGACGACGTTTATTTAAGGGTTTTAAAGATTCTCAAAATGTTTTGATTAGTGATGTTGAAAAGATGCTTTTAAAATCTGATCACCGCCGTATTAGGGACGATGATGTGGTGCGATTAGCAATTATCTTGATTGTAGAGAGAGGTTTTATGGGTAAACAAGGGATCCATGTTGTGAATAAAAAGTTTTTATGGCTAGTCGAAGAGTTATCGCGTGTTAATCAGTACCCATGGGGGTCTCGTATTTAGGAGCCAACTTACGAAGCGGTTAGTGAAGGCTTTGTTATTCGTGAAAGCCAATTAGAGAGTGGAAAGGCGTACACTTTGGCGGGATTTATGTGGGCTTTCAAGGTAAATGGTTGAATATTTGTTATTTAATGTTAATATTTAAGATGTAACATAAATTAAATTAATTGTTTTATTATTTGTAGATTTGGATTCTCGAGTCTTACCATCGTACCATTAAACCGTTTGCAAAAAAGACTGACAAGAATGGAGTACCGAGGGCTCTTTTTTGGAAGCGTTCATCTGCTGAGTCATTTGGAATGTCTGAATACCTTAAACTCCTACATATTCAGGTTAGTTACATTTTTAAAATGTTAGCCTATCCTAAATTGTTCATAGTTTATCTGTTATCTGTTTACAGACAGGTTCTGATATGGACGCAAGGTATACCTTGCGTCCTTGCGTTTATTTTTATGTAGACGCAAGGTGGACCTTGCGTCCTTGCGTGTGGTTTTGTTCATCAACGCAAGCGTTATTTGTGTCCTTGCGTACACGGACGCAAGCTTTTCTTTGCGTCTTTGCGTATTGGTATCTGCTAATATTCTTATTTGATAATTAAATAATTAATAATTAATTGTAGGATGAGTGTCCCAAGAAAAAGAGACCTTTTCATGGTCTGCAGCCAACTGAAACAGAGCAGAGTTTTCAATGGTGGATTCAGAGTGACGTGTACTTTAGAGGAGGAAAGGTACCAGAAGATGAGATCGAGGTTGAGGTCCAGGATGATGAAGTTGATACAGATGATCCAGTTGTTGATGGGTCTAAGCAGACACACCACAAGCATGTACTTAATTGGACTTGGAGACGGCAGTGTTGACCTTTATCCATCTTGGGCTGACTGTGATCAGGTAAACACAAGAATTTTTACAGCATTTGTTGTTCTGGAGCAGACGCAAGGACATTCTTGCGACCTTGCGTCTTGGTTACTGGACGCAAGTTCTCCCTTGCATCCTTGCGTGTCTATGTCGCAAGGTCAACCTTGCGCCTTGCGTGTGTTTTGGCTACGCAAGGTTTATCTTGCGTCCATGCGTCCCGTTGTCGCAAGGTTGACTTTGCGCCATTGCGTATGTTTTGGGTCTTCGCAAGGTTTATCTTGCGTCCTTGCGTCTGTTATTTTGTTTTAACCTTTCTGCCTGTCTGTTACAGGTCTTGATCGCAATACATTTTTATGACGAAGAACATTTCCTGCTGCTTCAGTTGAAGTTAGAAGAAATGAAGGTTTTTGTGTACGACAATTTACCCGGATGTGTCAGTGAAAAAAAACTTGACGCAGTTTTCAAGATTTTGAGTGACAACTTGCCAGTGTACTTGAAGGCAATTGACTATTTTAACAAGAAGCAAGACTCCCAAATTGCCGGATACTATGAAAATAAAGAGAGTGTGGAGTTGATGATTGAACCTGGTCCCGTTGTGCCAATTCAGACTGGTGGTCATGGTGATTGTGGGGTTTGGGTGTGCATACATATGGAGAGGATTATTTATGGAAGGGAGGAGGTTGACAACATTGGAGATGCTAAAAAGGCTGCAGAGCAGTATAGAAACAGAATGGCAAGGACGTTTTTTCGTGCACGTTTTGATACACAAGAACCGCTGCCACCAACTCCACCAGTAGAGATTCAGGTTGATTGATACATTGTAGCTAATAGGTAGCAGGTCTTGTATGCAAATATGGTGTAAATAGGTTGCTGGTAAATTCACTTTTGCAACAGTTGTATTTGACACTACACGCAAGGACGCAAGCTTATGCTTGCGTACGCAAGCTTAGATTTGCGTCCTTGCGTGTACGTATTTTTGGCTGTTTTTTGTACGCAAGCAAGATTTTGCGTCCTTGCGTGTGTATACTTTCGTCTATCTTTCGTACGCAAGCAAAGCCTTGCGTACGCAAGCAAAGCCTTGCGTACGCAGTAAGTGATTTGCTTCCTTGCGTGTGTTGTAAAACAAATTACATTTATTACATAAAATAACACAGTAGGTACCTAGAATACAAGGGAAATACAACAATACATTACAACTAACGAAATCCAATAATAAGTTAAAAATAAAACTGACATTACAACAAATGCGATAGTGTTACTAATTATCGCTCCCTAAATTGCACGTTGCATAAAACTGAGACTGATATGCCTTAAAAGCTTCAGCATCTGTGGCCTTCTCCTTACCCTTCTTTGATTTTGAGGCCGATGTTTTTACTACCCTTTTAGAAGTTGATTCACCTGTTCGGTCATAAGAAGTTGTGCACGTATCCCTACCATGACCTGGTTCTTTGCAACGAGTGCAAGTTCTTACGGTTTTTTCATTATCTTCACCCTTCGACGGAATACGTTTTGTACTTTTAGGGCGTCCAGGGGCTCTTTTCTCCTTAATGGGAGGGTTTACAATTTGTAAAACGCAGGGCGACGGATACGACCATTCTGACCGATGGGGCAAAGGAAGGATGTGTTCCAAATACGTATTTATATAAGTTTGAGTTGTGAACCAGTGTGATACAAATTGAGTAACATCCTCCACGCCGAAAAGTCGTGCTGCTGCAATAACATGACCGCAAGGTATCCCCGATAACTGCCACTGCCCACATGAACATACTTTATCGTCGAGATTAACCATTCCATTTTTTCTGCCATCTCGCACTTCTATTAGATTGTTTGTCGATGGAATTGCTTGCCATCTTCTAGATTTTCTCGTCCTCTTGCCTAGTTTACGTTCAGCATATGGGGTAACCGTTGAAGTAAGACTAACCGACTGGTTGCGATGTTTGAAATACCAATCTTGTACTGAAGCGCGAAAAAACTCAAACAACATGCAAACAGGTAGTTTTCGAGCATGTTTGGATAGTGCGTTAACAGACTCTACACTGTTGCTAGTAAGGTATGAATACCTAACATGTTCAGCTCTACTTCTGGACCATTTGTGGAAACCAACTTGTTCTAAATAATTGTAAGACGCTCTCAATCTTCTTCGAAATACACTAAGATGATCCTCAAAATTCGACCCAGGTAAGCCTTCACCATTTTCCAATAATGCCATTCAAAATATTTGAATTTGTTAGATTTAGTCTTGATGCTTCCAAACAAATGACGTGCGCAAAAACAGTGAAAGGCTTCAGGAAACACAGTTGAAACACCATGTGCAATTGAAGCAGCACGATCAGAAATAAAAGTAAGCTCTGAAATACGATCACTCATACCACAACTCATTAAATGATCTCTTAGGCTACCTAAGAACCATGATCAAACCTCATTTGTCTCGCCGCCACCAATTCCATAGGCCAATGGCAGAATTCCATTATTGCCATCCATCGCAACGGCAACTAAATTTGTCCCCGAGTACCCTGCCTTCAAATGCGCACCATCGACGATGATTACCGGGCGACAATGTTGAACAAATGATCGAACCTACATAGATTTTAGCAGGCCAAAAGTGTTCAATTATAATAAGGTCAATTATAAGTTAAAAATGAGAGAGATTATCGATACTTACAACTACGCCAAGGGAATAGTAACACATCAAAAATCTATCTTCTTTGTCGGTGACCAAATTACTTACGCTTCACGAGTTGTGGATCCTAATGTTATATAGGTAAAGGGGAAGCAAGAGGAACGAGTCCTCAGTACTGCCACGAAGCATCTGTAATGTATGACATTTGGCCCTCCATGCTTGATTGTAAGATATGCTGACATCGAACCGTTGTCCTATATCCGCACGTATATCATTTGCTTTGTATTCCCGGTTTGCAGACTTGAAAGAATCCACAAGCATACTACCCAATACCTTTTTGGTAGCATGTTTATTGTTTCCCATAATTAGTGTGCGTGAGCATGTGTGTACGTCATGTAATTTATTTACCATAAAATTTTCAGTGTTCCGTATTTTGTAAGGACGGATTTTCCATTCACAATTTGGCAACACACAATTAGCGGTGTATCGAGATTTGTCCGTCTTTACAGGCTTAATTTGGAAGTTTTCTTCAAGACATTTTGTAAATAGAGTGTTTATGAACTCGGCCTTGTTCAAAAAAGTTTGACGAACTTTAATTAAATCTGATACCCTATACGTGGTTGGTGTTTGTGTCGTAAATTCAGGCTCTTGCTCTTGCTGACTCAATAGAGATGGCATATTCCAGAATAAATCTTGCTTTTCTTCTTCATATTGATCTTCTTCGTCTTCGTCTCCGTCTTTTTCTCCATCTGAATCACTAGATGCGACAACAGATATCTCAAACGGGTGGTCTCCTTCTTTAATTTTACATACGTTTTCAACACCATAGTTAAACATATCAAACTCTTCAGTGTTTGGAGGTGGCATTTCAGGCTCTCCCGCTTCTAAATTATGAAGGTTTAGTTCAGTGACTTGTGTTGAGTGTGTTTCTGGGTTTGGTTGTGGTTGGAGTGTTTCTGGGTTTCGTTATGGTTGGTGTGTTTCGTATTTTCGTTGTGGTACGTGTGTTTCTGGGTTTCGTTGTGGTAGATTCATTCGTACTTTCTCAACAACATAAATATCAATCGGAGCATTTACAATTGCATATTGTAAGAACTCTTGAAAGTCTTCATATTCATCCGTAATATCAAAAACATGGTTATTATAAATGTATCTCATTGAAACAGGTGAATTGGGTGGCATTTGTATTTTTTTAAGAACATTTTTTAATAATATTCTCTGATTATTGGTTTTACAGGTGCAACAGGTAGTTTTAGCCGAATTCTAAAACAATCTAGGGGTAAATACATGGGAATGTTGTTAATGTACTCAAAAGAACCTCCACAATATATATGAACAACAAATTTATCTTCATTAACACAATTCATAAATACTTAGTTAGTGAAAAAAATGCTTGAAAATGTACCTTGTGTAGCCAATAATCACTGAAATTCTTTTGGAATTAGTTGTTAGAAAATGATAAATTACAAGTTCCAGGGACATTCTTTATATAGGATCGAAATTCTATCCATGAAAATCTAGAAAATCTAATGAAATCCTATCCTGAAAATCCTATCCATAAAGGCGCAAGGGCGCAAGGACGCAAAGACGCAAGGACGCAAGAAGGCTTGCGTACTTGCGCCAGTGTGTACGCAAGGTACCTTGCGCCTTGCGAGGGCGTTTTGTCAACAAAAAAAAAAAATTTTGGGCTCTGGTGCAAGGGGTAAAAAATATTTGGGCATTTTGGTGATAATCCCAAATAAAAGTGATAATTTGCTTGCTTCTTCTAGTGATGATAAGCCAGAAGTGGATCTAAAATGCAATTTAAATGAAGCAAGTTCAATGGATAATTCGGCAACATGTTCTGTAACTGTTTTCATCATAAAAAGAAAGATAAGAGAGCATTAAATAAGCGCCATTTTTAATCACATTCGGAGAAAAATATAATTAAAAGTAACAGATATTGTAATAGATTATTTTGGTGTCTCGGGCCGTTGATACAATATGAAGCATGGAAGAAGATGACGGTGATGATAAATAATTTTTGTCCTCGGATTCGAAAGCTTGGAACACTCTCCTATGGGTTTTTTGGTCTTGGCTGCTGACTGATAGTTCGGATTCTCGAGTTTTAGATCCGTACTTCTATTTATTTTGTTTTCTCTTTCGTTTTGGTTTTTGTGGTAATCGAGTGGGGATTTAGTTGCTGTTTAGGTAGTGATTTTCGGTTCGTTTTCGCGATTAATGTGGTGTGGTACTTGCTGTAAGATTTGTTTGGTAGGTCGTTGTATTTACTAGCTTCTAGCTAGTATTTTTAATTTATATACGGAGTATTATCTTATTTTTTTCCAAAAAATGTAACAAAAAATAAAAAAATGAAATTATATCTATTGAACATCATTCACCTACACATATACACTAACAGAAATCGTATTAGACAATAAAAAATTATCGTGGAAAGTAAATCATGGGGTTCAATTGATATGACTTCAACTAGAAATGTTGTCTTGCTTCAGCGGTTAACGTTTTCGATTGATTATTAGGCGATCTAGGGTTCGAGTCCTCTTTTGTAGTAGCTTTTTCCCTCTTTTTACAGGGGTATTTTTCTCATATCACACCTAATGCTTCTTCATATCACACCTAATGCTTCTAGACCCTTCACTCCAGCCCGATTTATTTATCTAGTTCTCTGACCTAACCAACGTACGAACCTCTTCTCGACATCACCGCCATCAACTCTTTCCCAGTCGTACTCGCCGGCATAAGTTTTCTTTTTAAACCAAAATCACTTACTTTTTGTTGCTAACCGCGATGTTCTCTTTAATTTGTTTTCCTAATTGTTGTTCATAAGGAAACATATCTTTGACCATTGTAATGAAAAGCAACTCAAAGTTAGAGTATTGAAGAATATTCACCTCGAAATTACAAAATACTCTAGGATTTTAATTGTTTTTCGTGTTTCCAATGCATCCCATCGTAGTACGTAAAGTAACTGGACTTGTACATATTTCTAACATTTTTACACAAATAAATACATGAAATCCTCTCACGTTTATTTTTTTAACACGACCCGTTATATTAGGTGTTTTGTAAGGATGAAAAAGATGGATTAATTAATTGGCCTATGTAACTATATATTTTATTAACAACGCAGACTTGTCTGAGTGGCCACCGAGTTACCCAATGAAGCACACCATCATGGTTCAATTCTTGGTTATTCCAAAATGTTCAAAAAGGGTGTGTGACTAGAGGATGCACATAATGCGCAACTCACCTGGTACCAGGTCTCGCGCTCAGGGAGCTTGATTACCCGAGGTTTTACCTTCTATGGGGAGCCAATATGCTCGTTCATAAAATTGTTTCCTCGTTTACTCAAAAAACTAGAGTATATATTATATTCCTTATTCACTTGTCACAAAAAAGTCCTATCATGTGATTTGTGAGAATTTCTCATTCATAAATACATTATCTTTGTTTATATTATATTTATAATAATTACCCTTATATACTAAAAGGCACGCGGCCTTTCGTCGTTTTGCCCCCATCCCCGCCCAAAAAATGGTCAAAACGACATTGACCCAAACTTCCACCCAAAAATGCAAAAATCCCCTAATTATAATCAACTTACAAAAAATACCCTGAACTTCATGGGGTAAAACGTACATTCCCTCAATTAAAATAAAAACTCCACCCAAACACTTCGATAGTCCGTATTTTCCTCCTCGCGCCAAGTTAAATTTCACCGACCACACCGTTAAACTCGAAATATTTTTGTGAACAAAACGAAACTAACTACATTCAAAACGAACACTTTTTAAAAAAAAACGCTAAACACAACGACAGTCCGTATCTTCCCGCTCGCCGCAAGTTAAATTTTTTCGACGGCAGCGTCTTACTCGAAATAGTTTTATGAACATAACGATAAAAAATACGTTCGAAACAGACTCTTTTAAAAAAACGTTAAACACAATGACAACCCGTATCTTCCTGCTCGCCGCGAGTTAGATTTTTTCGCCAGCACCGTTAAACTCGAAATATTTTTGTCAACAAAACGAAACTAACTACATTCGAAACAGACACTCTTAAAAAAATGCTAAACACAACAACGACTCTATCTTCTCGCTCGGTGCGAGTTAAATTTTTTCGAGACCACCGTTCAGCTCGCAATAATTTTACGAACACAACACGACTAGCTATACGCGAAACAAACATCGTTAAAAAAACACTAAATATTTTGGCCTATACTTCATACAAATACATACACGTACAACAAACAACTCAACATATTAGATATATTAGGTACCAAACTACGTATATCCAAATTCGACCGCGCGTTGAATACAACCGCAGCAACGCGCGGTAATTTCTAGTTAATTCTAATTTTATACGTAAACCAAATTATTAGAAAATTAGTAGATACTAGTGAAATGACCCGTGGAATCACGGGTTTGTTTAAATGAAACAGTTTAATGATGTGTTTTATGTATTAAGTGAACGTAAATGTTAAAGTCATTTAGTTTAATGACCCGTGGAACCACATATTCCGACTAAGAAACTTCTTATTGTTTTTACAAACATACTGATATACTTAACTTAGTCAGAATAAATGAACTACATTTATTCTCAAACCACTTACTTTCAATTTTGATCACAATTATTATTTTTCTTATCATAAAATTTACATTACAACATTTTATTGAGACATGTATATCGCATAAATATGTAACGTAATTAATCCCGTAAAGAAAACCTATATTTGAATAATAATAATAATAATAATAATAATAATATAATAATACTCCATCCGTCCGACTACAAGCAAGCATGAATAATTTCCGTTTAAAAAAATTAGGGCATAAAGACGTATTACATTAAGATTGAATAAATGAGTAAATATGATGAGTTTATATGTTTAAAATGGGCTCATATGATATAATCATATTTAAGTGGGTAAATATGTTATTATTAAAGTTAAGAAGGGTATATATGATAAAAACACTAAATAAATAATAAAATATTTAATTAATGTTAATGACATCATCAAAATGGCTTAGATTTTTTTCTTTTTATTTTTTATTTTTTCTTAACAAAGAAAATAGCCTAATAATGACATAATCATTATAGAATTTTAATAGAAACTATAGAAGACTCGCTAGAGTCCTAGATAAGATGAAGATTTGAAATAAAATAATTCCTACACAACCTTGCAATTACCTGTGTTAAATGATAAATTTAAGTAAAATTATTAGTAATTTTTTTTTTTTTGAACGGCAATTTTTTTGTATCAGTAGATCATTTATTTGAACGACCCTCATCATTTGCACGTAACACACACGTTCGAACGGAAACCCAAACCCGATCGACGGTACCCAGGAACACATTCATTTGTGTTTCGGTTAGAGGTCCGTGAATGAATCTAGTAAAACCTCCTTATATGGTCAATATATACCATCATTATTGGTGTTCAATTGATTTAAAGAAAAACATGTCATCTCTAAGGATCGAACTCATGACCTCTCTCTCCCATGACACAAGGTATAATGGAAGAACTGTTGAACTATGCCCGCAAGTTCGGAATTACTAAAAAATACAAGTCAATGACAGTAATATTTGTGAAAACGAAAAGGACATGGGTTGAAACAATGATAAAAGGTGTGATAATGGCATACTTTGTTTGTCTCGTTCACTTTTGGCATTTCTTTTTTTGTTTTACTTGCAACCTTTTCCCAAACCCCAAATAGGTTTGGGTTCGGATTTGTGTTTGGGTTTGTAGGTTTATTCTACCAACAAGTTATGGCCTCTTAGTCCAAAGCCTGTTATCTCGTTTGGAAATGCACACTTCTTTTCTTTTTATCCAATGCACACTTCAATTTAATATACGGAGTATTAATTTTACTATAAACATCATCTAGTAAACGAGTAAATGGATAAACAATTAAACAGAGTAAAAATTTTCATGTTCCGATATTATTTTAGTTGAAGATGGGAATTGTTTTTACTTTGACTTACGCAATCTAGCAAATTTATCATGTGAATATTAAAAACACCATCTATTATTTAAATTTTTTTTTTTTTTTTGAAAGGCAAGAAATATTATTACTCACGAAAAAAATTACAAAGGATGGAAACATCACGACCACCCCCAAGTCTACATGAAATATGAGGAACTATACAAAAAGGAAAGAAAAAATTGGGTGTGCGGAGATTGCACCTCCAATATAATACACACAATAAGGGCATAACTCTAGCAATTTAGATACACTTTCGGATCATTCAACCAAATAAGCCAATCGATTTTTACTTTGTTTGCTCGATGAGATATCCATTCGAACGATTTGATTTGTATTTCATTGAGAGTCACCGGGGTGATCCACGATTTACCGCGGAACACCATATTATTCCGGTTTTTCCAAATAAAATACGCACAAACCCCCACGATCGCTAGCCATATGTTCTTTCCCGCACTAGAAGTAGTTGCTAAAGTGTTGCCTTGAAAAATTTCGTTTAGACTTAGGTTTGGGCATGCGCCAAGACCCCACCATTTATGAACTCGATCCCAAATTTATTTCGAATGTTTGCAAGAAACTATACAATGCTCAATTGTTTTCACGGCGTCGTCGCATAAGGGACATCTAACGGAGTGTAAATCAATCCCCCTTTTGTCAAGCTCGAATCTAACAGGAATTCTGTTTTTTAATATTCGCCACACCAAGATTTCGATTTTTTTTTTGGAATAAGTTTATTTCGAAACAAAGCTTCCGAAACAGAGATGTTGGAGAAGATGTGCAGATCAATCAGAGAACATAACCTTTTAACCGAAAATATACCATCACTAGCCGAAGACCACTCCCATTCGTCTTGTTTGTTGAAGTCGAACCGGAAGTTGAGCAGCAAATCAGACAGTTTCGCAAGATCACCCAAAGTTCTCCTAGCCGGCGACCTAGACCATTGCCACTGTAAGTGGATCGAACCTGTAGCAGCAGGGCCTGGACCAGCAGCAGGAGCCGAGTAACCAATTACCCTGTTGTTGATAAAAGCGTCCTTTTCCACCTCCAAGTAGTACAATCTAGGAAATAAAAAGCATAACTTATTTTCGCCAATCCAGTGATCATTCCAAAATGATGTTGAGGAGCCATCACCAATCTTTTTCACGAATGAATTTTTGAAGTTGAGGTTCAAATCTTCCAAAGAATTCCCTGCCAAAACAATATTACGTCACGTGCCAAGAGACTGTGTATGGCGCGAGCCATCCACAATCTCTAGATCACCACACGAACCATGGAACTATTAATAACTTTAACCCAAAGAGAGTTGGTTTCGGTTTTAAACCTCCACCACCATTTACATAATAAAGCTAGATTTTTTTTATTTAAAGACCCGATGTTCAACCCACCCATATCATACGAGCAAATGACATTTTCCCATTTAACCCAAGAAATTTTAGAGCCCAAACCCCAACCCCCCCCCCCCCCCCCCCCCAAACAAAAAAAGAACGTCTTAACCTCTCAAGTGTTTTGATCACGCAAGGTTGGGCACGTAAGAGTGAGAAGTAATACAATGGGAGGCTAGAGATGACCGACTTGATAAGAACCAAACGACCACCAAAAGACATCGTACGCATTTTTCAATCCGCAATCTTGTTTCGAATTTTTGATATGACCGGATCCCAATCTTTTACTTTTTTCATATTTGACCCAACCGGCAATCCAAGATATGTGAAAAGAAGTTCACCAACTTGACACCCCAGGAAGTTAGCAACGTTTGACGCTTCTTCCTCCGCAACACCAATACCGTACAAACAACTCTTACGAAAATTTACTTTTAGACCCGACGCCCATTCAAAACATTTAAGAAGTTTAAGTAGGTTAATCGCGTTTCCGCGACTCCATTCCCCGATAAAAATAGTATCATCCGCATATTGGAGGTGCGATACTAAAACGTTGTTGTTACCTACTTTAACATCCGTGAAGAGATTTTTTTCCCTCGCTACTTTCGCCATTAAGTTTAAACCTTCCGAAGCTATGATGAAAAGAAATGGTGACAATGGGTCCCCTTGTCGGCCCCCCCCCCCTTTGAAGCATGAACTCCCTAGTAGGTGACCCATTAACAAGAATAGAAATAGAAGCCGAGCAAAGACATGCACGAATCCATTTTCTCCATTTTCCCCGAAACCCGTACATTTCATGACGTCCATTAGAAAGCCCCAATTAAGGTAATCAACCTCCTTTTCGAAATCTACTTTAAAAATCAAACATTTTTCCCAATTATTCTTCAAGAAATCAATACACACGTTAACTACCAAAACGCCATCGAGAATGAATCTACCTTTCAAGAAAGCACTTTGCTCCGACCCCACTAGTGAAGGAAGAACCCTCCTAAGCCGATTGGACAGAAGTTTTGAAATAATTTTATAGTAGCTACCAATTAGACTAATAGGGAAAAAATCGCACAAACCTTGCAGGTCACTTTTCTTAGGCACCAAAGTCACAAAAGAAGCGTTACAACCACTTGAAAATTCTGCATTTTCCCAAAACCATGATAAAGCGTCGCCAAGATCATTTTTTACAAGGTTCCAATGTTTCTTAAAAATCTCATGTTGAAACCGTCCGGGCCCAGGGCCTTTATACTACCACAATCGAGAATTGCATTATGTATCTCCTCAATACCAAAGGGAGCCTCCAAAGATGAAGCATTATCATTAGTGAGACTCGGGTATACAAGGTCTTCAAGGCATGTCCTGTCGATATCAGGCTCTTCAAAAATTCTTTTGAAGTGGTCATAAGCCGCTGCTTTAATGTGACCCGGATCGGTATCCCAAACTCCGTCGATCGTAAGACCACGAATATTACAACTGTTATTTTTCTCCGAATGACCGAGTGAAAAAACTTCGTGTTTTCGTCACCAAATACATTCCACTTCATCCTCACCTTTTGTCTCAACATGCTAGTTTTGACTTTTTTCTAACCATTGCCGCCTAGCATCTTTCCAAGATTGAAGCTCAATATCATTAAGGCTGCAATTTTTGGCTTTAAGTTCCAAATTCAAATATGTAGCCCTATGCACCTCAATTTCACCATCGAGTGAATCATACTTGTTTCTGCTCCAGACCCTCAATGCATTTTTAACGTTTTTAGGCTTATTTCGGAACATGCAATCTCTATGAGGAACCATTGGAACCGAATTTTTCCAAGCATTAATAATGATGTCGTTCGCTTCTTCCTCCTCAAGCCAAGCATCAAAGAATTTAAACGGTTTTGGGCCAAAGTTCCTATCATCATCTTTTAGCATGATAGGACAATGATCCGAGAGATCTCTATCCATAACCACCGCCGATATATCTTTCCACAAAGAGATGAATTTACTAGTGACAAGGAAGCGGTCGATCTTACTAAACTTTAAACCGTCATCGCTAACCTAGTGAAGTTTATACCACCAAGAGGCATCTCAATTAGACACGAGTTTGAGATAAAATCATTGAACCTTTTGGCACGATACTCAATAAATTCACAATTAAGTCTTTCCGAATAATCCCTCACTTCATTAAAATCACCTCATAATACACATGCTTCTTCACAAGATAAAACCAGTTTACCGAGGGCTTCCCATAACTTTTGTTTTCCAACGTCATCATGCGGTCCATAAACGTTAATAACAATGATCTTAGTTCTATTGTCTCACCAAGTACCTTTAACCCCAATGACTCGATCAAAATTTATAACCTCCACAGCCTCAAATTTGGATGAATCTCAGATAAGTAATTGACCCCCGCTTTTACCCACTTTTCTTTCTGTAAGAATTCACACTCAGATGAGCCCCATAAATAATTAATCCAAGTTCTGTCCACAATTCTCAATTTAGTTTCTTGGAGCGCAAAAAAGATGATTTTTCCTTGCAACAGAGTCTTTTAACCCACCCAATTTTAAAATATGTATTACTATGAGCTACACTATGTATCATTACTACAACAAATATTAGTATGTTAACTATGAGTTACACAATCTATCATTACTACCAAACAATTATTGGTATGTTAATGTTAACTATAAGTTACACTATTATATTGCTCAAAATATACATATTTATCTTCGCAATATCTCCCTACTTTCATGGATGATTAGTGAGCGGTTTGTGGTATTTAGTTATTTCGGGACAAAAGTGGCCTAAAAGTTCATATTTATGCTAAGAAATCAACCCTTGGGCCAAAGGAATGAACCAAGTGAAGTTTTGGAGTGAAAATGAAGTTCCATGATCAAAATCGGTTCTCCTAAGGTTAAAAGCGACGTCCCTATGTACTAAAACGTGTGTTAAAAAGATCAGTGGCCAAAAGCGCCGCTCCAGCACAAAATCGTCGCTCCTATGTTCCAAAAGCGCCGCTCCTGTCCTCCCAAAAGCGACGCTCCTATTCCAAAAGGACCGCTCCTGGAGCTGATTCAGCCAAAAAATTCAGGCGACTTATAAAAGCAAATTTGGGGTATTTGAGTTAGAGAGCGGCTTCCTTAGGCCATTTTGGAGCCCTAAAAGGGTTCCAATCATGATTCCATCAAGATCAAAGCCTAATTTCATGTTCCAAGTCAAAGATTAGTGAAGCTAGATGCTAGATCTACATCATCCATTCTCCAATTTGTAATTTCCTTTCTATTTTAGCACTTGTTCTTATTTTCTCTACTTGTAATGATGAATGCTTTAGTTTTAATTGATTTTGTTCTTGTTTATCTTATGATTATAGCTTAGATCTTCTTCTCTTTGTCATTTTGGGTTGTAATCTCCATTTTACTTTACTCATTTTGCACTAATTAATTGTAATCTTTGTTTTTCTTCATCTAGCTTTGAACTAATTACTTGTAATCACTCAAGATGATGTTTATTCGTGTTTCTATGCGTATTATTAGCTTGATTTTAGCCATGATTGGCTAAATCTCTTGTGGTTGCTTATCTATGAATCTCTAATGCTAGTGTTTGCCCCAAAATCAATTGAATAATGTTGTTTGAATGAATTACATGATCATGTGTTGTTGAGTTAGCTAAAGATCCATTGTTATGAGTTTGTTTTAGGCTTGACTTTGATTACATATGTTGAGTAGCTCTCTTAGTGATTTGAGAAGTGAATCAATGTGTGCTTCAACACCTTAGGTCTAATAACCCGAACTAATCCATCCGGACAACGTCCATATTGATTATAAACGAATTATAATAGTTGTTAACATAGCGAGGTACTTGACCTCTATATGATACATTTTACAAACGTTGCATTTATTCTTAAAAGGCAATCTATCTTTACATCAAAAATTGATATGATCGTCTATCATTTCACAATATCCAAATGACCTAATCTGTCTTTTACTTAATGATAGTCTTTAATAATCTTCAATGACTCGAATGCAACGTTCTTGTATCATAGCTTAATTTGGTACCATCTAGTATCCTTAATACGAGCTAAAGCACAGCGGAAGTCTTAATTCGTACCTGAGAATAACATGCTTTAAAACGTCAACATAAAGTTGGTGAGATATATAGGTTTGATGCTAGCAGCGTTATAACAATGGACCACAAGATTTCGTATATAATCATTTAATAAAAATATTCTAAGTGGTTGAGCACTTGGTAACCATACTTAACATTTAATCACGTCGCATATTCCCTTTAATATGAAATCTTACTACACTGTACCGAGTGTAGTCACGAAACGAAGTACTGTGCAACCGTTGAATACTGGTCGTCCAGTCCGGTTGGGGTTGTCAGGCCCGATAGATCTATCAACAGGATTCGCGTTTACAATACCGCTGTAAATATTAGTTACCAAGCTACAGGGAAGTATGCCAGTGGTACAACTCAACGTAGAATATATTTTTCAGTTACTTGTGTCCATAACGTAAAACATTTATAAAAACAGCGCATGTATTCTCAGCCCAAAATATTTAAAGTTCAAAAGGGACTATATACTCACCTAATGTATTTGTTGGTCCCTTAATAACAACAGGAGTATTGTAGAGGGGGGGTGAATACAATTCTTTTCTTAATTAACTAGTCAGTTAATCACGTTTAGTATTCTGTAGTAAATAAGATAGAGTCACAGGTAATTTTCAACTGTTATTCTTTATTGATTAAATCAGAAAGAATCACAACTATCCTTGGCGGAAATGATAGTTGGTTGATACAGATTACCTAGATTATAGCTAAGAGATAAACTAAAGCTATTACACGGTTTTGACTCTAACAGATAAACCCACACCACTACATTTTACAATAGTGGATACTACAATATATATAGTAGTTCTATTAACTGTGTAATTAGTCTATTGTCCACTAGTACATTGGATGCTTTGTACTTGTGGGGACAATTGTGTCAGAAGGCGTGCTTTCCTTCTTTCCTCTTAGGTAGCTATTTGCTGGAACACACCCATTCGGTTTGGCACTACCATTTGATTTAAACAAATGGAATGTTGTGTTCCCTAGGTATGATTAAAGTATAACACATGTCTGCACATGCGTTCCACTTCTGCATTCCCACGTGGTCTTGTAAGGTCACTTGTCAGCCGCCGACTCCTGTCCTTTTCTGTTCAACTTTGTCTTCGACTTCTGTTGAATAGTGCGTTGATGTAGACCACTCTGGGAAACTACCATGCTTGTAATTGAGCATGGCTGTCTTGTGTTGTATGCTAATATCCAGACTTACTGGTCCTTCATATGCTGAGTCACTTGATATTCTTGATTTGCTGGGTGCACATCCTGTGCTGATTCGAAGAATACATATCTACCTTGTGCTGATAGACTAGGCAGCATACTAAACACTCGACACAGCTATATTAGCTGACTATACACAAACAAACGTGTGCTGGCTGCACATAACACTTTAGTGCAAATAAATATTGTTTTGTCATAATTAAATCCTTAATTATTTTGGGGACTCAACAATCTCCCCCTATTTGATGATGACAAAACCTATGACTTGAAGAGAAAACACTAAAGCCAGCACTTAGGGACCTAGAGAGAGTAGACAGTAAATTCGTCCCTTTAAGTTTGTTTTGGGATCTTTTGATGAGTTATCTATATCTTATAATTTGATATGATTTTGAAGATAAACTCACTTTACTTACATTACAACAGATATATACAATAATTACAAGATAATTCAAAAATAAAAAGTAAATTACAAAGATACAAGTTAAGCACATAGGAGACTATCTATCTTTATCCCTTTCTTCATCAGATAGCTCCTCTTGTTTAATCTTCCAGGCTTCAGGGAACAGGAGAGGTAATTCAGCAGGGTCAAAAACAGGGATGGAAGGAGGTAGAACAATTCGGCTACTCCCAGTTGGTCCTTCACCAGTAGGTTGCTTCCTTTTAGGCTTTTGAGCAAGAAATTCATCAACATCAACTACTGGTGCATTCCCAAACTTAGTTGCCTTCTTGAACAGCTGTTGGAGTTCAGTCTTAAGAGCATTCTTGATAGCACTCTCACCTTTACCAATGAAATACTCCAAGATTTCTATCCATTCACTGAATCCAAGAGTTCTCAAGTCATCAAAACTAATCCTTTCTTGAACATTGTTCTCCCTGACAACATTAAAAGCCCTTTTTGTCCCCCTGTTTACCTTGATAATTCTGCAGGGATTAGATCTTCTATTCATCACATTACCATACCTGCTCTTATAGTAAGTATCAGGAAACTCAATATTGTGATCAGGTACTACAGGAGCAGTGGTAGGTACTTCCTTAGCAGTTTCTATCTTATCAAAAACCTTATCCTGTTCTTTGACAATGGCTCTGGCTAGTTTGAGGGACTCAGCCTGTTGCTTTCTGTCAGCAGCCAATCTGTCTTCAATATCCTGAAGCCTTGAACGTTCAGCAAGTTCAGCATCAGCAGCTTCTCTGGCTTCCCTTTCAGCAGCTAAACCCATCAGATAATCATCATATGAAATGTTCAGGGATCTTACTGCTTCAACCATCTTTCTACCCTCTTCAGTACTAAGGGCAGCACAATACTCCCTTATATCCATACCCATCTGGAGAGCATCTTCAAAATGAATTCTTTCATCAGTAGTGGAGAGCCTGAGACCACTGTTATTCAAGTACACCCTAATGTCAACGCCAAAGTTTAGTGCAGCAATATAGTGTGGCTGATCAAGAGGGTGATGCAGCAGCCTGACTTGACGAATTCTTTCATTAAGTTCAATTTGTCTTTGTTCAAGCAACTCTGGAACAGTGATCTGAAGTCTGTAGGCATCTCTTTCATCTGGATTCATTTTTCTGATGTTTGGCTCACCAAGGGTTACTGAGTCATCTTCCCAAGTGATATGTTTGTCATGAACCCTTGGGGAAGATGGAGGATACATAGATGATTCATAGCTGCCAGATGAACTAACTGGATGCTGATTGACCCGGTTATCCTGTGTTCTGTCAAAGTAAACTTGAATCTGGGGAGGAAGAGGAGATAGAACAAATGTTTGGCCGTCTCTTCCCCAGACTGTGAAGTGAGCAGGATCAACCGTTTCATCACCTACTTGTTTAGCACCCAGCTCAACCGACTTTGCTGGGTCTTCAACACTTGTACTACCCAGCAGCACACTTCTGGCTGGGTCTTCTATCACAGCACTCCTTGCTGTGTCTTCAATGCCAGCTGACTGATTAGTATCAGCTGGCTCAACCACATCAGTACCTTCATCAGCTGCCTCGAATAGGGGTCCTTTCCTCAGGGGCTGATTGTCCCTAGGAGCAGATTTCACCCTGTATTTGTCAATAGGCATGGGTTCAGCTGATGGTTCTTGTGTTGGTACTGGTTGAATAGGAGGCAGGTAAGGAACAATAGCAAGATGCTCCCCCTGTCTAATAACATCATCATCACTAAGGATGATTGTTTCTGCTGGCTGTTTTTGTTGTGTAGCTGGCTGAGCAGCAGATGCTGGTTGAGGAGTAGAGCTGGGTTCTAACATAGCATCAACCCATTTCATGAAAATATCAGCTCTAACTCCACCTGTTGACCCAGTAGAATCAAGGTAATCCTTCATCTCAGCAGGAGTCATGTTCCTGATTCTTTCTGCTCTCTGTGCATACAGCTTTGCCTTCTGTTTGTCGAATTTGACCATGAACTTGGCATTTCTTTTTCTTGCCTCTTTTCTGTGTTTATCAAAGGCAGTCAGGTCATCATCGACTTCCAATGCTTTTGGACTCAGCCATCTTCTGTGCATAATCTTACGACGTTTAAGATCAGCAAAGGCCTCGAACTTGGCATTGAAGGCATCATCTAGTTCCTGCTGTCGCTTTTGATGTCTCTCTAACTTCCTCTTCATTTTACGTTCAATAGATTGAGACAGCACAAAAGCTTCAGCTACAGCCATATCAGAAACATCACTGGGCTTACTGCCAGAACCAATATCATCCACTGGTGTGGCAGACACACTGGGTTGAGTACCACCAGTTGCCTGTGCACCACCAGCTTCAGTATGAGCGTTGCTGGGCTTAGGGCCAGTGTCTTGACCATCACCATCACCATCTCCATCTCTCCTGGGTTGTTTAGGAGCCTTTTCATGTTCATGCTCCCCCTCAGACTGTTTTCTCTTTTTAGATTTCTTTTGAGACTTTTTCTCCCCCTTTTTGTCATCAGCACGGACAGTAATAGAAGGGGAGACAGTAGCATCAAGATCACTGTCTGACTGAGGAGCAGAGAAGGCAAAATTGTTCCACTCAGCAACCTCTGGAGTAAGATGGGCACCAGGATCCACACCAAATTGTCGTAGCAGAAGATTGGAGGATCTAACTTCATTCCTTGCTACACCCATAGCCATTTGTTCAACGATGGCCCGAACATCACCTTGCAAAGCAGCCATTCGTTGCATGTTTTCAACCATCTGAACATAGGCAGCAGCAGGAATCATGTTAGCCATTTGAGCTTCCTGCGATTCCAATCTCTCGTGTAACACCCTGTTCTCCTCATTTAAGAAAGTATTTCTGCGGTTAGCAGCATCCAAATCAGCTTGGAGTCGGGTGATATTTTCACAGTATTCATTGTGAGAGATGATTCGCCTTTGAAGCTCCTCTTCATCTTCATGATGCTTTGTGATAGCTTCGACTGCCACATCAGCAAAAGCACACAGCTGCTGGAGTTTAAGATCAATAGGAGTTGTAACAGCCTCTCCAGCAGATCTGACAGCAGCAGAGACACTATCAACAATAGCTCTGCGAATAGTTTCCTCCAAATTTGGTGTGATCCCTTGCAGTGTCTTATAGACAGCAAAGGTGGAAATATCAGCAACCTCATCTGCATTGAACTTTAAGTATGCAGAGGTTGAAGGTTGGTCAGCACAAGCTAACAGAGGAGTATCACCGTGGGGTGGTGGAGATGGAAGGTCAGGAGCTGACTCATCATCATGATCACCATCGTTTTTACCTTCGCCCGAAGGCTTAGAACCACTGATATCCTTGTCAGCATTACTATCAGCATTGTCATCAGTAAGATCCACTGGTTTGTCTTTGGAACCAGTCACGTTATCATGAGTGACTGGTTCGCCCTTACCAGTACCTTCATCAGCATCCTCATCAGAAGAAGATGAGGAGGAAGAAGCTGAGGAAGAAGAAGGTACTGGCGAATCAGGGACATTTTGCATAACACACTTACCAGTAGCAGGATCGATGACAAACTTGAGAGGCCTCCATGTACCAGGAAATGGCGAAGCAGCTGGAGCCATACCAAAAACATGATAGTAAGGCTGTTCATTGATTTGCTCCAGCAGGGCTATCCTCTCATAAATTTCTTCTCTAGCTGGTCGATCAAGCTGAGATAATAGCTCAACCATCTCTTCACGAGGTAATCTGCTGGCTGAGACTATCGCAGATTCGGGATCAAGGGTCAGCTGATCGACCAGCATAGCAATCTTGGGAGAAATCGAAGCTCCCTTGAAAATGAAGTTAGGAACAACTTCATCTGGATCTGGTACCTGCACAACATATGGCTTTGTTTCCTCAGTAACAGAAGCCTTAGTCGAATCAGTCGTTGTGTCAGCAGAGGTACCAGCATCCTTAACATCAGCAACCTCAGCGGTTGGCTCAGTAGCAACCAAAATCGGACCAGTAGGATGACGAACTGCCGATTCTGTAAGAACTTGACGTTCCATAGAAGAAGAATCAGAAGAATCAGCAGGCTCATCAGACATTAATGCAGGGTCCATTCTTGGTTGGGTGACAGGTTCATCAAGAAGAACATCCTTGACAATATTGTCAATAACCTTCTCAAGAACAGGAGGTTCTTCCATGATAACATCTTCCACACCAGCAGCAGCAGAATCAACAGTACTAGCATCAGCACCACCAGTAACAGAATCAGTGGCACCAACACCAGTAGCAGAGGCAGCAATATCACCAGTAGGAATAACAACATCTTTATTTTGCTCCCCCTCTGCCTGTTCATCTACCCTGCTAAGAACTGAAACAATAGAACAAGGTATGTTAGCAACTGTAGAACCAAATAAATTTGACTCAACAATTGCATCTGTTTTTGGTCTCTGGGGACAGACTTGTGATTTGGTCAGCCCTTCGAATGAGACAGAAGAAGGTGTCTGTAAGTACAGCGGTGACTCTGCTGACTCATTGGCAACACATGTTGACCCAGATAGTGTAAGAGATCTGGCTGGTAATGATGTAGGAGTGCGACTCTTAACAGTATCCGAGTAACGTACTGGCTGTGCAGTCACCTGAGCTGGTTCAACACGATGAAGACCCAGCTCAAGCCTGCTTTGGGGGTCAGTTATGTTCTCTGCTGGTTGTACTGTCAGCAGAGAGTATTGCAATAAGTTCATTTCAGAAAAATGTGGAAGTGCCTGGTTAGACGAGTATGGGTTGCTACTCTTCTTGACACAAGTTTTAAAACCAGTCAGCTTGGGAGCCAGGGTTATACCGTTAACTCCCTCAACATTTTTCAAGTCAGCAGTTAAAAGTATTTCAATTAAGTTAGATTGTTCTGCTGTTTGGTCTAGAAACGCACCAGGTTCCATAGCTACATCCTTTGCAGGAGCAGCAGCTGAGACTGGTGCAATCTCCCCTGTGGTTCGCTTGGAGCCAGCTTTAGCACGCTTAGGTTTGCCTGTTACCAAGAAATAGATGAGCAACGGATTCCAACACTAGAAATGGGTAGTCAGTATATAAGACTAGGGCTGTTCTTTATGATAAGAGAGCACTAGATTCTAATACAACTACTGCTTTACCAGTATATGAGACGGTGGCTGTACTAGTTGAGGTAGCTGGCTGCTTCCTTCGCGTTGCTGGCTTTCGCTGAGGACCCTCCCCCTCAGCTGGTGCAGAACCAGAGGCAGTCGATTGGGTGGCTCCACGACGAGCAGCAAGATACTCGTTCATTGCTGGTGTCAACTCAGCATATGGAGCAGCAGGTACATCCTTTGGCATACCCCCTTGTTTTACTGGGACCTCAAATGATTGATCAGCAATTTGCTGATAAGCTTCACCCAGTTCACTTTCAAATACCAGGCTTAAGAATCGTGGAAATGGAATCAAGTTGGTTCTTACTCTAGCAGTCACCATTTCCCTTAGCCTCAAATAAATTTCAAGGGCGTAATCGATGTTCCTGTTGAACAACAACCCATGACCAAGCTTGAGCTCAAAATCTGAGCATTGGTCAAAGCTACCTGACTTTTGACTCATGCACTGAGTCATCAACCCAAAGAAGTAGTACCACAGAGGTGGCATATGCTTTCTCAACGGTGTATGTGCCACTGGTCCAGCAAACCCAATGGTCTCCAACACCTCCCTTCTTAATTCGTCACTAGTAGGTGAAGCAACAAATGGTCCACCGGGCAATTGAAGAGCACGTCTAATAGCTTCGACGGTGACAGAGCAATTTAGGGTTTCAGTCACCATGCCACGAATACATGGAGCGTTGCCGGGAGTGGTGGCAACAGTGGCAGTATACCAAAATCGTGCCAAACAGGCAGCATAGAATCGGGAAGGTACACCGGTGATGGCTCTTGCCAGAGGTGATTGACGGATGTATTCGATGAGGGCCTCATACCCTTTGTTAACCTTCGATTTGGGAATAGAGAGGGCATGTGCAGCATTGCCTCTAGATAGGCGAATCAGTGAGTGATCAGGTGCATTGGGAGCCCTAATCAGGTTGGGGTGGAGATTGAACAGTGGTCCTTGAACGACGTGTTCTTGAACCACCGGTTCCTCCGGTGCCGGTGCCGGTTGTGGGGCAGGTTGTGGTTGCTGTTGTGGTTCGATTGATTGAGGTTGTTGTTGCTGTTGTTCCTCTTGCTGGCTTGCAGCACGTGGTGATTGCTGTTGTTGTTCTGCCATTGATGAGTGTAGGATGAAGATTTGAAGATTGAAAAGATTTTGAGAGTAAAAGTGTGTGTATTTTGAAAAATGAATAACCGAAGGTTATTTTGTAAGATGAAACACACTTTTATCCGTTGTGAGTGGGTGAAAAAGTGCAGGAGAGAGAAAATTACTGTCATCTGCAGGCGCGTGGGCAGATGTGACAGACTGGCACGCTTTCAAAGGGAGACAGACGGTTGACATGACATTTATACGGCTTAAACACTCATTACTCCCATACTGCATTAAATGCATCAGATTTCATTTCAAATAAATTGATTTAAAATCTCAAAAATAATTTTTTGTATTAAATACAAAATACTTTTGTTACATTTAATATGTCATGAATTTAATTTAAATCATTGGAAGTAAATGAGTTTCCAGTTTTAAGGAATCATTAAATTTGGAGAGCTATTTATTATTTCATTTAAAACATTTAAGTAACCAAAATATAAAAGACCTTGCTGTGCTGGTTGTTTGACATGTAGGCAGTAAGTAAATAAATGTGACTTACTGGTTTGCCCTACACGTTGTAGAACCAGCACACCAACAAAAATTGTCCTTTATTTAGAGCTCAAGCATACCCAGCTCAGAGATGAGATAGTTAAAACGTTTCTCATCTAATGGCTTTGTAAATAGGTCTGCTAATTGCTGGTCTGTAGAAATAAAATGTAACTCAACATCACCCTTTTGAACATGATCCCTTATGAAATGGTACCGAACATCGATGTGCTTAGTCCTTGAGTGCATCACAGGATTGTTGGTGATTGCAATTGCACTGGTGTTGTCACAGTAGATTGGAGTTTTTGTAACATGAACACCATAGTCCTTTAGCTGGCTTTGCATCCACAGTACTTGAGCAGTACAACTACCAGCAGAGACATATTCTGCTTCAGCAGTGGATGTGGACACAGTATTTTGCTTTTTGCTTGTCCAGCTGACTAGCCTACTACCCAGTAACTGGCACCCACCAGTAGTACTTTTCCTGTCTATTTTACATCCTGCAAAGTCAGCATCTGAATACCCAATTAGTTCAAAATCCTGGTCTTTGGGATACCAAAGACCACGTTTAGCAGTACCTTTTAGGTATCTGAATATTCTTTTTACTGCCAGCAAGTGTGACTCTTTAGGATCAGCTTGATATCTGGCACAGAGACATGTGGCGAACATAATATCTGGTCTGCTGGCTGTGAGATAAAGTAGGGATCCAATCATACCTCTATATTCAGTGATATTGACTGGTTCACCATTTGGATCAGCATCTATTTTAATGGATGCTGCCATTGGAGTCCCTATGTCTTTTAAACAGGTCAGACCAAATTTCTTTAACATATCTTTGATATATTTATCTTGACTTATGAATATTCCATCATCAAGTTGTTTGATCTGCAATCCTAAAAAGTATTGCAGATCTCTTTGTAAACTCATTTCATATGCCTTTGACATACGTTTTGAAAAATCTTGACAATGTTTTTCATTTTTAGAACCATAAATAATATCATCCACATATATCTGTACCAACAAGAGATCACCATCTATCTCTTTTGAGAATAGAGTGGTATCAATTGTTCCAACTTTAAAACCTATACCAGTGAGATACACATGAAGTGTCTCATACCATGCTCTTGGAGCCTGTTTAAGGCCATAAAGAGCTTTGTCTAGCTTGTAGACATGGTCTGGATATTTACTGCTTACAAAACCAGGAGGCTGTTTGACATAAACTTCTTCTTGCAGCTTCCCATTCAGAAATGCAGATTTAACATCCATCTGAAATACTCTAAAGTTCATCCTAGCAGCATATGCTAAGAACAATCTGATAGCTTCCATCCTAGCCACTGGTGCATAAGTTTCCCCATAATCCAATCCTTCTTCCTGTCTAAACCCTTGAGCAACCAATCTTGCTTTGTTTCTGATAACGACACCATCTTCATCCATCTTGTTTTTAAACACCCACTTAGTACCAATGATCTTCTTTGTCTTATCCTCAGGTTCAGGTACCAATGTCCACACTTTGTTCCTATCAAACTGAGTAATTTCTTCTTGCATTGAACCAACCCAGCTAGGATCTTGAAGTGCTTCCTCAGGACACGTGGGCTCAATGGTAGACACAAAATTAACATGCATACAAAAGTTACTGGTAGCATGCCTCCGTGTTTTAACACCACTCGCAAGATTACCAATAATCTGCTCAATCGGATGCTCCCTTGTCCATTTGGTGTTATGAACAGGTGAGCTGGTTGTAGAACACACAGCATCTTGATCATCAGCTGGTTCAGATGAGTGAGCAGCAACAGAAGGTTGCTGATCAATATCAGTAGAAACAGTACCAGCTTGTGATCTCTCAGAACCAGCAGACCTAGGCTCAAGTTGCAGCACTTCAGTAGAGCCAGTAGGTCCACTTGGTTTAGACACAGATGGAACAGAATGTTCCATTTCATCATCAGAGAACCCAGCAGCATGGATTGGTGAGGGTTGTGCTGCTGGCTCTTCATCATCAAGAGCTTGCTGAGTAGGCTCTTCAAACAGTAACACTTCATCTTCACGATCAGTAGATGAAGCAGAGGCAGTTTCATCGAATGTAACATTGATGGATTCTTCAAAACAACCTCTTCTTTTGTTGTAGACCCTATATGCCTTTGACATGTTGGAATATCCAAGGAATATACCTTCATCAGCTTTAGCATCGAATTTGCCCAGCTGATCCCTATTATTTAGAATGTAACAGGGAGTGCCAAATACATGAAGAAATGAAATTGAGGGTCTTCTTCCTTTGAGAACTTCATAAGCAGTTTTCTGATGTCTTTTCACAATAAGAGATCTATTCTGGGTAAAACAGGCAGTATTCACAGCTTCTGCCCAGTAGGAATTCTTCAACCCAGACTCAGCCAACATAGATCTTGCTGCTTCAATGAGAGTTCTGTTTCTTCTTTCTGCAACACCATTTTGCTGAGGTGTTCTCACAGCAGAGAAATTTTGGGAAAGACCTTTGTCAGCACAAAATTCTTCTAATGTAGCATTTCTGAATTCTGTACCATGATCACTTCTTAGTTGCTTCACCAGTTGCCCATTCAAAAGCTCCATTCTTTTGATAAAATTGATGATTTCATCAGCAGCTTCACTCTTTTGCCTTAGAAAGAACACCCAAGTGTATCTCGAGTATTCATCAACAATAACCAGTGTATACTTCTTCCCACTACAGCTGGCCACATTCACTGGACCAAATAGATCCATGTGAAGTAAGTGAAATGGTTTCTCAACAGATGAGATTTGCTTTGATTTGAACGAGGCATGGTGATGTTTCCCCTTTTCACAACCAGGACACAATCTGTCCTTCACATAAGACATTGTGGGTAGCCCAGACACCAAACTTCTACTGGATAATTTGTGAATATCTTTGAAGTTGAGATGTGAGAGTCTCTTGTGCCATAACCACTTCAGGTTGTCTGCTGCCTTCGAATAGAAACAAGTATCAGTTGTTGTGACTGCTGTGTTCATGTCAATTTGATACATGTTTTCATGACGTTTTGCAGTCAGCAGTGGCTTCCCTGTCTTATCAAAAATAGTACCAATTTTCTTTCTGAATTGGACTATCTTATTCTTGCTTGTCAGTTGGCTTATGCTGAGTAAGTTATGTTTAAGCCCAACTACATATGCAACATTTGAGAACGTGACATTCCCATTTGTCAAAGTACCAAAACCCTTTGTGTAACCCAACGAATTATCTCCATACGAAACAACTGGACCATCCTTTTCCTGATAGTCCATCAGCAGGGACTTACTTCCGGTCATATGTCTCGAACAACCACTGTCGAGATACCAGATTTGCTTGTTTTGAATGCCCTGCACTATAACTTAGAGATTAGTTCTTTTTGGGAACCCATCCAAGGATGGGTTCTGAAGGAGTCACCTTAGATGACTTCTTCTTTTCTACTGGCTTGCTAGAAGAAGCAGCAGATGGGGTTTGGGTTTGAGTACACTGGTTAGCCAGGTGAGCTTTGCTGCCACATTTGTAGCATTTTCTCACTTTTGGCTTTTGTGGCTGGTCATTCACAGATCTAATAAGGGCAGTAGGATCGGGTCGACTTTTAATTACTGCCTCAATTAGCTGGTCAAGCTTGGCTGTCATTATCTCAGTGATAGACAGCTCATCAGTCGAGTCAATTTTTGCTTTTCCCTTATGGGCAGCTTTCCTTTTGGAACCAGTACCATGACCATGGCGAACTGTCTTTTCTTTATCATTTGACAAGTTAGCGTGGGAAGTTGCTGGCTTGTCTTCTGATGCTGATGAACCAGTAGGTATCTTAACTGCTGCCTTAGATTTGCCAGTATTTCGTTTCACTGGCTTGTCTGCAGCTACTGGGTGACCAGTAGATTGGTCATCAGCTGGCTTAGCACTGGTAGAACTCGAACACGAAGGGGAATCAGTTGGTTTAACTTTTCTCAAATTGTTTTCAGTGATTTCCCTTTTAATACGTCTTTCTTTCGGAGTCATGTAGTGGATGCTTGAGGGGTCAGTAGTCTCATCAATTGAGTTACTGGCTTCTCTTGCTCTAACTTCATCCTCCAAAATTTCTTTCATGGCAGGTGGTGGGGACACAGTAGGTCTAACAAATTTGTTTGTCACAACCTTTTTACCTTCAACTATCTTGGCAAAAGTATTTGGCAAGACAGCTTCAGGATCAGTTTCAAGAGTCGGGTCCATGAAAGTAACTTCTGCAATAGCAGCAGCAGCAGCATAGTCACCAGCAAAGAAGGCTTGAACTTGGGCAGGCACCTGCTCATTAACACATTTAGCTGTGCGTTGAGCAGATGTGCACCATGAAGCAACAACTCTTTTGAGATTGTCCAGCTGGGTCTTGACTTCTGCTGCCTCAACGTGAAGAGTTTCTAAAGCAAAGTTTTGTTTTTCAAGTTTGGAAATTGTATCTTTTAAGATCTTAATTTCATCATTTTTGCCTTTGAGTTTTTCATTTAAAGATTTGTTATTAGATTTCAAACTCTCTTCACGTTTGCAGCTTCTGCATAAATCAATTCTTAGGTAGTCAAACATTTCAGCTTTTTCATCATCAGTATAAGTTCGAAAATTATCAACCTTATACATCATTTCAGTTTTCCATTGAGGAGAGTCTCTGTTTTGATCAGCTTCCCTCATATCAGCCAAAAACGTACTACTACCATCATCCTCATCAGACTCCTCGACCTCTTTGGCCATCAAACACAGCTTTTTACCAGTAGCATAACCAGCACCATCATCATCAGTATCACTATCAGAAGATGAGGACGTGCTGGCTTCATCCCAGTCATGATGTTCAGCAACTAGAACCTTTTCTGGCTGTTTACCCTTCTTGTCAGTCTTTGCACTTTCCTTCATCTGAGCTTTCATAGCTTTGTACTTGTTTTTGTACTTATCAGCTTTTGAGAAAGTGTTAGCATGTGACGTGGAAGGTTTCTTGGACATGCATTCAGCAGCAAAATGTCCAACCTTCCCACAATTAAAGCACTCAGATTTAGGACCCTTGACTGACTTGCTGTTGTACCTGGCATTTGGCTTTTTGCTCCATTTGTATGACTTGCTGGTTCTACTACGATTGAACCTTTTGAACTGCCTAGCCAGCAGAGCCATACCTTCAGCAAACCCTTCTACATCACTTTCATCTGTACTGCTTTCTTCAGACCCAGTACCACTTTCCTCAACACTATCAGCTGACTCTTGTTCTGCCAGTAACTTTTGAACCAGTAAAGCTTTTTGAGCTTTCTTCCATTTAGCAGCAGCAATAAGAGCAGCATCATCATTTTTAGATGATTTTGAAGTGGTGGGGGCAGACCTAAAGTTTTCCTTCATGTTAAGTTCAAACTTGGCTTCTGCCTTCTCATGATTCCAAAGGGAACTGTAGAGAGAAGACAGGTTAAAGTTCTTTAGGGTCTGTGTGGTTCTTAATGGGTCAGTAACAGGTTTCCATTTAGATGGCAGTGCATCAATGAATTTGTTCACTTGTTCAAATTCAGTGTAGGTTACATTTAAAGTGGTCAGGTCTGCTATCAAAGAGTTAAACCTAATGAAGGTTTGCTTAAGGGTTTCATTCTTATAGGCAAAGAACATTTCATATTCTCTTTTAAGAGCAATCATCCTGTTCTGCCTAACTTCTCCCATACCCTCATAGGTGACATCTAGGTAGTCAAGCATAAGCTTAGCATTTTCTTTTCCCTTGATCAGTTTGAACAGTGGGTTAGGCAAAGTTATGGCTAACAAGGTTCTGATTTTAGGGTCAAGACCAACTCGACGTTTATCCTCATCATCCCATCTAGAGGGAGTGAGAATAACCTCTCTGCCAGGGATGGCAGGAGTGTCAGCTGTTGCTGGTGCACTACCAACTGTCTCAGTGGGAACAAAAGGGCCATTTTTGGCAATTCCAGGCATGAGTGAATCCACAGACTCAAGATGGAGCATGAACCTTGCCTTCCAGGTTTCATACTCATCTTCATCAAACTTAGGTGGTCTGTTAGACGAGCCATTCTCAAGGTAAGCTGAGTTTGAATACGAAGCCATAAGAGAATTCAGATCCAAGATATTAATTATCAAGACTGAAGCTCTGATACCAGTTGTTGGTCCCTTAATAACAACAGGAGTATTGTAGAGGGGGGGTGAATACAATTCTTTTCTTAATTAACTAGTCAGTTAATCACGTTTAGTATTCTGTAGTAAATAAGATAGAGTCACAGGTAATTTTCAACTGTTATTCTTTATTGATTAAATCAGAAAGAATCACAACTATCCTTGGCGGAAATGATAGTTGGTTGATACAGATTACCTAGATTATAGCTAAGAGATAAACTAAAGCTATTACACGGTTTTGACTCTAACAGATAAACCCACACCACTACATTTTACAATAGTGGATACTACAATATATATAGTAGTTCTATTAACTGTGTAATTAGTCTATTGTCCACTAGTACATTGGATGCTTTGTACTTGTGGGGACAATTGTGTCAGAAGGCGTGCTTTCCTTCTTTCCTCTTAGGTAGCTATTTGCTGGAACACACCCATTCGGTTTGGCACTACCATTTGATTTAAACAAATGGAATGTTGTGTTCCCTAGGTATGATTAAAGTATAACACATGTCTGCACATGCGTTCCACTTCTGCATTCCCACGTGGTCTTGTAAGGTCACTTGTCAGCCGCCGACTCCTGTCCTTTTCTGTTCAACTTTGTCTTCGACTTCTGTTGAATAGTGCGTTGATGTAGACCACTCTGGGAAACTACCATGCTTGTAATTGAGCATGGCTGTCTTGTGTTGTATGCTAATATCCAGACTTACTGGTCCTTCATATGCTGAGTCACTTGATATTCTTGATTTGCTGGGTGCACATCCTGTGCTGATTCGAAGAATACATATCTACCTTGTGCTGATAGACTAGGCAGCATACTAAACACTCGACACAGCTATATTAGCTGACTATACACAAACAAACGTGTGCTGGCTGCACATAACACTTTAGTGCAAATAAATATTGTTTTGTCATAATTAAATCCTTAATTATTTTGGGGACTCAACAGTATTTTGTAGTAAAAATACATATAACACCATTGATAACTTATAAGGTTGGCCTTCGATTCACGAACCTAATTATATATTTTTATATCGGTTAATATCTATTTAACAAGTGAAGTTAATTTATAGTGTACCACAATCCTAATGCTCGAGACTAATATGTAAAAGTTAACAGAAATTCATTTGACTCAAAAAGATTTCCAAAATTTATACATAATTATTTTTAGTTAAATATTGTCATTTTATATTCTTAAATATTTTTACAAAATTTATTAGAGTAAATTATAATATAATTCACTTATTAATAAATAAAACTTTACATAAAAATATATACTAAAATGATAAGTTAATACTTTATAATAATATTTTCAAAGAATTTATACACGATTAAATATAATTAAATATTGTTGTTTAAAATATTTTTATAAAACTTATTAAAGTAATTAATGCTATAATTCATTACTAATACTTTATATATATATAAAATGATGTTTTATAATATTTACATCAAAATTTTAATGTTAAAAATAATAAATTGATAGTTTTAATAATAATGATCAAAATAATAATTTAATGATCAAAATAATATTTTGATAGTTTTAAAAATAATATTTTAATAGTTTTTGATAAAAAAATATATATATTTTAATTGTTGATAAAAATCATGATAATAATATTTTGATAATAATAATTATAACAATCAATATTTTTTTTAACAATGATTTTAATGAGGTCGTAGTAAAAATATTCATTTTTAATAATTTACACAAAATTCAATTGACTATATCATCAAATTCATCCGTCGAATCCATTCGACATCTAAATGAAAAGTTTATAGTTTTTCGCCATCTTTCCAAAAACATATATATCATATAGCTTATCTTAACCGCATGAGTATCTTACTCAGATTCTATCCTAAAACATATTTTGTCAAAAATAAATAAAATAACATGCACGATCCTAATTTCTCGAGCACTAGTCAGGGATACACTAAAAGTAAATAAAAGTCAAGTTTAGAGTGCTCACGTATCAATATTGAGATTCAATATTGCAGGATAGTATTTAGACACAACGAAGTTGACAAACACTAGTTTGTTTCACGAGCAAAACCCCTGATCATTACCCATAACCTCCATAGCTATAACTCATAATCTCCTTAATTCTATCCCGTTCATGAAACCAGTTTTGGAACACTTGGGCAGAGCCCCGTCATAATATTTTGGGTATTTTTAACATTAATAGCACTCCTAATCGTAAAATCAACATTATTAATCTTGATCTTAATCTTATTATTAATAATAATAAGATTAATTAATTTTTAAAATTAATAATAATAATAATTATAAGTAATACTACGGAGTAATATAAATGTATATGTGTGTGTTGTGCGATGAAATGAAAAAAAACTGGTACCTAGAAGGCCTTTTAAAGAAATTTTCGTCACCTACCCACTTTATGTCGGCAAAACATTACACGTTTCGTGTAGATGGGTACATGATTCGTGTAAGGTATAGTCACGAAAGTTGTAGATTTTTGAGTTACGGTCGTTTGGACACCAAGATCACCCTTTTTCGAGTCCGAATGAATTAGTTATGATTTTTCTCGTGCAAGTGCGCAGGTTTAGTGATTTACAATGTTTTAACTTACAATCATGTGATGAAATGTTGTAGTCTTTTGGTGTCATTAAAAATCTTTATATTATCTTTATTTTTATTTTTATATTATTGAAAATCCATAAAAATATTTTATAATCAAATTATATTATATCGAAAAAAAAAAATGTGTTCGTTGTTTAACTAAGTGTTTTTAAATACAAAACGTTTTATATTTAGTTAAAGACTATATTTAATCATTTTGTAAAATACATAAATATATATTTAATAAACACGTTTTAATTAAATATTTATTTTTATAAAAATCACGGACCGTTACATTTATCGTTTAACAAAAGGTTTCTAGAAAAGTTATGACTTTTAAAATAACGTTAAAACGTTTAATCTTATTAAAATGATTCTTAAATAATTTGACAAAAATGGTTTCAGATATTTATTAAACATATTATCTTTTACTCTTGCCAATATAATAATCTTATTTCAAAACCTATTACGTATCTAATACTTTTGTTATCGTTAACTATAAATAATCATATAACACATATACACATAATCATTCGTGAATCGTCAGGCTTGGTCAAAAGGGTAACTAATCTTCCAGATTTAGATTTCAGACTTTCTAGACTCAACATCAAGGTTTTTGCTTATCGTGTCGGAAACATATAGAGTTTAAGGTTTAAATTTGGTCAGAAATTTCCGGGTCGTTACAGTACCCACCCGTTAAAGAAATTTCGTCCTCGAAATTTGGTAGAGGTTGTCATAAATAACAATAGGAATGTTTTCATGACGAATATGAGATGATAACGGAGTTTTGTCATTATTGAAAAAAAATATAGATAAAATGATTCGATTATGAGGCGCGCGAGTGAAGCTATCACAAAAGAGTGAAATGAGTGAATATTGAATTGTTTTTAACCAATGACATGATTAGGTTTGATTTCTGGAATTTAAGGGATTTTAAGAAAATCTTACGTAATAAGATTTGATTTTTCAGCGATCGGAATCTTCTCGAATGTAATGCGGCAATCTGTTTCGATTTTTCTGTCGAATATTTTTCTATAAATTCACCCCCTTCGTTTTTTCTATTCTTCACACCTTCTATCCCTTATTTCTCTACTCATTCCTTAATATGCTTCACCCAATCCTAATTCTTATTATACTTCTAACTTTCATATCTTTCATTCTTCTCTTTCATCTGCCGCCAGAAGAATCTATTCACTTTTATGATTTCCTTGGAATTATAATGTTTCTAATTCTCCCGTGTCTTTACGTTGCAATACGTATTGATATACACGGTTTGTAGTTTCTGAGTGGTTGTTGGGTTTTATATCTTCCCTTATATTTTGATATCCCTACTTCTGTTTTCCATAATTATTGTCATTCACAGTTAATGCTTCCTCCTATTTGTTGCGATCTATACCCTAATTTCTATTTCGAAGCTTCATTCTTTGGTTCCCTCTTCTTGTGTTTAAGCGTCTCTTGTAATGGTCCGAAATTCGTAGGTATGAGATTCGAAATGAACATAGTTATTGTTCTTAAAAAGAAATGGTAATGGCACGATTTTGATTGGTCAAATTACCAGAATATTTCGAAAAATTAGAACTATCAGGGTGATACGTTCTAATATGTTTGGAGATTGGATAGAATGTAAAAGCAATGTAGCATGGCATATGATGATGGTATTGTGAATCATCACCTTCCATTAGAAACTTAACATGACTTACTGTAATATAATGAAGTTGATCAAGTTTCATTATATTATACTAATTCATGCATCAGTTCCCAACACTACTTCAAACATTCATATTTTAATTTCAAAGGTTTCAGAATTTAGATACTAATGCAGTTTCTTTTATATTGTAACGCAGATGTTACGAAGAGTTGAATGATCGCAGATAGGAATAGTTGTGAGAATATCTCCAGAAATATGGAGAATATGTATAACGAAGGATATGAAAATATCTCATAATATCTAAGATAAGATGATGATGAAGAATATCATCTTGAAAAGTTTAGAATAAGGAGTAGAGTTCTTACTAACGGTTTCAGCAGGCACTGGATCATTTGGATCCTTTGAAGACAGGTTCCGTTTTCACGATTTGTTCACGGCCTCCTTCATACTTTGCTCAATCCGTTTTCCAGTTCCAACCCTTCTCTTTTTCTGAGCTTTACCAACCTACTGTTCTTTATCGTCAACCTTTAACTTGTTAAAGTCGTTTACAGTTTTTGCTGCTTCATCAGCATTTTAAGAACTACTTCATAGTTCAGGGTGTTTTTCAGAAACTTCACATTCGAAGTATGAAACTCTTAGGGATAGACGTTTTCGGTATAACTGGAAGAATTTCTACGAGATTTTCAAAATACAGATTGTGGATTCCGCCAAAGATATGACGAACTACTTGATGTCGTGGAATATAAAAGGTTCTCCGGTGACGTTGGCGAAAGAACAAGATATAAATATCGAAGTTATAATAGGAGTAGTCTTACTGAGAAGTCGAAGTGGAGCTGTGACAAAATTAACTTCTTGAAAAGGAAGTGTAAGATTGTTTTTGCTAATAAATGGCAAAGGATTCAACACGGTATGTGTTAAACTATGAATTCGGGTTTGAGAGTTCTTCAGGTGCATAACTGTATGCATAAATCTTTCTTTCATAGACGAGGTGCGGCTGGTTCAACTTCTCGACCGAGGTGTTTTCAGGAATCATGAAAAGTTGTGAATGCGAATTGTAATTGTCAAGATACGAATGAGGTTTAAGATAGAATCAAGTGGCAAACTTGAAGAATTATTTAGTTTCATATGTTATAATCAATATTTTAATTAATTTTACTTGTCCATAGTTAGCAGTCTGTTAGTTCGATTGTCCAATAGTCCAATAGTTTAATAATAATATATATATATATATATATATATAAAATATTCGAATTAAATAATACATATCGTGACCCGTGTACCGGTCTCGGTGTCGATCACAACTCAAAGTATATACATATTTTGGAATCAACTCCGACCCTGTATAGCCAACTCCCACCTTCACATATAGAGTGTCTACGGTTGTTCCGAAATATATATATAGATGGGTCAATATGATATGTCAAAACCTTGTATACGTGTCCCGTTTATTTAAAGTGCGAAAAATAAATAAATATATATCATGACCCATGCACCGTGTTGTCTCAGAATTAATCCGACGTATTGCGTACATGTGTCCCGACTCAAAATGCATAAAAGTAAATAACAGAAATTAAATGACGATAAATAAAATTGCGAGAATGTAAATTGCGATAAATTAAATGTTAATCAGTTAGCTGGGAACAGGTAGCCGGAACAGTTAGCGTGGAATCCTTAATAGATTTTCAATTAGTTAAATCGTGTGTTTCTAACAATTTTAATATATCCAATGTTTTCTTCATTATGCCACTTGTTGGATTCTGATAGATCAAAATCCGAATATGAAATTTAAATGAGAATGGTTATTCTGGGATAAGCGGATACGAATATCGGTGGTTGTGAGTAGAATAATAGATGACCGCTGAATCAGATTTGAAGAATGTACAGTGTAACTTATTAATGTTAAATCTAAATATTCCTCGGGTGCTACCCACCTGTTAAAATATTTTCATCATTAACAGTTTGTACGAAAGAATTTTTAATTACCATTTTTATGAAAATATACTTGCATATATATTTTCATCGGATGTAATTATGGATTTAATGAGTAAAGAAAATATTATACTCATTTGATTTATTGTTGGCACTTGATTACATGATCTCTAGACATTAGAGATTACATAATTGCCATGTCGAACGAAAGTAAATGAGGTAGAACAATACGTAGAACGAAATTAATCGATGTAGAACGATATGTAGAACGAAGATCATACTCGAGGTACATATGGTGATATTGAGGCGTGTAATGTTGATATTCGAGGTACAGATTGTGATGTTAAGAGTTACGGCGCGGTTATGGTTTAGGGATGATAAGGGTACTGTCGACGTCGATGATGGTGGTACTTGATTATGCTGATGATGCTGCTGCTGGTGTTCGTAACCCTCGCACCAGTTTCTCCAAAATCGTTACACAAGCGCGTAGTTTGTTAACTTCTTCTAGTACTACTGGATGATTGACGGTTGAAGCGAGCGGATGAATAAGATTCGAGATATGGAAAAGTATATAATCGTGACGAGATACTCTAAAAATGAGAGAGAGAATGATTGCTCGAACAGGTTCGTCGGTAAGTGCTTTCAGGTTCATTGCCAAGAGGGCAATTTGATGAATGAGAAGGATCTTTGTTGTGAAATGATTTTCGGATGTCGGATGATATTCTAACTATATAGAATATCTATATATAATTCTAAAGATTTCGTAGGCTACAGAGGAATTTACGGCATATATCAGGCAAGTCTAAGATGCGCTAAGATATGAATTTCGTCTATACACTATCGATGCACTAAATGCAATAAGACGTGTCTAGACTTATGAATGATAAGCAGGCAATTTCCTAAGGATGATAAGCAGATGATTTCCGACTAGGAATGATAAGCAAAACTTTTGACAGGTAGACACGGTCAAAGTCCAGACTCACTAATGTATCCTAACAACTACCAGTTAGACACACTAATGCAATGCCTGGTTCGCTAAGACCAACGCTCTGATACCAACTCTAATAACCCGAACTAATCCATCCGGACAACGTCCATATTGATTATAAACGAATTATAATAGTTGTTAACATAGCGAGGTACTTGACCTCTATATGATACATTTTACAAACGTTGCATTTATTCTTAAAAGGCAATCTATCTTTACATCAAAAATTGATATGATCGTCTATCATTTCACAATATCCAAATGACCTAATCTGTCTTTTACTTAATGATAGTCTTTAATAATCTTCAATGACTCGAATGCAACGTTCTTGTATCATAGCTTAATTTGGTCCCATCTAGTATCCTTAATACGAGCTAAAGCACAGCGGAAGTCTTAATTCGTACCTGAGAATAACATGCTTTAAAACGTCAACATAAAGTTGGTGAGATATATAGGTTTGATGCTAGCAGCGTTATAACAATGGACCACAAGATTTCGTATATAATCATTTAATAAAAATATTCTAAGTGGTTGAGCACTTGGTAACCATACTTAACATTTAATCACGTCGCATATTCCCTTTAATATGAAATCTTACTACACTGTACCGAGTGTAGTCACGAAACGAAGTACTGTGCAACCGTTGAATACTGGTCGTCCAGTCCGGTTGGGGTTGTCAGGCCCGATAGATCTATCAACAGGATTCGCGTTTACAATACCGCTGTAAATATTAGTTACCAAGCTACAGGGAAGTATGCCAGTGGTACAACTCAACGTAGAATATATTTTTCAGTTACTTGTGTCCATAACGTAAAACATTTATAAAAACAGCGCATGTATTCTCAGCCCAAAATATTTAAAGTTCAAAAGGGACTATATACTCACCTAATGTATTTTGTAGTAAAAATACATATAACACCATTGATAACTTATAAGGTTGGCCTTCGATTCACGAACCTAATTATATATTTTTATATCGGTTAATATCTATTTAACAAGTGAAGTTAATTTATAGTGTACCACAATCCTAATGCTCGAGACTAATATGTAAAAGTTAACAGAAATTCATTTGACTCAAAAAGATTTCCAAAATTTATACATAATTATTTTTAGTTAAATATTGTCATTTTATATTCTTAAATATTTTTACAAAATTTATTAGAGTAAATTATAATATAATTCACTTATTAATAAATAAAACTTTACATAAAAATATATACTAAAATGATAAGTTAATACTTTATAATAATATTTTCAAAGAATTTATACACGATTAAATATAATTAAATATTGTTGTTTAAAATATTTTTATAAAACTTATTAAAGTAATTAATGCTATAATTCATTACTAATACTTTATATATATATAAAATGATGTTTTATAATATTTACATCAAAATTTTAATGTTAAAAATAATAAATTGATAGTTTTAATAATAATGATCAAAATAATAATTTAATGATCAAAATAATATTTTGATAGTTTTAAAAATAATATTTTAATAGTTTTTGATAAAAAAATATATATATTTTAATTGTTGATAAAAATCATGATAATAATATTTTGATAATAATAATTATAACAATCAATATTTTTTTTAACAATGATTTTAATGAGGTCGTAGTAAAAATATTCATTTTTAATAATTTACACAAAATTCAATTGACTATATCATCAAATTCATCCGTCGAATCCATTCGACATCTAAATGAAAAGTTTATAGTTTTTCGCCATCTTTCCAAAAACATATATATCATATAGCTTATCTTAACCGCATGAGTATCTTACTCAGATTCTATCCTAAAACATATTTTGTCAAAAATAAATAAAATAACATGCACGATCCTAATTTCTCGAGCACTAGTCAGGGATACACTAAAAGTAAATAAAAGTCAAGTTTAGAGTGCTCACGTATCAATATTGAGATTCAATATTGCAGGATAGTATTTAGACACAACGAAGTTGACAAACACTAGTTTGTTTCACGAGCAAAACCCCTGATCATTACCCATAACCTCCATAGCTATAACCCATAATCTCCTTAATTCTATCCCATTCATGAAACCAGTTTTGGAACACTTGGGCAGAGCCCCGTCATAATATTTTGGGTATTTTTAACATTAATAGCACTCCTAATCGTAAAATCAACATTATTAATCTTGATCTTAATCTTATTATTAATAATAATAAGATTAATTAATTTTTAAAATTAATAATAATAATAATTATAAGTAATACTACGGAGTAATATAAATGTATATGTGTGTGTTGTGCGATGAAATGAAAAAAAACTGGTACCTAGAAGGCCTTTTAAAGAAATTTTCGTCACCTACCCACTTTATGTCGGCAAAACATTACACGTTTCGTGTAGATGGGTACACGATTCGTGTAAGGTATAGTCACGAAAGTTGTAGATTTTTGAGTTACGGTCGTTTGGACACCAAGATCACCCTTTTTCGAGTCCGAATGAATTAGTTATGATTTTTCTCGTGCAAGTGCGCAGGTTTAGTGATTTACAATGTTTTAACTTATAATCATGTGATCAAATGTTGTAGTCTTTTGGTGTCATTAAAAATCTTTATATTATCTTTATTTTTATTTTTATATTATTGAAAATCCATAAAAATATTTTATAATCAAATTATATTATATCGAAAAAGAAAAAAAATGTGTTCGTTGTTTAACTAAGTGTTTTTAAATACAAAACGTTTTATATTTAGTTAAAGACTATATTTAATCATTTTGTAAAATACATAAATATATATTTAATAAACACGTTTTAATTAAATATTTATTTTTATAAAAATCACGGACCGTTACATTTATCGTTTAACAAAAGGTTTCTAGAAAAGTTATGACTTTTAAAATAACGTTAAAACGTTTAATCTTATTAAAATGATTCTTAAATAATTTGACAAAAATGGTTTCAGATATTTATTAAACATATTATCTTTTACTCTTGCCAATATAATAATCTTATTTCAAAACCTATTACGTATCTAATACTTTTATTATCGTTAACTATAAATAATCATATAACACATATACACATAATCATTCGTGAATCGTCAGGCTTGGTCAAAAGGGTAACTAATCTTCCAGATTTAGATTTCAGACTTTCTAGACTCAACATCAAGGTTTTTGCTTATCGTGTCGGAAACATATAGAGTTTAAGGTTTAAATTTGGTCGGAAATTTCCGGGTCGTTACATTAGGTGATCTAGACAACTAGCTTAGGAATTGCAAGTGATTGTGTTCTTGATCTAGGTTGGTTTTCAATTGGCCTTTAGTCAACATAGTAGTGCCAATTATCTTAAGTGATTTCGATAGTTGGGGGTTTTAAGTGATTTTAACCCAAGCTCAATCTCAATGACCAAATCATGCTTAACTCGATCTTAGAATACAATGCTTATGTGAATTCACGGAGTGTCATTTGATTTGAGTTTAGTAGTGATGCTAAACATCTAATAGTTCAACAACTAATGAGATAGCAAAATAGGCAAAACGAGACAAGCCAAGCATAGAGAGGATTAGATAAGTGAACACTTCTTAGTTTATTATATTTAAGTCTTAATATTTCGTTACTTATTACTTGCTACTAGTTTACTTGTTGAGTTTAAGTTTGTTTAATTGTGCAAGTTTTAGTCATTAAGTAAAATCAATCAAAACCCCCCAATCAAATAAACCCTAGGACAATTAATAGTTTCAATTATCCTACTTACACCGCTCTCTTGGGACGAACTTGAAACGAATACTTACATTAAAGTACTATAATAACTGGGTTCTAAGTGCTCGTTAGTTGTGTGTGCTTATTTGTAGTGTTTGAATCATGTATAAATTTAGAGGGTAAAAGATGTATTGTTACGCACGCATCAATACTTTTTTGGCGCCACTGCCAGGGATTGGTTAGCTAAGTTGGGTAGTTGATTTAAGCTTTTAATTGTTCGATCCTTTTGTAAGAATTTCATTCTTGCAAAAGTTACTTTTTGTTTATATTTGCTTGTATTCGGAAAACGCTTGTTTGTTTGTGGTGTGATTAAGCTAGATGGCGGAGTATGATGCTTTGTGTTACTACTTGATGTCAAGAATCGCGAATTATGATCAACGATTGATGGGATACTCAAGTCACATGGATATGAACAATGGTTATTTGGGCAACAATGGTGATTATTTGGGTATAAATGATGGTTGTGGGTATATGAATGATGGTTACATGGGTATGAATGACAACGGTTATATGGATTCTTCGCAAGCTAATGTTGAGCCGAAGGGTTATGTTGGTGCTTATGATGCCTATTATGATGACGGGGGTTATGATAATGGTTATATGAATTATTTTGTTCCCGTGGATCAACCTTGTGATTATGGTCCCATTTCTAATAATTTTGACTCTTTTGGTCAACCAATGGACTATTTTTATGAGGGGGATAACTCGACATGGGATTCTCCTCAATTTTAATTTTAAAATCAACAACAAGAGGAGATTGATCCGAATTTACTAGAGTTATTCTCAAACGTTGTGAGAACTCACCTTAACCGTATGGAGGCTCTAGTTCAAGAAAGAAGAGATTTGAGAGAAATGTTAGAAATTCAACACGCTTCATTTCAAAGCTTAGAGAAAACCGTGTGTTCCATGCTCCCTTTACTTGAAGATTTTGTACCCACTACCATTTCACCACCCACCTCACCCGTAGTCTCTACTTCTTGGTCAAGAAATTGGGTCTTTTATGATGATGATGATGATGATGATAGCTTTTATGCCAAGACCGAAGTAGTAGAGATTGCATAAGTACCCGAGTCTTTGATAACCAATGAGGAATATGAGAGTGAAGACGATGAAGAGGATGAAAATTGTAAGGATGATGAATTTAATGAAGATGATGAAAATGATGAGGAAGATGACGAATTGATTGAAGCTTTACCAACGCCAAATGTTTTTAAAGTCTATGATAATCCACTCGGGGTTGGTGAAGATGATAGTGATGATGATAGTGAAGATGATGATGATGAAGGAGATGAGGTTGAGAATATCATACCCGAAACTTTCAAAGTGTATAACAATCTTCTCGGGTATGATATTGATGATTTTAAAGAGGTTTTGCAACCCGAGGTTGATGTTTCGTGTTTGTGTGAGCTGATTAAGAAAGCAAACCTCGTGTTCAAAACCGTGTTTAGAAGAGAGTCAATTGTTGACTCTTGGGTTGGTTCAATCTTCTTCATGCAAACGAAGAAGATTATTCTCTTCTTATACACCACCCGAGGGGTTAATGATTGGCTCACTCTCTTGATTCGTGGAACTTTTTCCACCGATTTCACATGCCGTCCGATAAAGTGTGGGGGAGAACCACCCCGATAACGAATGTTGAGAAGACGGGAACGAGTCAAGATAAAGACTCGTTAATCAAAATCAAAGCTAAAGGAAGTATGGCGATGCGGATATGTGATGATAACTTCATGCAATTTGACAATTACTTTTGGAAATGGCCTTTAGTCTCGGGTACTTCTATGTCTTTTTCAATTTTGCCCACTCGAATTTATTACTTTATTTTGATTTCATATAATGAGGACATTACATGATCTCAAGTGTGGAGGGAGAGATAAATTCTCGTGGACTTAACTTTAAACAAAATTATGACTTAATTTTAAAATTTTCCTAAGTGTTTTGTTGAATAATTGAAAAGTTTTGGTCAAAATTAAGCCATAACTTACCTTGTTTTGAATGGTTAAAGTTCCATTCATTTTTGGTTCCAAGAATCAACCTGAATGGTTAAAGTTCCATTCAAGTGTGGGGGAAGTAAAGTCTTCCCGGTTTAAAAAATTCGGTGGTTAAAGTTCACCCTCTTTTGTCTCAAAATGAAACTTGAATGGTTAATTCACTTGGTGTAGGAGACTTCCTAATCTACACCATTTTACATTTAGCTATACTAAGTGTCGTGGGAAGAGGAGCCTTGAGCTTCACAAAGTGCTATCCTTTTTAGGAGCAATGGCTTTGTGCTAGTGTTGCTAGACAACACAACCCATAGCCAAAAGCTATGGCACCCTTGCGCATGCAATTAATGAAAAGGTAGTAACTACTTCCTACCTTTTCTTAAAATAAGCATAAAAGCTTGTTATGTGGGAAGTAGATGAGTGAATACAAGCTTCAAGATTTGACACTCCCAATGTTTCATTTTGGAAGTAAAGTCTTCCAAACATGGAAGTAAAGTCTTCAAAGTTATGTTTGTTCCAAGCTTGGGAGTAAAGTCTCCCAAGTCAAACTCAATCCTCTTAAAGGAAGTTAAAGTCTTCCTAGTGCTTCAAAATTTGGAATTGACGGACTCTCTTATTTAGCCACGTGGGGCCCTAATTCCACGAACCTCCATCAATGCTTTCGCCCTACTATGAGAGAAACCATAGAGTTGTGATAGAAAGCTTGATGAGTGCCGGTTACCCAGTGCCCGGGTGACCAAATAAAGGTGGGGTACCCAGTCCCTTACATTTGGCACACCCACCTTAACCCTATACTTGAAATTGACGATTATCAATTGGAATTGACGATCATTATTGGAATTGACGAAAATAGGTGTTTTGGGGGCATGGAGGTGGAAGAGGGATAGCCATTGCGGGTTGATGAGGTGAGCATTCTTTTTGGGAAGCGTATTCTTTACACGATGCATTTCATGATTAGGGGTGATGTGTACGATTTTCATGGCCCTTGTTCATTTCTGGGTGCATTTTACATATTTTGGGTACACTTTGAGTTTGTTCGAGTAGGCTTATGTTTGATATGATTGATTTGTTTGATGAGTTTATGGCTATCCCGTGAATCCTACATATTTGGTCAAGGTCAAGGAGGTCAAGTTCGAGTTTGTAAAGATTTGATACTTCGTGATTGAAGTTTGATGACCTTCTCGGAGATGAAGCTGACTTTGGCAGAAGGAATGATTGATTCGGGTAGAGTTAGGCTTGAAATGTGATTGTGTTAGTATTTGAGGATTGAAGACTTGAAGATGTGCTAGTTGAAGAGATTGTTTGAAGTTGATGATGTTATTGCTTGAAAGTTTGAGTTTGAGAAGATTGAAGATCGTTTTTGATTGTTGATTGAAGATCGTTTTGATTGTTGATTGAAGAGTTTGCCCAAGTCTCAAGTTCAAGTGATGATTTGAAGAATGGCAAGTGCTTTAAGGTAATACTTTGCATTTTGGCCATATTTATTTGAAATGCAAGTTTGGTTTGATCTTTATTGCACTTGAGCTTGAGACCACTAGTTGTGTATTGATGGTTGGGTTTAGAGTGCTTGATCTTATATTGCTTGAGGACAAGCAATGTTCAAGTGTGGGGGATTTGATATTGTTCAAAATATACATATTTATCTTCGCAATATCTCCCTACTTTCGTGGATGATTAGTGAGCGATTTGTGGTATTTAGTTATTTCGGGACAAAAGTGGTCTAAAAGTTCATATTTATGCTAAATAATCAACCCTTAGGCCAAAGGAATGAACCAAGTGAAGTTTTGGAGTGAAAATGAAGTTCCATGGTCAAAATCGGCGCTCCTAAGGTTAAAAGCGACGTCCCTATGTGCGAAAACGTGTGTTAAAAAGATCAGTGGCCAAAAGCGCCGCTCCAGCACAAAAGCATCACTCCTATGTTCCAAAAGCGCCGCTCCTACACAAAAGCGCCGCTCCTGTCCTCCCAAAAGCGTCGCTCCTGTTCCAAAAGCGCCGCTCCTGGAGCTGATTCAGTCAAAAAATTCAGCCGACCTATAAAAGCAAATTTGGGGTTTTTAAGTTAGAGAGCTGCTTCCTTAGGCAGTTTTGGAGCCCTAAAAGGGTTCCAATCATGATTCCATCAAGATCAAAGCCTAATTTCATGTTCCAAGTCAAAGATTAGTGAAGCTGGATGCTAGATCTACATCATCCATTCTCCAATTTGTAATTTCTTTTCCATTTTAGCACTTGTTCTTATTTTCTCTACTTGTAATGATGAATGTTTTAGTTTTAATTGATTTTGTTCTTGTTTATCTTATGATTATAGCTTAGATCTTCTTCTCTTTGTCATTTTGGGTTGTAATCTTCACTTTACTTTACTCATTTTGCACTAATTAGTTGTAATCTTTGTTTTTCTTCATCTAGCTTTGAACTAATTACTTGTAATCACTCAAGATGATGTTTATTTGTGTTTCTATGCTTATTATTAGTTTGATTTTAGCCATGATTGGCTAAATCTCTTATGGTTGCTTATCTATGAATCTCTAATGCTAGTGTTTGCCCCAAAATCAGTTGAATAATGTTGTTTGAATGAATTACATGATCATGTGTTGTTGAGTTAGCTAAAGATCCATTGCTATGAGTTTGTTTTAGGCTTGACTTTAATTACATATGTTGAGTAGCTCTCTTAGTGATTTGAGAAGTGAATCAATGTGTGCTTCAACACCTTAGGTGATCTAGACAACTAGCTTAGGAATTGCAAGGGTTTGTGTTCTTGATCTAGGTTGGTTTTCAATTGGCCTTTAGTCAACATAGTAGTGCCGATTATCTTAAGTGATTTCGATAGTTGGGGGTTTTAAGTGATTTTAACCCAAGCTCAATCTCAATGACCAAATCATGCTTAACTCGATCTTAGAATACAATGCTTATGTGAATTCGCGGAGTGTCATTTGATTTGAGGTTTAGTAGTGATGCTAAACATCTAATAGTTCAACAACTAATGAGATAGCAAAATAGGCAAAACGAGGCAATCCAAGCATAGAGAGGATTAGATAAGTGAACACTTCTTAGTTAATTTGATTTAAGTCTTAATATTTCGTTACTTGTTACTTGCTACTAGTTTACTTGTTAAGTTTAAGTTTGTTTAATTGTGCAAATTTTAGTCATTAAGCAAAATCAATCAAAACCCCTCAATCAAACAAACCCTAGGACAATTAATAGTTTTAATTATCCGACTTACACCGCTCTCTTGGGACGAACTTGAAACGAATACTTACATTAAAGTACTATAATAACCGGGTTCTAAGTGCTCGTTAGTTGTGTTTGCTTATTTGTAGTGTTTGAATCATGTATAAATTTAGAGGGTAAAAGATGTATTGTTACGCACGCATCAACTATCTACCATTACAATCTTTTGAAATTTTAAATCTAAAATCTAAAATCATAATGTTTTGAAAGTTATATAATGAACACCTATAAATCATTCACTTCTACCGTATATGTAGTACAAATATAGTATGGTACTGTAATTAATTGATTAAATGAATATTTAATAATATTATTATAAATATGGAGTACACTATTTTATTGTAGCGAACGGATTACTATTCAATTGAATGAGTATTACAAGTATATTTATAGACATGGAAAGACATTCTCCTAGTCTTACTAGCATGGGCAGATCTTTTGGGGTGGGGTGGGGGGGGGGGGGGGTGGGGGGAATGGAGGGGTGTTGGCCCTCCCAAGATCTTGAAGATGTAGTGTATATTTTTCATTTGTTTTAGAGGAAAATGAAAGCTCAAGTTAATTTACATGGAGAAGATTCAAAAATGGTAATAGAAAAGTAACAGGAGAAAGGTATGAAGGAGAGAGAGTGAGACACAAAATGTACTTTTTTTTCAACACAACTCTTAAGTTTATGAAAAGATACACTTTAACCTTCAGTTTTAAACTATGTTGCTATTGCTATTGGGAGTACTTGATTACATTTCTTAATTAAAATGTAAAATGCAAAATATGGATAATATTTCAACATTATTAAACCTAACGTTAAATAAGATGATTTTGATTTTGTAAACTACGAGTTAATAACTAACTTATATCTAGAAATGTATTTGATTATATATTATGCTAAAATGACTACATATTTTTCGAGCATAAACTCGTTTGAGAAAAATGAGACAACTTTTCGCGAAACTATTTTAATGTTTCAATTTTTTCGGCCCTCCCATAAAATTTGTTCATGATCCGCCACTTAAATGCTAGGGAATACATTAGCGCGTGTACTCATTACTTTACGCATATTTTTACCTATTTTATTTCCACTTACATAAATGTATATACATATAGACACTGTATAATATTTGCATTGTAAATACGGAGTACTATATTACTTCTGAGATCTTAGAAGCTTAATTTTGTAACCATTATGATGTTAATATGTCAATGCAAGATGCAGGCCCACAGTTATTTAGAAACAGGAGTGTTAGGTTGAAGTTGAACTATTGATGCAAAAATCTTGTTCCGAGTTTGATATGAAATTAGTATAGTTTTATACTACTTAAATAACCATTGATTCTTTGTACAAACTAAAAACAGTGGTAATTATTAGATTATCCTCTATGGAGGAGTAGTCAGCCTCGGCGCATATTAATGGTGTATCATAGGAGATACACGCATAAAAACATCATTTTTATACAGCAAAATGGATCAAAGAGCACAAAAGATAACAAGATTTAGTGATTTTCAGTATTTACCGCCAAGTGTACAGCAGGCCTGTAAGACTCAAATATTTATTGTACATAATGTATTTATGGTGTACGATGCGTGTATGAAGTGTACGTGTTGCTTGCTCGAATGTCGAAGGAAACTGGACGTTGTCCGAAGTGACAAGGTGTGTACGTATCTTTTCAACCCCAAATAAAGTTTGAATTGATGTTTCAAAGCCTTACCATTGGATAGAATATCTTATTACGTTTCCAACGATATTTGATTCATCGAAAACGGAGTTACGGTCGAAAAGTTATGGCAAAAACAAGTTGCTGAAACCTGTTTTGGGCTCGACCACAATTTCCAGTTATTTGGAGCGGCGCTCCACCTTCTGGCGCGGCGCGCCGATTGCTGCAGAGGCAATTTTCAGCCTTTTTAAAAGGTTTAAATGAGGGGTACTTTGGTCTTTTCAATTAGGGTCGGTTTGGGGTCATCAAGACTGACCTAGAACTCCATTGGAGCTCATTTCTCACCCACACAAACACTCCCATCCTCAAACCCTAGAGAGAGATTGAGTTCTAGTGAGAGAGAACTCCATTTGGAGAAGAAGGAGGTTGTTTCGGGTCAAACCTCAAGCATTAAAGTTGTTCTACTCGTCAACAGCATCATTTTGGCGGTATTGGTAAGTTCTAACTCCGAATTTCATTGTTGATTTTGCTATTCAAAGTTAGGGTTTGAACTTGATTTGTTGATAAACCCATTTAGACTCATGAAGTGGGTTTAGTGATGCTAGTAATCGGGTTTATTGTTAGTGTTGGTGGATTTTGGGTTGGTGAACAAATTGGCCTTGATTAGGACTTGTAATTGGGTTTAATCACTAGGTTTAGTGATTATGGAAGTGTTGGAACACTTTTAGGTGTGTTGGTTGACTAATTTTGACTTTGGGTCAAAATTAGGGTTTGGTGATGATTATGACCCAATTGTCGAATTAATAAGGTTTATAAACTTAAAATGGATTAGGTTGAAGCATAGAACCGAGTTAAATATGTTTTGGTGTCAAAACTTGCTAATGGCGTGATATTGACTTCTTATGGGTCAATTTAGGGTTTAAGTGTCATTTTGGGCAAGATAGGTATTTAACACCTATGATGGGGTTTAATTGGCGTATTAAGACCATTCTCACTTGTGTTAGTGATTATTGGTTAATTTTGGGCGCGGTTTGTACTTGGAAGTGCATTTGGGTCAAATTTGCACTAAGTGTCAAATTGGGTTGGTTTGTAAATCCAATCTAAGTGTGTTGTTGAATTTGTGATAATGGAATAGGTACTTTCCATTGACGAGTTGCAGATTATTCGGTAGCATTCTTCAAGGAGACAAGGTGAGTGGAATAATTATATGTGTAGGTATATAATGTATCTATTTGTTGTAGCGTGAAATGTGTAGTGTCGAGGTGTTAAGACACCACGTTTCACGTGAAGAGTGTAGCATCGAGGTGTTAAGATGCCACTCGGGTGTAGCATCGAGGTGTTAAGATGCCACCTAGGAGTGTAGTGTCGAGGTGTTAAGACACCACTCCGTAAAATAATGAGTGATGCATCGAGGTGTTAAGATGCCACTCGGGGTGATGTGCCGAGGTGTTAAGGTGCCACCCTAGGGGTTAGTGGTGCGAGGTGTTAAGTGCCCTAACGGATGTTACGAACACCGATGGCGTTTTCGCGAGCGCCGTTCCCTTGTACTATTGGTTAACCATGGTTATTTGTGTTGTAAGCGTATTATATTATTCGAGTTATATTCATATGCGGTTGTTATGCTAGCTTGTGGTATTGGAGATTTATAGCTTGTTATTTTGACGATAAGCTAAATGTGTATGCTAGCGTGCTTGCGGTTTGGTGTGTAAGTGTATGCAAGTAGGTATAATTATATATGTATTCGTATAATTATTGCATTCACTAAGCTTTGCTTACCCTATCGTTGTTTACTATTTTTATAGGTTCGGTTTTGGACAAGGGTAAGGGCATCGTTTTGGACTAGAGATCCCGCTTGATGCTAGGGGACGCTTTTGGCTTTAGTAGCTCTTGGAGTTTGACCGATAGTTGGGTAGTTTAATCCCAAACGCCATGCTCATTATGTAGTTTGGAACTTAAACTTTTTGGTGGTCGAAACTCGTAAATTGTATTAAACTCGTAAAACGGCCGATGTGGGCCCCGCTTGTTAAACATTGATTTTATATTTGAAACAGGTTAGTTTTACATATTTGGATGTATGGTAAAAAGCGTTTCGTCTAAAAGTGTCGGGAACTAGTCAATCTTTTTCGCATTTTGAGACTTTCCGGACAGACCCGAATGGCGCGCCGCGCGGCCATCCTGGCGCGCCGCGCCAGTTCACTGTGCAGCAAATTTTTTTTATTTTTTATTTTCACGTGGTTTGTTCGTGGGTTGGTTTGGGTTGTTACAAGTAGTATCAGAGCATGGTCTAAGGGATTTAGGTGACTTGAGATAGGTGCCTAGACTTAGACTTTTATGTGTGCTTAATTTGTTGCGGGACTTGTAGGATTACGGGTCGGAACGGGTTATAGTTAGTGCCTCGTTTGTAAGTGGACTAACGTTTATATTTGTAATGCGGATATTATTAATATATTATTGTGTTGTGATAATAATTCTCGTGTGTGATTTGTCGTGTAGAATTTGTTTGTGTTTGTTTATATCATCGAGCGGGACGGTCGTTGTACTAACAAGTTGATACGGCGTGTATGCGTAATAAGGACTTGCAAACCTTATTACGGGTGCAAATCATGTCTAACAAGTTATGTACGACGAGTATTTAGCAAGATGGAACGGTGTTGTTCATATGGTTTACACGCTCGTGATCTAATCGTTTGCATTCCTTAGAATGAAAACGGAAGATGGATGTGGAACGAATGAGCCTATTCACGAAGGGAAGGATGAGTTAACGTTAAGGATTGAGGCCGAGTTCGAACGCTATATTTCGATTTTTGCCGACAAGGTTAAACAAGTTCTCCAAGAGTCGTTCGAGGGAATAGTGACCGAGATGGTCCGAGACCAAGTGCCTAAGGTCGTGAAGGGAGAGTTAGAAAAGAGGTTTCCTAAACCTCAAGGTGTCGGTGACAAAGGAGCAACTATGGGGATTAAATCTCATGCTCCAAAATTTGCGGATCACTCTTTGGATAAGAGAAAGTTGGAATCAAGAGGTGCTCCTAGTAAGAGGGCGAGAAGTACGCCCGAAGGTGTTGAAAAAGTGAAGAAGAGGATTAAGGGAGGTTATGGGCCTACGTGCTTTAGGTGTGGAGGACGAGGTCATTTGGAACGGGATTGTACGAGTGTACCTTTAAGCACAATCAAGTGCTTTATTTGCCAAAAGAAGGGACACCGTAAGTCGGAGTGCTCCGAATCGTTTGTCGATCGGGTTAGGAGGTTAGAGCGTGACTATCTGAGGGTTAGTGAAGCGCAAGGGTCTAACGATGATGTTTCAGGTATTTTCGTCTTTGGTACAAATATGCCTTATTATTGTTTATTGTGTGCCGATGGATTCATGTATGTATTAGAGACTTAAACTTTGTTTCGTGGTCTAATTAGTCTCAAGTGAGTGTATGTTTCAAAGGTACCCATAAGGGTGCGGGATTAGTGAACTCGGTGAAGATTCGGTTTGTTAGCGATTTTGATGATAGTGCACCAGGGTAGCTTTTGAGTCGTTGACTCGTGGAAATGCGCCCTGGGGACGAATGCATGGCGGTAATACGTAGTATTAGTATGGGTGGCATTCCTAATGGAAACACCCTATGATGACGTTTGTATTGATGGACAAGGGCGTAAGACTTGGTGCAACCAAGCATTTCTTAGTGATGGGGTAAATGATTCTACTAGGCCATGAGAACGGACTTTGATATTAGGTTGTGAGCGCGGGTTCGCTTTTGTAGTGAAAGGGGTGAAACCCTTGAGAGCATGTGTGTATCGTTGACCGGATGCTTTCGTAGTGGTCATTCTTTCTGCGAAAGTGAGCATGTGTTTATCGTCGGGATTTATTGTTAAGGACGAATTCGCGAGAATTCAAGGACTAAGACCAATGAGGATATTGGTTGTGTATGTTGATAAGTGTTCATTCCACGGGATGCTATTGTTCGATGATGTGGTTACGAAGCAGAGTTCTAAGTGGGGGAGTTTGTACTCTTGCACGAAGGTATTCTATTGTAGTGATATTTGGATGATGCTCGTAGGGATTCGAAGCTAGTGTTGAGACCTACATTGATCGATTGTGGTAAAAGTACGATTTGGAATAAATTGTACTTATGGTTTTTGGATTTAAATTATCACCGAGGTGGTAAGGTGGTAAATCTCATTGGGAGATAAGTTACGTGTTCGACGAGCAAAGTAAGATCCCTCGGTTAAGGGATGTGTATGCCGGATTCTCTTCTAGGGAATTATTGTTGTGTCTATGAGTAATATGGGTGGTTCTTGGCTCGATTGTGGTAGCCGTGTGGTTACCTTTGGGAATAGAGTAATGGGACTTTGGGAAAGGTTACGATGCCTCATTATCGTATACCTTGGGTGGTAGTTACACAATAGCCATTTTGTGAACTACAAGGTGATTATGCGGTGTTTATTTGGGGTTATCTCGCGTTTGACTTAAGATAGGTGACGAGGGATATCCGGAAGGATTAGCTCTTCGTTAACCACTCGTGGTTGGGAGTGATAGCCGATTTTTACTCACACGTTGGTAAATAGTGATGCGATAGCCGTGTGTCACTCACATATGGTTGGTAGTGTTGCAATAGCCGTTTTTGCACACTACGGATATATCACTGATAATGCTAAAAACGAACATATATTTCATAGCATTATTCCTCAAGAAAGACAAGCTTTTAGTTGCAATTGTTCTATTTACAAGTGATATTCGTTTAAATAATAAAAGGTGAAGACAAAAGACAGATTCGACGAATTGAAGACGCAAACGACCAAAAAGCTCAAAAGTACAAAAGACAATCAAAAAGGTTCCAATTATTGATAAGAAACGTCTCGAAATCACAAGAGTACAAGATTCAAAACGAAAAGTACAAGATATTAAATTGTACGCGAGGACGTTCGAAAATCCGGAACCGGGACCAGAGTCAACTCTTAACGCTCGACGCAACGGACTAAAAATTACAAGTTAACTATGTATATAAATATAATATAATATATAATTAATTATATTAATTATATATATATTATATATATATTAAAAACCGTCGACAGAGAAAACTCCAAGGACTGAGCTGTAAAATTAACCTCCGCGACTCGCGGAGTTTGAAGGGGATTTTGCCGTGAGTCGCGGAGCCCCAAAAATCAACTCTGGCTATAAAGCCAACCGAATTCTGATCAAATTCATCATCTTTTTTCTTCTCTTATCATACGTAAAACTTATATATATATATATATAATTTATATTTTAATTTTAATTTTAATTCTAATAATAAGGGTATGTTAGCGAATGTTGTAAGGGTGTAAGTCGAAATTCTGTCCGTGTAACGCTACGCTATTTTTAATCATTGTAAGTTATGTTCAACCTTTTTATATTAATGTCTCGTAGCTAAGTTATTATTATGCTTATTTAAAACGAAGTAATCATGATGTTGGGCTAATTACTAAAATTGGGTAATTGGGCTTTGTACCATAATTGGGGTTTGGACAAAAGAACGACACTTGTGGAAATTAGACTATGGGCTATTAATGGGTTTTATATTTGTTTAACTAAATGAAAGTTTGTTAATGTTAATATAAAGATTTACAATTGGGCGTCCCTATAAATTACCATATACACTCGATCGGACACGATGGGCGGGGTATTTATATGTACGAATAATCGTTCATTTAACCGGACACGGGAATGGATTAATAACCACTAGAATAATCAAAACAGGGGTGAAATTACATTCAAGGGTAATTGGTGTAATTGTTAACAAAGTGGTAAAACCTTGGTTTACACGCAGTCGATAACCTGGTGTATTCATTAAACAAAGTATTAAAACCTTGTTACAATTCGAATCCCCAATTAGTTGGAATATTTAACTTCGGGTATAAGAATAATTTGATGAGGACACTCGCACTTTATATTTATGACTGATGGACTGTTATGGACAAAAACCAGACGGACATATTAAATAATCCAGGACAAAGGACAATTAACCCATGGGCATAAAACTAAAATCAACACGTCAAACATCATGATTACGGAAGTTTAAATAAGCATAATTCTTTTATTTCATATTTAATTTCCTTTATTTTATATTTAATTGCACTTCTAATTATCGCACTTTTATTTATTGTTATTTAATTGCACTTTTAATTATCGTACTTTTTAATTATCGCAATTTTATTTTATCGCATTTTTATTATTCGCAATTTCATTATCGTTATTTACTTTACGCTTTAATTTAAGTCTTGTATTTATTTTATATTTTACATTAGGTTTTAACTGCGACTAAAGTCTTAAAATCGACAAACCGGTCATTAAACGGTAAAAACCCCCCTTTATAATAATAATATTACTTATATATATATTTGTATTTTTATAAAAGTAAACTAATATAGCGTTGAGCTTTGTTTAAAGATTTCCCTGTGGAACGAACCGGACTTACTAAAAACTACACTACTGTACGATTAGGTACACTGCCTATAAGTGTTGTAGCAAGGTTTAAGTATATCCATTCTATAAATAAATAAATATCTTGTGTAAAATTGTATCGTATTTAATAGTTTTTCCTAGTAAAATATAAAGCTATTTTATATACACCTCGCACGACATCAAGTATTTTTGGCGCCGCTGCCGGGGAATAACTCTTAAACGCCGGAAGCGCAACGCTAATATATAAAAAAAAAAAAAAAGATTTTTTGTTTACTTTTATTAAAATTCGCTTTTGTAAAAATACGTTTTAATTATTCAAAAATATAAAAAGAAAAACAAAAATATAAGTATTTTTAAGATTTTGTTAAATATTTAAGTTTTATAAGTTTCTTTATTTTTATTTTAGTTTATAAAAATATAAGTTTTATTTTAAAATCTTTTATTTATTTTAAAACAGAAAACAGAAAATAAAAAAAAATAAATAAAGAAAAACGCGTAAAAATTTAAATCTGTCAACTGAATTTCTGAACCCCGCGAGTCGCGGGGTTTGAAGCCTTGAATACCGTAAGTCGCGGAGCCTTTCTGACACGCGCACAGAAACCCTAATCGAGCATTAATTACGGTTATTATTAATTAATTATTATTAAAACCTAATTATTATTATTATTATTATTAGTTTTATTTTTATTTTTACTTTTACTTTTTATTTATATATTTTAGTTAAATTAGTTTTATTAAATTGTAAAATTAGTAGTTTTATTAAATAAATAATATAAAAATAATATTTTTATAAAAATTGTACTTTTTACAACTTTTTGTATATTTTTATATTTTGTCCCTTTTTAATCGTTGTAGCGTAATATTTGTATTTTTAGCTCATATTTAATTTTAAACTTAGTTTTTGCTATAGTTATTTTTACTCCTAGATTTTTAGGCTTTGCCGTAGAATTCCTTAAGTGCTTTTTCTTTAGACTAAGATTTAGGTGCTTTAGAATTTTGCGACGCCTTTTTAAGTTTTAGTTTCTTTTTAAGTTATTTCCATTTGGGATTTAGTTTTTCCTGTAAGCTTTAATATTTTTAGACACCTTTTACTATGTATCAATTATCATTCCAATTAGTAATTTCAATTTGCGATTATAATTTTAAGTTAGTTGTAGTAATAAGGTTAGGTTAGTCAAATATTTTTAAGTTTTTATAAGTTTCTTTTATTTTTCCGTCACCTTTTATTTTTCAACCATTTTTCGTTTTTCGACCTTTTTCGACGAACTCTTTTTCTCTCTTATTTCTCGCCATTCTAGTTTTTAGGACTTAGAATTTTTTTTACTTCTTATCTAAATTTCTTAAAATTACGAAAATTTATTTTAAGTGGTTAAATTGATAGACATCAAAATTTTCTGGTTCGTAGTAATAGTTGGATTTGTACGTGGACCGGGTTATTGGAGCCAAACAGTCCTCAATTATATTGAGACCAAACGAATCCTGCCCCTCTGCTGCATCTTTTGGCTATTCGAAACGTGGGCAAAATCATAAAAGTCTATTGATTGGATAACTTATTATAATTTTTCTTTCCTTTTAAAAACTAATAGGATATTCAGTGAATGCACCGAGCAAGACGTTCATCACCTTTTGTACGTTCACCACCTGTAACTCGATCAAGACATCGTTTAACAAATATAACCGCCGTTGATTTTTCTTTAGAATCGTCATCTAGTCAACCAAGTACTTCAGTTCAAATTTCCGATAATCCATTTTTTGAACCCAACCTCACAATTGAGAATCCAGAGAATATTCAGGAACGGTTCATAGATCCTGAACCATTAAACTTTCCTCCGGAACCACCAATCATTCAAACAGAGATTGTTGAGGAACGAACCATTAAATCAGAATCATCTATTGATACCGATTCAACAAATTCAATTATGGAGAATCTGGAACCTTTAAGTATGGAAGACCGAATGAGAGCTAAACGCACTGGCCAAGGTCACGCAATTACTCATCCAGACATTAATGCGCCAGATTATGAAATCAAAGGACAAATTTTACACATGGTGACTAATCAATGCCAATTTAGTGGTGCACCGAAGGAAGATCCAAATGAACATCTACGTACCTTTAATAGGATCTGCACACTATTTAAAATACGAGAAGTGGAGGATGAACAGATATATCTCATGTTATTTCCCTGGACTTTAAAGGGAGAAGCCAAAGATTGGTTGGAATCGTTACCTGAAGGGGCGATCGATACATGGGACGTTTTAATTGACAAATTTCTTAAACAATTCTTTCCTGCATCTAAAGCCGTAAGACTTCAAGCAGAAATTGTTACGTTCACACAGAAGCCAAATGAAACTCTATATGAGGCGTGGACAAGATATGGAAAGTTGTTAAGAGGATGTCCGCAACATGGTTTAGACACCTGTCAAATAGTACAAATATTTTACCGAGGATGCGACATCACTACAAGAAAAGACATAGATATAGCAGCTGGTGGTTCTATTATGAAGAAAACCGAAACTGATGCTTACAAAATTATTGATAACACTGCTTCCCACTCACATGAGTGGCACCAAGAAAAAGATATCATTAGATCATCTAAAGCAGCTAGAGCCGATTCTAGCCATGACTTAGATTCCATTTCCGCAAAGATAGATGCTGTGGAACGACGAATGGAAAAGATGACTAAAGATATTCACTCAATACGAATTAGTTGTGAGCAGTGTGGAGGACCACATTTGACAAAAGATTGTCTCAGTATTGAATTAACAATGGAACAAAGAGAGAATATTTCATACATAAACCAAAGGCCTGGAAATAATTATCAGAATAATTATCAACCGCCAAGACCGATTTACAATCAAAACCAGAATTATAACCGAAATATTCCATACAACAACCAACAAGGTCCTAGCAATCAACAAGTATCCAATAATACTTACAATCAGCAAAGACCGAATTTTCAAAACAAACCACCACAACAAACCGATGATAAAAAGCCGAATTTAGAAGATATGATGACAAAGCTAGTTGAAACTCAAACGCAGTTTTTCACATCTCAAAAACAAACAAATGAACAAAATGCTCAAGCATTTAGAAATCAACAAGCTTCTATTCAAAATCTGGAACAAGAAGTGAGTAACCTAGCAAGGTTAATAGGTGAAAGAAAACCGGGAAGTCTACCTAGTGATACAAATACTAACCCCCGGAATGAAACAGCTAAAGCTATTACCACAAGAAGTGGTACAACACTTAAACCACCTGAAATACCTGTAACTTCTGATGAAACTATTCCTACTCCACAAGAACCACAACTTGATCAAGATAAGGAAAAAGAACCGGTAGTTGAAAAGGTTAATGAAGATAACACAGTTAAGGATAAACCTTATGTTAAACCATACCAACCACCACTTCCTTACCCGAGTAAAATGAAGAAAGAAAAACTTGAAGCCGAGCAATCCAAATTCTTGGATATGTTTAAACAGATAAATGTAAATCTTCCTTTCATTGATGTGATTTCAGGAATGCCAAGATATGCTAAATTCTTGAAAGATCTAATCTCAAATAGAAAGAAAATGGAAGAACTCTCGGCTGTTACTATGAATGCTAATTGTTCAGCAGTGCTGTTGAATAAGATACCAGAAAAATTACCTGATCCAGGAAGTTTCACAATTCCATGTTTTCTGGGTAGTCTTAGTTCAATAGAAGCATTGGCAGACTTAGGTGCTAGTATAAATCTAATGCCGTATTCACTATACGCTAAACTAGACCTTGGAGAATTGAAACCAACCAGAATAAGCATACAACTAGCCGATAGATCAATAAAATATCCTAGAGGGATAATGGAGAACATGCTAGTTAAAGTTGGTACTTTAGTATTTCCAGTAGATTTTGTTGTTTTGGACATGGAAGAAGATTCTCAAGTTCCTCTCATATTAGGAAGACCATTCTTAAACACGGCTAAAGCAATGATAGACGTGTTCGGTAAGAAACTGACCCTAAGTATAGAGGATGAGAGTGTTACCTTTTCAGTTGATAGAGCAATGCAACAACCACAATCTGCAGATGATACATGTTATTATATTCAAACTATAGATGCACATGCGGAATTATTAGAAGAATTTCCAGAATTACAAGGAACAGGAGAATGTTCTTTAGGAGAAGGTAATGAACCAATTGATGAAGCTGAAATGTTAGCTACACTTATAGCTAATGGATATGAACCAACAACAGAAGAAATTCAAATGCTAAAAGAAGAAGACAGATATCGATATAAATCATCGATAGAAGAACCTCCGAAATTAGAGTTAAAGCCACTTCCAAACCATTTGGAATACGCTTATTTACATGGTGAATCTGAATTACCTGTAATAATATCATCTTCTCTTACTGAAAATGAGAAATCACAACTCATTTCTGTGTTGAAAGCTCATAAACCAGCCATTGCATGGAAGATTCATGATATTAAAGGAATAAGTCCTTCGTATTGCACACATAAAATCCTTATGGAAGAAGGTCATAAAACGTATGTGCAACGCCAACGAAGACTAAATCCTAATATGCAAGATGTAGTTAAGAAAGAGATTATTAAACTGCTAGATGCAGGTTTAATTTATCCAATCTCTGATAGTCCATGGGTAAGCCCAGTTCAATGCGTGCCTAAGAAGGGTGGCATGACTGTCATTACAAATGAGAAAAATGAGCTTATTCCTACTAGGACTGTAACAGGATGGCGTGTATGTATTGATTATAGAAAATTAAATGACGCCACCAGAAAAGATCACTTTCCCTTACCTTTCATAGATCAAATGTTGGAAAGATTAGCCGGAAATAGTTACTATTGTTTTCTAGATGGATTTTCCGGATATTTTCAAATTCCAATAGCACCCGAAGACCAAGAGAAAACCACATTCACGTGCCCTTATGGTACTTTTGCTTACAAACGCATGCCATTTGGACTTTGTAACGCCCCTGCAACCTTTCAAAGGTGTATGATGGCGATTTTTCATGACATGATAGAAGAATGCATGGAAGTATTCATGGATGACTTTTCAGTCTTCGGTGATACATTTAAATCATGTCTAGTTAATCTGGAACGAATGCTAATTAGATGCGAAAAATCAAATCTAGTACTTAATTGGGAGAAATGCCATTTCATGGTTAAAGAAGGCATCGTTCTTGGACATAAAATTTCAAAAGAAGGAATTGAAGTGGATAGAGCTAAAGTAGATGTAATTGCTAAACTTCCACATCCCACAAATGTTAGAGGAGTTAGGAGTTTTCTAGGGCATGCCGGTTTTTACCGACGTTTCATAAAAGATTTTTCTAAAATTGCCACTCCTATGAATAAACTCCTAGAAAAGGATGCGCCATTCATCTTTTCAGATGAGTGTATCAAATCTTTTAATATTCTTAAAGAAAAACTCACTAATGCACCAATCATGATAACACCAAATTGGAATCTACCATTTGAACTAATGTGCGATGCAAGTGATTTTGCAATGGGAGCCGTTTTAGGACAAAGGATTGAAAAACGATTTCAACCTATATATTATGCTAGTAAGACGTTACAAGGAGCACAAACAAACTATACAACTACTGAAAAATAACTCCTTGCTATTGTCTTTGCTTTTGACAAATTTCGATCATATCTCGTTCTAGCAAAAACGGTGGTCTATACCGACCATTCTGCTCTTAGATACCTATTTTCAAAACAAGATGCTAAACCAAGATTAATCCGTTGGATCTTACTCTTACAAGAGTTTGATATTGAAATCCGAGATAAAAGAGGAGCAGAAAATCTCGCCGCTGATCATCTTTCTCGTCTTGAAAATCCCGAATTAGAAGTTCTAAATGAATCGGCCATACAAGACAACTTTCCTGATGAATATCTATTGAAGATAGATTATAAAGAAATCCCATGGTTTGCAGACTATGCAAACTACTTAGTTTGTGGATTCCTTGAAAAAGGATTATCGTACCAAAGACGAAAGAAATTCTTCAGTGATATAAAACACTATTTTTGGGAAGATCCACATCTATTTAAAAGTTGTCCCGATGGAATAATACGCCGATGTGTATTTGGAGATGAAGCTAGTAAAATTTTAAACCATTGTCACACAGGACCAACAGGAGGGCATTATGGGCCTCAACTAACAGCAAGAAAAGTTTATGAAGCTGGATTCTATTGGCCTACAATTTACAAAGACGCACACCTTCTTTGCAAATCCTGTGATGCTTGTCAAAGGGCCGGAAAAATAAGTCAACGTGATGAAATGCCACAAAATGTCATCCAAGTATGTGAAGTATTTGACATTTGGGGTATTGACTTTATGGGTCCATTTCCAAAATCTCATAATAATTTATATATACTCGTAGCCATTGATTATGTATCTAAATGGGCGGAAGCACAAGCTCTCCCAACTAACGATGCACGAGTTGTAGTCAATTTCTTAAAACGTCTTTTTGCAAGGTTTGGAACACCGAAAGCTTTAATAAGTGATCGGGGAACTCATTTTTGTAATAATCAACTTGAGAAAGTTCTTAAAAGATATGGAGTAACTCATAAAATCTCCACCGCATATCATCCACAAACAAGTGGACAAGTTGAAAATACCAACCGAGCTTTAAAACGTATTCTAGAGAAAACCGTAGGATCAAATCCGAAGGAATGGTCCATTAAATTGGAGGATGCACTCTGGGCTTTTAGAACAGCCTACAAAACTCCAATTGGAACCACACCTTTTAGACTTGTTTATGGAAAAGCATGTCATCTTCCAGTAGAAATTGAACACAAAGCATTTTGGGCTTTGAAGACATGTAATCTTGATTTACATGAAGCCGGACGTCTACGATTAAGTCAACTAAATGAATTAGAAGAATTAAGACATGAAGCATACAATAATTCGTTAATCTATAAAGAAAGAACGAAGAAATGGCATGATAAAAGAATCAGAAGTTCAAAAGAATTTAAAGAAGGAGACAGAGTTCTTCTTTTCAATTCACGATTCAAGCTATTTCCTGGAAAATTGAAATCAAGATGGTCTGGACCATTCATAGTCAAAAGAGTTTTCCCATACGGAACGATAGAATTAATAAATTCAAATGGGATTGAATTTAAAGTTAATGGTCACAGAGTTAAACATTACATACATGATCCGATGGAAGTCGACAACGAAGTTAATCACAATTTCGACAACACAGCTAACTAAGTGTGGGGAGAATCAAGTCTTTAAAGGATAATATGTATTTCTGTTAGAGTTAGATTGTCTGTTTTCGTGTAGTTCTCGAAAATGGAACCCGAATGGTCTTTCCCTAGCAGACCCTAAAGAACTAGTCTTCTCCCCCCCATTCTGAATTTTTATTTTTTATAGGTTTTTACGAAATGAAGACTGCCTGTGAAGTAAACCATGGTCTAATGCTACACGCTTTGATCACTAAACGTAATAATGACATACTACCGAGCGAATTAGTATCAGTAATCAGAGAAAGAATGGACGGAGTTAGAAAAGAATCCAGATGCGAAGATAATAAGTTACAATTTGGTAAAGGAAAATCAAAATCCGCAGCGAAAAGAAGAGCACGACACCTAGAACGATGTCACAAATGCGGAAAATGGTCACATGGAGGTAAATGTTCCAATAATCAAACCTATTCAAATACCGAATTTGTTACTTTATGCAGAGACGGACCGTTCATATGTTTAGAAGAAAAGACACTGAATGCTCGAGGTTACGCCTATGTAGCCATGGAAAATCAATTAAACCGACTATCTTATGAATGGAATAGATCATATAACTAAGAAATCTATTCCACAGGTATGTCTGTACAGTTTTTTTTTTTTTTTTTTTTAACCTTTTGATAATAAACGCTAATTTGTTCGCTAAAAAGTATTAAATTGGTATTGAATAAAATTAGGTTTGGCGACCGAAATTATTGATATCATTCAAAAATTTATTACATCACTGCGAAATTTAACGTTTATTCTTAAGGTATAAATATCTTTAAACAATCAACCCAAAATATTTTAAAAATTCGTCATGAGTTAAATTAGGTCTTGGAACCGAAATTACTTTACCGAAAAGAGGGGCGCATATTTTTGATAATATTTGATTGATTAAAGTGGGATAAAAAGACAAAAAGATTTTTTTTATTTTTACCATATTTTTTTAAAAATTAATATTTAAATCTTAAATTAATATTGTAAACTTTGTAAAAACAATATTTTTAAAATTATAAATATTTGAAAAATTAATATAAGTTTGATATGAATTTATAAATTTTTAAATTAAGTTTGGTGTGAATTTTTAATTTTTAAAATATGAATTTTTAATTTTATGCATTTCAAATTTTAAGTTTGGTGTGAATTTTTAATATTAATTTTAAATTTTATATTTAAGTTGTGTGAATTTAAAAACAAAAATTTACTTTATCTCATTAAGTTAAGAATATGATTTTTAAAATTCGTCGTAAGTTGAAGACTAGGTCTTTGAACCGAAATTGCTTTACCCGAGGGAGGGACGAGAACTTTTATTATCATTATTTTTAATCTTATTGAATTAGAGTATGCCAAAAACATTGAAAAAACCCAAAAATCTTAGCTTTTAAAACAATCGCTACAAAAAGACAAATTTTAAAATTTTGTCGAGGGACGGACTAGGACATCGATCCGAAACGACCTCGTCCAAAATAACAAGGGAAACAAAATTTTAAAATTAATTTCTTAATTGTTTTCAAAAGTTAATTATTATAAAAAAAAAAAAAAAAATACCAAACTCCGCGACTCGCGGAGTTTTGTGCTTAAATCTCCGCGTCTCGCGGAGGGACCAAAAATCAGAAAAAAAAATATAAAGAGCTGAACGATCAGTTCACTCCCAACACAAAAACAACTCGAAAACTGCAGCGAAAAAACCCCGAAAATACACGAAAAACACCCCCAAAAATCCCAATTTTTAACCGTTAATCACCAAATTTTTTGCTAAAATCATGTTGAGAAGGATGCTATCTAAGAATTACTCAAGAAAAACGGTAAATTTCTACACCTAAACACCATTAATTCGAAATTAGGTGTTCTTGAGCTATTTTTTTCCCCAATTTGATTTTGATGCTTTTTAGTGTAATTAGACTTAAATTGTTTATGTATTATGCTTGTATAACCTAGATTGATGCTGTTTAACATGATTAGAAGCCTTAAACTTCAAATTTTGAATAATCTAGGGTTTGTGTTCTTGAGCAAATTTGGGGCTTTTTGATATAAACAGGTTATGGCCGATTTTTGTCATGAATTGTTGCTAAATTAAGTAGTGTAACATGTTTAGGTAGTTAAATGATCCAAACTTTGAGCCTAAACATGATTTTGAGAATTAAAGTGGACTTTTTCAAGTCTAAAATTCATGAACTTGATTTTTGAAAGATAATGCCATTTGAGACTTGTTTAATTGCTAGTAATGATTATTTTGACATGTTATTTGAGTTGAATGCTTATGAACTTGGCGAAAATTTTCGTATATGCTTATTTGAAAAAGTGTAGATTTGATAAAAATGTGAAAATAAGCTTAAGTTTGATATAAATTGATAATGTCATTGTAATTATTTTGATTGATGATTTTGCTGACACTAATGCATATTTGGATGCACAAAATTTGTGTTTGATGTGTTTTGCAGAATGAAAGGGGTGAATCTTCATCCCAAGCCCGCAATGCTCCTGCTGAGAATTTGGAACAACAAGAGGTGGATAACTACTACAAGCAGGATGTACCTCATCCAGTCATGACCTTTTCCGATATGCACTTGGAAGAGTTGCACCCGAACCTGAGATTTGACAGACTTTGGATAGATTATCCAAAATATCAACGGGGTTTGCATACTCTTCACTCTAAGGTTGTTGAGGTACCGAGGGTCATAGAATGGGGACCCTTAGAAGCTGTAGAATTGGCCGGGCCAATTAGGGAATTACTTGTACAGAGGTATGGTAATTCTTCTTTTAATGACTGGATATGTTTATTCACCATACGCAGACCTGTATATAAAGTATGGTGTGAAGAGTTGTTATGTAGTATAGAGTTGAATGATCGGGTAGCTAGTTTAACCGATCGTTCTTTTATTAGATTTTTGTTAGGCGGTTCGATGCGACACATGTCTTTACTGGACATGGCTCAGGCTTTACGTATATATACGCCTGAGGAGTTAGCGTCTGCCGATTGTAGAGGATTGATACTAAACGGTAGAAAGATAGATGAGAATTTTGATACACACGGTGTGTGGAGTCAAATGACAAGCCATCACCGTTTCAAAGGGGGAAACTACTCTTATTTGGATATAGATAGAGCCGAATTAAGAGTGATACATAGGTTTTTAGCTAATTCGATTACACAAAGGGGTAAGAACAAAGAAAAAGTAAATGAACAGGATTTGTTTTACCATATGTGTATTCGAGACCCACAAAGCGCTGTAAGTATACCATATTGTGTGGGTTATTATTTATCAGCTATGGTTCGGGGGATGCGACCACATAGCATAATAGGAGGTGGTATTTTTATTACTTTGATTGGTGAATATCTCGGTGTGGATATAAGTCGGGGGGGATTATTACTAGAAGAGCCGGAACCCCGCGATACTATAGGTTTAAATGTATACCATGGTGCGAAAGTTTTGAAGCGGCGAAATAACGCCGCAGTACGATACCATGGTAGACATCCACAGGTGGAGAGAAACCAGCAACAAGGTAATGTAGGAGGGGGGAATGAGATGCAAGAGATGCATAGGTTTATAGCTTCTCAGGAATACGAAAATGCTAGACAGAGAGCATTTGAAGATTGGCAAGTTCATCAGAACCAGATCATAGCTCATTGCCAACATATAGGTAGAAACTATATTCCTACACCGAAACCCGTCTTCCCTCCTTGGTCGATAGAGATGCAGCCACCATATCCTACGTATGACCCTGCCGAAGCATTCTATAGCACTTATGGTTATGCCTGGAACCCCTATTGGTACCAATATCATCCTTAGTATACTTATTTTTTTTTATTTTGTAATTTGTAATTATTGATACATTTAATATTTTTGTTAATATTGTAATCAAATTTATAATTATCTAACTTTTATTCTTAGATTTTAATAATTTTTGAATGTGGGGTAATATACCAAACTTCAAAAATATGTATATATGTTTGCAGTTTATCTTATGTACACAACAGGGTAAAACAACGCATTTTCAAAGACTGGCATTAAGTTCAGCAAAAGCAAGTAATTTTTGACGACAATGATGCAAAATATATGTGAAATAACAACAAGACGGAATGAACAAATGACGTGCACCATTTATCATTCAACAATCAAATGACAATATGTTTGAAACTTTGGTAAAATTTAATCATTTTCACACAAATCACCCTCAATAATTTAAATTGTTACTGATTTCTTGCAAATGAGGGCATTGCAAGATCTTAAGTGTGGGAAGGGATTAAATTCTTTCGGATTTTAAAATTTTTACTTTATACACTTGGTTATCATTAAAAATACTAGTAAAGCAGTAGTTGTATTAGAATCTAGTGCTCTCTGATAAAAAAGAACAGCCCTGGTCTTATATACTGACTACCCACTTCTAGTAAAATTTTTCAAAATTTTCAATTAAATGAATTCAAAATCATGTTTATACATATTTATGAACGATAAAACTAGGTTTTAACACCGAAATTATTGTTACCTCGGAAAGGACATAAATTGAGAAACAAACTAAAATGTTAAAAATCATTTAAAATGGAATAGAGGACGATAAAAAGGAAAATAAAAGCCAAGTGTGGGAAAATTTACCAAGTTATTTTAAACATATGTCACATATATCTGTAACAAATAACTGAAAATACTTTTGCTTTGAACTAAACTAAACTGTTTTACCCAATGAAAGAAAAGAAGAGATGGATCTACATGATGAATCAATTCCATCATTAAAAGGAAGTAAAGTCTTCCGAAAAAGACACGCGCTTCTTGATTTAGGTCATGAAGTTGTCGTTCAGACCAGCTGTAGGTTGACGAAAAATCTAGAAAAGTCATCACTAAAATCAGCAGGAAATCCACGGACCTCAGTATTAAACAGGGTCGCCAAGTGGTCAGATTTATCCTAACCATGAGAAGGATTTATCTCGTACAATGGGGGGGCACCATGCAAATTAGCTGGATAAGACTAATGAATCAGATCCCCAGAAAGGATAATCTCCTTAAAGATTAAAAATCAGCTTTTAAGACTGATATCACTCAATCCTTGAGATTGACCTTAAAGATTGAGAATTACAAACTCATGGAATTCAATGATATCTAAACTCGAGCTTAAACGAGAAAATATTTTGATCAAAATTACAAACCGATTTGTTTTCTGAAAACCCTATTTTCAATGCGTTCATTACCATTGAACGTAAAATCCTAGGAATTCACCTGGAATTCATTAGGTCACCTGAACTAAATCGGGTGTCAACCGTAAGAACGGTGGTTGCATAGCATGGTCAAAGACAGGACCTTGTGTCAAACCGACAAATTATAAGGGTGAGCTTTACTATTGCTCCTACCAAGGATAGTAATTGCGTCCGACACGTTATAGACCATAATCAAAAGCATGTCACGGGACATTGCCTTAACAGTTGCTTGTTCAACGCTTTCCTTTACAACCGGACGGTAGTTTACCGAAAGGTAATATACGGGACAAGTAAACTGGACGTGTTGCTTTCCAAATACAAGGTTAGCAAGTGGGTGACACAAAACCGCAAGTTTTGAGCTAAAATTTTCAAATCTGAAACCCACCAAACCCACAAAAATATTTTGCAAACACCGGTAAAGGGTTATTCCGGAAAACTTATCTAGGGTAAAAACTAGATTTCAAAAAAATCAAATGTTTTCATAAAGATCCAATTTCCTTAATGGATCTAAATTTTTATAGTCATGTGGGACTGTAAACCATATCGTTACTACCATTGTTTATACCGCCGTATAGAAATCACTGATGTACAAAGTGTGAAGAATAAAGAAGTGATTCTAGTATTTCAAGACAATATTGCTTGAGGACAAGCAACGCTCAAGTGTGGGAATATTTGATAATGCTAAAAACGAACATATATTTCATAGCATTATTCCTCAAGAAAGACAAGCTTTTAGTTGCAATTGTTCTATTTACAAGTGATATTCGTTTAAATAATAAAAGGTGAAGACAAAAGACAGATTCGAAGAATTGAAGACGCAAACGACCAAAAAGCTCAAAAGTACAAAAGACAATCAAAAAGGTTCCAATTATTGATAAGAAACGTCTCGAAATCACAAGAGTACAAGATTCAAAACGAAAAGTACAAGATATTAAATTGTACGCGAGGACGTTCGAAAATCCGGAACCGGGACCAGAGTCAACTCTTAACGCTCGACGCAACGGACTAAAAATTACAAGTTAACTATGTATATAAATATAATATAATATATAATTAATTATATTAATTATATATATATTATATATATATATTAAAAACCGTCGGCAGAGAAAACTCCAAGGACTGAGCTGTAAAATTAACCTCCGCGACTCGCGGAGTTTGAAGGGGATTTTGCCGCGAGTCGCGGAGCCCCAAAAATCAACTCTGGCTATAAAGCCAACCGAATTCTGATCAAATTCATCATCTTTTTTCTTCTCTTATCATACGTAAAACTTATATATATATATATAATTTATATTTTAATTTTAATTTTAATTCTAATAATAAGGGTATGTTAGCGAATGTTGTAAGGGTGTAAGTCGAAATTCTGTCCGTGTAACGCTACGCTATTTTTAATCATTGTAAGTTATGTTCAACCTTTTTATATTAATGTCTCGTAGCTAAGTTATTATTATGCTTATTTAAAATGAAGTAATCATGATGTTGGGCTAATTACTAAAATTGGGTAATTGGGCTTTGTACCATAATTGGGGTTTGGACAAAAGAACGACACTTGTGGAAATTAGACTATGGGCTATTAATGGGTTTTATATTTGTTTAACTAAATGAAAGTTTGTTAATGTTAATATAAAGATTTACAATTGGGCGTCCCTATAAATTACCATATACACTCGATCGGACACGATGGGCGGGGTATTTATATGTACGAATAATCGTTCATTTAACCGGACACGGGAATGGATTAATAACCACTAGAATAATCAAAACAGGGGTGAAATTACATTCAAGGGTAATTGGTGTAATTGTTAACAAAGTGGTAAAACCTTGGTTTACATGCAGTCGATAACCTGGTGTATTCATTAAACAAAGTATTAAAACCTTGTTACAATTCGAATCCCCAATTAGTTGGAATATTTAACTTCGGGTATAAGAATAATTTGATGAGGACACTCGCACTTTATATTTATGACTGATGGACTGTTATGGACAAAAACCAGACGGACATATTAAATAATCCAGGACAAAGGACAATTAACCCATGGGCATAAAACTAAAATCAACACGTCAAACACCATGATTACGGAAGTTTAAATAAGCATAATTCTTTTATTTCATATTTAATTTCCTTTATTTTATATTTAATTGCACTTCTAATTATCGCACTTTTATTTATTGTTATTTAATTGCACTTTTAATTATCGTACTTTTTAATTATCACAATTTTATTTTATCGCATTTTTATTATTCGCAATTTCATTATCGTTATTTACTTTACGCTTTAATTTAAGTCTTGTATTTATTTTATATTTTACATTAGGTTTTAACTGCGACTAAAGTCTTAAAATCGACAAACCGGTCATTAAACGGTAAAAACCCCCCTTTATAATAATAATATTACTTATATATATATTTGTATTTTTATAAAAGTAAACTAATATAGCGTTGAGCTTTGTTTAAAGATTTCCCTGTGGAACGAACCGGACTTACTAAAAACTACACTACTGTACGATTAGGTACACTGCCTATAAGTGTTGTAGCAAGGTTTAAGTATATCCATTCTATAAATAAATAAATATCTTGTGTAAAATTGTATCGTATTTAATAGTTTTTCCTAGTAAAATATAAAGCTATTTTATATACACCTCGCACGACATCAATCACGATAGCCGTTTTTGTACACCATGGGTTTCGTGTGAACTAACCTTCGCGTTGTTGGACTTGAGGACCTCTGGTTGTTTTAAGCTCTGATGGTTCGGTCGTAAGGACCATGTTGTGTGACTAGTGATGTAATAGCCGTATTTTGCTCACGTAATTGGGTAGTTGCGTATTAGCTATGTTTGCGCACTACTAAGGGTGTTAGATGGTAAGTGTTATCCGTAAGGATTCGTCTTTACTTGGTCTTCATCGTTTGGATTGTTGACCTTAGGTCGATATTTGGTTGTTTTTAGCATTGTACTTGGAAAGGGTACGCTTTAGGGTTGATATCTCAGTACGAGATCGGTTGAGTTTTTCTCGATGTATGGGGGATTGAGCAGGTTTTAGTGCTTGGATTTTAGTTTCGATAAAATTGCGGGTGATGATTTTAGTTGTTAAAGGCGATTCATTGGGAAGAATTGCTTAGAAAAGTCGGATTGGGACTTATAATTGAGGACCGTTGAGTAGTTCCGAATTGATTAAGTGGAGAAGATCACGAGGACGTGATCGAGTTTAAGTGGGGGAGAGTTGTAAGACCCAAATATTTATTGTACATAATGTATTTATGGTGTACGATGCGTGTATGAAGTGTACGTGTTGCTTGCTCGAACGTCGAAGGAAACTGGACGTTGTCCGAAGTGACAAGGTGTGTACGTATCTTTTCAACCCCAAATAAAGTTTGAATTGATGTTTCAAAGCCTTACCATTGGATAGAATATCTTATTACGTTTCCAACGATATTTGATTCATCGAAAACGGAGTTACGGTCGAAAAGTTATGGCCAAAACAAGTTGCTGAAACCTGTTTTGGGCTCGACCACAATTTCCAGTTATTTGGAGCGGCGCTCCACCTTCTGGCGCGGCGCGCCGATTGCTGCAGAGGCAATTTTCAGCCTTTTTAAAAGGTTTAAATGAGGGGTACTTTGGTCTTTTCAATTAGGGTCGGTTTGGGGTCATCAAGACTGACCTAGAACTCCATTGGAGCTCATTTCTCACCCACACAAACACTCCCATCCTCAAACCCTAGAGAGAGATTGAGTTCTAGTGAGAGAGAACTCCATTTGGAGAAGAAGTAGGTTGTTTCGAGTCAAACCTCAAGCATTAAAGTTGTTCTACTCGTCAACGGCATCATTTTGGCGGTATTGGTAAGTTCTAACTCATAATTTCATTGTTGATTTTGCTATTCAAAGTTAGGGTTTGAACTTGATTTGTTGATAAACCCATTTAGACTCATGAAGTGGGTTTAGTGATGCTAGTAATCGGGTTTATTGTTAGTGTTGGTGGATTTTGGGTTGGTGAACAAATTGGCCTTGATTAGGACTTGTAATTGGGTTTAATCACTAGGTTTAGTGATTATGGAAGTGTTGGAACACTTTTAGGTGTGTTGGTTGACTAATTTTGACTTTGGGTCAAAATTAGGGTTTGGTGATGATTATGACCCAATTGTCGAATTAATAAGGTTTATAAACTTAAAATGGATTAGGTTGAAGCATAGAACCGAGTTAAATATGTTTTGGTGTCAAAACTTGCTAATGGCGTGATATTGACTTCTTATGGGTCAATTTAGGGTTTAAGTGTCATTTTGGGCAAGATAGGTATTTAACACCTATGATGGGGTTTAATTGGCGTATTAAGACCATTCTCACTTGTGTTAGTGATTATTGGTTAATTTTGGGCGCGGTTTGTACTTGGAAGTGCATTTGGGTCAAATTTGCACTAAGTGTCAAATTGGGTTGGTTTGTAAATACAATCTAAGTGTGTTGTTGAATTTGTGATAATGGAATAGGTACTTTCCATTGACGAGTTGCAGACTATTCGGTAGCATTCTTCAAGGCGACAAGGTGAGTGGAATAATTATATGTGTAGGTATATAATGTATCTATTTGTTGTAGCGTGAAATGTGTAGTGTCGAGGTGTTAAGACACCGCGTTTCACGTGAAGAGTGTAGCATCGAGGTGTTAAGATGCCACTCGGGTGTAGCATCGAGGTGTTAAGATGCCACCTAGGAGTGTAGTGTCGAGGTGTTAAGACACCACTCCGTAAAATAATGAGTGATGCATCGAGGTGTTAAGATGCCACTCGGGGTGATGTGCCGAGGTGTTAAGGTGCCACCCTAGGGGTTAGTGGTGCGAGGTGTTAAGTGCCCTAACGGATGTTACGAACACCGATGGCGTTTTCGCGAGCGCCGTTCCCTTGTACTATTGGTTAACCATGGTTATTTGTGTTGTAAGCGTATTATATTATTCGAGTTATATTCATATGCGGTTGTTATGCTAGCTTGTGGTATTGGAGATTTATAGCTTGTTATTTTGACGATAAGCTAAATGTGTATGCTAGCGTGCTTGCGGTTTGGTGTGTAAGTGTATGCAAGTAGGTATAATTATATATGTATTCGTATAATTATTGCATTCACTAAGCTTTGCTTACCCTCTCGTTGTTTACTATTTTTATAGGTTCGGTTTTGGACAAGGGTAAGGGCATCGTTTTGGACTAGAGATCCCGCTTGATGCTAGGGGACGCTTTTGGCTTTAGTAGCTCTTGGAGTTTGACCGATAGTTGGGTAGTTTAATCCCAAACGCCATGCTCATTATGTAGTTTGGAACTTAAACTTTTTGGTTGTCGCAACTCGTAAATTGTATTAAACTCGTAAAACGGCCGTTGTGGGCCCCGCTTGTTAAACATTGATTTTATATTTGAAACAGGTTAGTTTTACATATTTGGATGTATGGTAAAAAGCGTTTCGTCTAAAAGTGTCGGGAACTAGTCAATCTTTTTCGCATTTTGAGACTTTCCGGACAGACCCGAATGACGCGCCGCGCGGCCATCCTGGCGCGCCGCGCCAGTTCACTGTGCAGCAATTTTTTTTTATTTTGTATTTTCACGTGGTTTGTTCGCGGGTTGGTTTGAGTTGTTACAAGGCCGCCCATCGTCAAGCGTAAGCCCTGCAGACAGCTTCAATGCTTAAGCCCTTTTACTCAGTGCGTGAACGGCACGTAGCCACATCAGCACACGCCACCGACCTTCCGGATACTTCGCATAACAGAATTAATCAGCGATTGACACGTGTATCCCGAGAATTTCGGACATTCTACGCCTATAAATAGACCCCCTGGGTCACCACATTTGACATCGAAACTTCAGTCAGAGAGAAGTACACTTTCTCTCTCACACAGTTCTTTCTCACTCTAAACGTACATTAGCCGCTTAGCAGCAATAAGCTAAACGGATCAATTACAGATTGATTGAGGCCACCCCACGGATCTCTCATCCGTGTTCTGGGTCTGCAGAGATTACTTCTCGAGGGCAAACATCAATCAACATCACACACAACACGCTAGACAGCTATTGTCTTGTACTGGTACCTTACATCCGCTACACAAAAAATCGTACCAACAAATGGCGCCATCCGTATCAAAGACCAGCAAAAACACCAAAAGCATGAAGGCAACTGAAACAATCTCAGCAAAAGCAGCACTCGAACCAATTAACGAAAACATCATTGTGAATATACCAGTGGATCAGCTAACTCTTGAAGAAACTTCAATCGAAGAAGAAGATCAACCCTATACTGGTGCAACAGAAGAGATTGTGTATGAAACCATACCGCGATTGAAGAAACCATTGATGGAAAGTTCCAGTGGCAGAATGTGGAAGGCCAGGAGAGGAACACACAATGTTTCTTTTAAGAGAACAGCTGATGTGAATGTTAAGCACAAGAACAAAGGAAAATCAATTTGAAAATCACAATTGTTCAAACTATTCAATCAGTTGAATACTTTGGTTAATGATGCTGAGTGAGAACGCAATGATGAAGGTTTTTTGAAAGATGATTGGGTTGGGGAAAAAGAAGAGCAGTTCTTTATGACTGAGGAGATGGTAGGAAAGTTATTGGATGGGATTTTAACCAAGACGGCGCCATCAATATATAAGAAGAAGTTGGCACAGCCCGCCATCCGTGCAACAGCTGCAGACAATTTGTTTGCTTTGATTACTGGAGATGAAGCTATCAAGCCACCAGTAATGGCAAAGTCAACTCAGTGTTTTATCCCTCGAATCGCAGAATATCCATTACCACGAAACTTGGGAATTCCATCTATCGGTGTTTATGATGGAACAACTTACCCAGAAGACTTTCTTACTATGTTTGAAGGCGTTATGAGATTGCGGCATTGGGAAGATGAAACTGCGTGCCATATGTTTCCAGTGGTGTTGCAGAAAATGGCGAGAGAATGGTTTGCTAGTTTGCCACCAAGGAGTATTATCAGTTTCCTATATTTAAGGGCAAAGTTTACGATGCAATATCAAAGTTTGAGAAGCTGTACGTTGTCACATCTTGATGCACATGAAATAACAATGCACCAGAATGAGTCACTGAGTGATTTCATGAAACGTTATACCATTGAGTGTCAAAAGATACAAGACATACCAGAATCTCAACTTGTTTCAGGGTTTATATTTTGTCTTGATCAGCGACGTTTTGCAAGATTAATTCATGCGTTGCGATATGTTGTCCCAAATACATTACATCAAGCATTGTTGGTTGCACAGAAGCATTTACGGGCAGGTGAGATGGGATATCCAAGAGTTGATAATTATCAAAGAAATTTTAGACAACAAGGCTGAGAACGGAACATGAATGACAATTATCAGAGACAGCGTGGATATGAGAAAAATTGCCAGATGCAGCAACATGGTTGGAGGGGGAATAATCATTCGAATGACAATTACCATCAGCGAAAACCACTAGACAGACATCCACTCAACATGACTTTAACAAAAACTCCAAAGGAGATTTTGTTCACTGAACCTGTTAAGGAAACCTTTCAGCCTCCACCACCAATCGAAGAGTGTCAGGGACCACAGAGTGATAAATGATGTGATTTTCACGAGGCATATGGGCATGATACTGACAACTGTAAGTCAATGATGAGGGAAATCATTGCAAAGATTAAAGCCGGAGAGTTAAACCATCTGTTACCAGGAAAACAGTATAAGAGGAATGAGGAAAGGTGCGTCATGGTGGACGGCGTGATTGGAACATGAGAGAAGAGAGAAAAGATGAAAGAGATCCAACCCCTGAAATTCACATCAAGGTTATATGGAATGAAGTAGAGGAGTATGAAACATACGGAGTATAGTACCCCGTCAGAATCCACTAACAGAATATTAACTCCTGGTCCCACAGTTTAGCGGTCACGCCCTCTATATGAGACGTTTTCGAAAAGTATTCGCATTAATTATCAAATCAAAGTCATTTATTTAAGAAAATGTATCTGGAAAACGTTTGACATAAATGACTAATGTATATGAACCCAAAACATCTCGAAATAAAGTAGTTTAAATGTGAATATTTGTTCTTGAAATGAAAATGATAAATATGCTGGACGCCATCCAGTTCTAGCAGCAAACAGCATAATAACTTTAGTTAAGCAGAAGCACTACCTCTATGTACATGAGATGAAACATGCAAAACGTCAACGAAAAACGTTAAGTGAAACTACAGGTTTAGTAAATCATTTCGTAAGTTAGGCCACAAGATTTTCTTAGAAAACATCATAGGAAAAGTATACATTATCATGAGCACTTGATTATAAAGTTTTAACCTTTGTGTGAGCCGAGCACACATCTTTAGTTTACGCTATCATGGCGATACACCGATCAAGTGTACGAGTAACAACAAAATAAGCACCAGTTATGTTGAGGTAAGGTTTGTCAAACCTAACGGTACCGTCCTTATAAATCGAGCTTACAAAGTAACTAATATAATCAAGCTAAGGGATTTTTGATCTGAACTCATATGTATATTCTTTATAAGTTACTTGTGCCTAATATGTAAAACATTTGTAAAAAGCATGCATCTCATCCCTGTAAAAATGTAGTAAGGACTGTAGACTCACCTTAGCAAAAGCACTTGTAATTTCTTAGCAAAACGTACAGTTGTAGAACAATCTCAACTGAACAACGCAACCTAAATAAGTAAATCATCTTAAGTATACACTTATAGGTCAAACCATGTCAACCCATAGTGTACGCAAAGTCCTAGTGCTCAGACTGACTCAACAAACAAGTAAAAGTCAACTAATCCAAGCAAGTCAACAAAAGTCACCCAAAGTCAACCCTAAAGTCACTCGGTCAAAGTGGTCAACTAAAGTCAAACATCTCAGTAGGTCATGCAGACTTGGTCAATAAGTCAAACCTAGGTCAAGTATCACTTTACAAGTCATAATTAAGCATATTGCACTTTTGCATTTTAAGGTATGCCTTAGAAATTCGTACGTCGTAGAAAGATTCAACTATAGCTCATAGCACACAAATAATTAAATTATGAACAAATCCAGATCACATCTATACTTAAAATTAATTACAAAAAGTCCAGCCAAAGCCTCATACAATATATAAAAGTTAGAAGTCAGAAGGGGTCTAGTTACGGTTTACTAAATCAGTTTCAGCACGCGCATCAGTTTTGAAATATTTCTCAGAAAATATAGAAAATAGATTTTGATGAATGGCCAATTGGATTAATCTCAAAACATTCCAAAATTTTAGTGATAAAATAATCAAAGACATCTCTTTAGCCAATTCGTACAGTTTAATCAATCTTTAAAGACCTTCCAGTTTTGTTCATCAAACAGACATATCATTTAGATGAGCATATATCTCATGCCAATTCACGTTTTTGCAAGTTTGAATACAAATGAAACATGTCAAGTAACATATAAAATAACATATTCCAGAAGATCAAAGTTTCAATCAATTCCTAGTTCACTCTAGCAATTTTTATGTAACTTTAAAAACCGATTCAGCTCACTTTAAGAACCAAATCTTCATTTTGACATAACGGGAGCATTACATAACCTTTTGACGTAAATCTTAAGTCCAAATTGCATAACTTTTCATAAGGAATACAGTAGTACACTTTTTATAAGCTAAAACACAAAGCATGCAACTCAGAAAATTCGGATTACGTACAAAACCTAGTCAAATCTTCGATTAAGCATATCTTAAGCATACGATAACGAAATCTCGCAAAATCAGAGTCTAAAATTAATAACTTTTTGATATCTTTCCATTAAAACATTTTACAAGATCAGTTCTCATGTCAATTAAATCAGATCATTAAAATACAAATTCATTTTTCATGTAAACAACGTTAATTAAGCAATCAAACGATAAATAACAACACAAGACACCATTAATTGAGCACTAGACTCTAGTACACCATGCAATTGAATAAAATTCAGATTTATAAAAACTAAGGTTAGCAATTATACCTCTAATGATCAAATTGTTTATACTATCGCGTAGAAAACGATCAAAGCAACAACATTCGTGTACGGGGTTTCTTCAAAAATCGACTTTTGATGGTGGTATGATGGTGGTGATGGCCGACGGCCTAGAGAGGGGGAGAGGGAGAGGGTGTCGACTATAATGGGGAATAAATAAGGGTTCTAGTGATTTGTTTTTCCTTTTATAGTTAATAATTAGGCCTAAACACAACCCACTAATGATCCACTAGTCAAAATAAGTCCATTAAGGGGATGTTGGGGAGGGTTCGGCCGAATGGCCCACTAGGGGTGTTCCTGGGCTCGTTTTGCTTATTTACTTGTACGCGCGTGGTCCGTTTCGAATGCCATTAACCGTACCGGGTCTCCGGAACGTTAACTAGTCATTGAAACAAAACCACCGGGTTTAATTCATTAAATAAATAATAAATTAAATAAGTTTTTCTTAAAGTTAATAATTATTGAAAATAATTATTTCTTCGTTTTTCTGAGTTCCGTAAACTGAAAAGCTTTCTAGGCGATTAACTTAATCGTAACGTTTTCTAGGTATTTTACCTTCCAAAATAAATTCATAAATTAATATAACCTATTAATTCAAGAATCCCTTTAATAAGCATGTATTTAATTCCATTAAACACACAAGTCTAAGTAAACACCGTTAAATACTTACCGGACAAGTAATGATAGTAAACGGAAAAAGTCGGGTTATTACACGGAGAGCGCAGAACGGAGCAGTGGATGTATGCTCCCATCATATTTCATACCATTCCAAATTGGCGCCTATCAGAAGAGCCTGTGGTCATTTCACCTATAATTGCTAACAAGAGCATTACCAGGATTTACACTGATACAGGTAGTGAAGAAGATATTTTATATTTACATTGTTTCAGAGATTATCCGTTCAGCGTGAAAGATAGGATTCGCTACACAAACTTGAAGATTGCTAGCATTACGGGAGAATCAATGCGAACAGTTGGTAAGGTGAAACTGGATGTAACATTGGGAGCACACCCTTTAGTCCACATAGAAATTGTGGACTTCACGGTTCTTGATGGCAAATCAAGATTCAATGCTCTGTTTGGTAGATGAACTCTTCGCAATTTGGAGCAATTACTTCTACACCGCATGCAGAATTGCGATTTCCAACACCAAATGGTGTGGCGGTGATACTCTCTGAATACGTTGGACCGGCAAGGGAGAGATCAGTTGTTTATGAAGCTCAAGAGAATTTTACTAGAGGAGGACCATCGAGACAATTGTTTAACAGAAATGACGTGAATGGGTATTTCAAACAGCCTAAAATGTGGGAGCCTTAAAGGCAAGACACAACATGCTGCACGGAGAACATTATGTTAACATGAATCATGCAAGAACAGTTTATTCACCATGTTTTTTTAATTTTCCTCAGTTCAGACAAAGCACAATACAATTTTTGTAATTTTCTGATTGGGATTGATCACCCCTTCGAAGATGTTGCACAAAATGTTGTATGTGCTGCAAAGAAATATCAATAAAATTTTATTTTTTCTCACGCAAAACCTTACGCGTTACGAATGTAGAACATAGCATTCATACCTACCCACATAAGGCAAGACATTTTTATGCCCCCGATGGTAGAGGCTCTTGTGTCAACATTATAGACACAAGGGATCGGCTAGCCTAAGTGTTTACTTCGCTAGAGGGCATCGAGGCAAAAATAAAGATCTCTTAATGTCATGACATACAGAATGATTTATCACAAATGCATAAATCCATTTATATACTGAAAGCAGAAAAAATTAACATAAAATACAAGTGTATTTTGTAAGCCACAAAAAACATAAGCGCAACACGGTAAACATAACACCACTCATTCTTCAAACAGAATACCTTTAAACAGATTTATCATTTTTTATGATAAATTATTCACATAAAAGCACTATGATTGATTCATAATTTGCTTCAGAAATTAATTACAAATTTTCAATACTTCTTTACAAAACAAACGCCTCATGCAGAACGGAGAGCGGATAGTGAATTGATATAAACAAAAGCACACATTTTGCTGCTAAGTTGATAAGAAGCAAACATATAATTCTAATAAATTATATAAGTCATACCATACAAATAGCAGCAAATCTCAGTTTCAATGTATCATACAATGCCTATTGGCGGACAACGGATAACGGATGACCGATCAATACATGTGCCATATCAAAAATCAGTTTAAGGCAAAAATCATTTCGTATAAATATGACATATGGAATCTAAGCTTTCTGTAGCTTGCAATGGTTAGACACATATATACTTTGGAGAACATATTAAACATACAAAAGCACAAGCAATTTCAAAGAAACAGTAAAATATACAATTGTTTCAAACAGAAGAATTATGTATTGTTATTACAGACAGAATTTCAAAGTAATTTCAAATGGGAACCTCTAAGATATCCTTCACATAGGAATCTTCTTTTCTACACACTTCTTCAACAGAGGCAATTTTTTAAGAAGAAACTTCACCCATTGCAGCCTGCAATGTAGCCTCAGCATCAGGCTTGATATGTTTTGATATTACGGTAGGTAATGGATCAGGTTTGTTTGGGAGAGCATTGACAATCTCTTCAACAGTATTAGAAATATCTTTTTCAACAGAAGCTACCAAATACTTGTGAAAAGTTTGACCAACAAGTCCAGAACTTAAAACCCTCTGCATAAGGGCAGGAATACCAACTTTTAAATCAATAAAATTCTTTTTAAAGGCAGCAACAGCAATAGTGTTTTCTTCAGCAACACGCTTCTCAACCTCAAGCATTTTCTTCAGCTCTTCATTCTCCTTCAACAAAGTTTCTTTCTGATCCATCAGTTTTTCTTTTTTAACCCTCTGTGAAACACATTTTGCCTCAACAATCTGCATCATCTCATCTTTTTTCTGTGCTACATCCACTGCAGTTTTCAATTTCAAATTGGCATCTTGCAGGTCGAGTTCAAGCCTCTTTACCCTAGTAGCATTATGCACAGCGTTGGCAACAATAGTTTCTTGGGCCTTTTGCATCTTAATATCATGGATCACATGTTGATTCAGAAGTACCAAAGCTGCAGCATTAGATTGGCAACTTTGTTTATAAGTCATGGTAGACAGAGAGGAAGACAGATCAGTAATTGTGTTTGCCTGCATTGGATACTGTTGGTCCCTTGATAACAACAGGAGTATTGTAGAGGGGGGGTGAATACAATTTCTTTTAAGATAACTTAACAGTTAAACTCGATTAGTATTCAAGCATGCAAATAAGTAGAGTCACAGGTAATTTTCAACAGTTATTCTTTATTGATTGAATCACAAAGAATCACAACTATCCTTGGCGGAATGATAGTTGGTTGATACAGATTACCTAGATTATAGCTAAGAGGTAAACTAACAGCTATTACACGTTTTGACTCTATAAAAATAAACCCACACCACTAGTTGTTACAATAGTGGATACAACAATTTATAGTAGTCTTATTAACCGTGTAATGGTTCTATTGTCCACTGGTACATAGGATGTCTGTACTTGTGGAGACAACTACATCAGAGAGCATGCTCTCTTCTTTCCTCTTTGATAGCTATTTGCAGGAACACCCCAATTCGGTTTGGCACCACTATTTGATTAAACAAATAGAATGTTGTATTCCCTAGGTGATGACAAAGTATAACCCATGTCTGCACATGCGTTAAACTTCTGCATTCCCACTTGGTCTTGTAAGGTCACTTGTCAGCCGCCGACGTGTGTCCTTTTCTATTCAACTTTGTCTTTGACTGCTGTTGAATAGTACCATTGATGTAGACCACTCGGTAAACCACTATGCTTATAATGGAGCATAGCTGTCTTGTGTAGTGAGTTGCATTCCAGCTATGCTGGTTCTTCATTGCTGAGCCACTTCATGTTCTTGATTAGCTGAGTACACATCCTATGCTGATTGAAGAACACTGTCTACCTTGTGCTGGTAGACTGAGCAGCAAACTAAACACTCGACACAGCAATATCTACTGTCTATACATGAACAAACTTGTGCTGACTGCTCATAACATTTTAGTGCAAATAAATTACAGTTTTGTCATAATTAAATCCTTAATTATTTTGGAGACTCAACAATCTCCCCCTATTTGATGATGACAAAACCTATGACATACAGAGAAAATACTAAAGTCAGCACCGAGGGACCTAATGAAAAATAGGCAGTAAATTTGTCCCTTTTAAGTTTGTTTTTGGGATCTTTTGCTGAGTTATCCATATCTTATAATTTGATATGATTTTGAAGATAAACTCATTTCACTTTTATTACAACACAATATGTACAGTAATTACAATAACAGCAGAATGAAAAGTGAATTAAACAAAAGATACAATTTTAGCACATAGGAGACTATCTATCTTTATCTTTATCTCGTTCTTCTTCAGATAGCTCCTCTTGTTTGATTCTTCAGGCTTCAGGGAACAGATAAGGTACATCAGCAGGGTCAAATACAGGGATATGAGGAGGTAGAATGATGGGGCCTTTTTCGGTTGGTCCTTCACTAGTAGATTGCTTTCCTTTAGGCTTTTGAGAAAGGACTTCTTCTACATTCACCACTGGTGCATTCCCAAACCTTGTTGCTTTCTTGAAGAGCTGTTGGAGTTCAGATTTAAGTGTATTTTTGATAACACTTTCACCTTTACCAATGAAATACTCCAAGATCTCCATCCATTCACTAAATCCAAGGGATCTTAACTCATCATAGTTTATTCTCTCTTGAACCTTATTCTCCCTTATGACATTGAAAGCTCTTTTTAACCCTCTGTTCACTTTGATGATCCTGCTGGGATTGGATCTTCTATTCATCACATCACCATAGCTATTCCTATAATAATGATCAGGAAATTCACTGGTACGAACAGATTCTATAGGAGCACTAGCAGGTGCTTTCTCAACAGCTTCCATCTTATCAAATGCCTTATCCTGTTCTTTGACAATGGCTTTGGCTAATTCTAGGGACTCAGCCTCTTGCTTTCTATCAGCAGCCAATTTGTCTTCTATATCCTGGAGCCTTACCCTCTCAGCGAGTTTAGCATCAGCAGCCTCCCTTCTTTGAATTTCAGCTTGTAGGCCCAACAAATAATCATCGGCAGTGATTTTCAGGGATTTTGCTGTTTCAATCATCTTTCTACCCTCTTCAGTTCTAAGGGCAGCACGATACTCCCGTAGATCCATACCCAGCTGGTGAGCTTCTTGAAATTGAGCTTTCTCCTCATCAGTAGAGAGCCTTTGACCACTGTTGTTTAAGTATACACCAATTTCAATGCCATAAGTCAAGGCAGTGATGTAGAGTGGCTGATCAATGGGATGATGCAGTAACCTAACTTGGCGTATCCTTTCATTAATAGCAGTTTGTCTTTGCTCAAGCAATTCTTGAACAGTGATCTCCAGCCTGTAAGCATATCTTTCATCTGGATTCATTTTAAATAAGTCTGGCTCACCACGGGTAACTGAATCATCTTCCCAAGTTCTGTGTTTACCATGACGTTTTGGGGAAGATGGAGGATACATGATTGATTCACCTATGCCAGATGAACTCACTAGAAACTGATTGACACGATTATCCGTTGTTCTGTTAAAATAAGTGAGGGTCTGGGGAGAGATAGGTGATTGAATAAATAAGTGATCTCCACTACCCCAGACTGTAAAGTCAGCAGGATTAACTGTATCTTCATCTTGATTAGCACCCAGCTCAACCACCTTAGCTGGGTCTTCAACACTTGTAACACCCAGCAGCACACTTCTGGCTGGGTCTTCATTCACAGCACTCCTTGCTGTGTCTTTAGTACCAGCTGATTGATTAGTATCAGCTGGTACAACCACCTCAGTATCTTCATCAGCTGCCTCAAATAAGGGTCCTTTCCTTAGGGGCTGATTGTCCCTAGAAGCAGATTTCACCATTTGTTTATCTATGGGCATGGGTTTAGCTGATGGTTCTTGTGTTGATATTGGCTCAAGTGGAGGCAGGTAAGGAAAAATAGCAAGATGCTCCCCCTGAATATCATCATCATCAAGATTGATTGTTTCTGCTGGCTTATGTTGTGTAGCTGGCTGTGCAGAAGATGTTGGGCGAGAAGATGATATGGTTTCTAACATAGCATCTAACCACTTCATAAAAATGTTAGCTCTAACTCATCCCCCTGACTCAGTAGATGCAAGATAATCTTTAATTTCTTCAGGAGTCATCCGTTTGATCCTCTCTGCTCGCTCAGCATACAACTTTGCCTTCTTTTTGTCGTATTTGACCATGAATTTAGCATTTCTTTTTCGTGCATCCTTTTTGAATTTATTAATGCCAATCAGGTCATCATCAATGTCCCTCTTTTTTGGGGTCAACCATCTCCTATGCTCAATTCTGTGGCATTTAAGAGCAACATAGGCATCCCATTTGACATTGAAGGCATCATTTAATTCTTGCTGTCTCTTCTGATGTCTCTCCAGTTTTCTTTTCATTCTTCTTTCAATAGTTTGAGAGACAACAAAAGCTTCAGCAACAGCCAACGCAAAAACATCACTGGGCTTACTTCCAGAACCAATATCATCCACTGATGTGGCAGACACACTGAGTTGAGATTCACCATCTGCCTGTACACCAGCTTCAGTATGAGCGTTGCTGGGCTTAGTGCCAGAGTCTTGACCAGTAGAACCATCACCACCATCCCCATCACCATCCCTCCTTGGTTGTTTTGGAGCCTTTTCATGCTCATGCTCCCCCTCTGATTGTTTTCTCTTTTTGAGTTTCTTTTTAGATTTCTTCTCCCCCTTTTTGTCATCAGCAGGGGCAGAGAGGTGAACAGGGGAGACTTGTGCATCAAGGTCACTATCTGAATCTGGAACAGAGAATGCAAAATTGTTCCAGTCAGCAACTTCCGGAGTAAGATGGGCACCAGGATCCACGCCAAATTGTCGAAGAAGGAGGTTGGAAGACATAACTTCATTCCTTGTAACACCCATAGCCATCTGTTCAACAATAGCCCTAACATCACCTTGAAGGGTAGCCAGTCGGTGCATATTTTCAACCATTTAAACATAGGCAGAAGCAAGAATCATGTTAGCCATTTGCTGTTCCTGTGAGTCCAATCTCTCATGTAGCACCGTATTCTCTTCATTAAGAAAAAGAATTCTGCGATTAGCAGCATCCAAATCAGCTTGAATACGGGCAATATCCTCAGTATACTCATTGTGAGAGATGATTCGTTTCTTTAAGTCCTCCTCCTCTTCATGTTGTTTGACAATGGCAGCCACGGTAAGATCTGCAAAGGCACATACTTGTTTGAGCTGGGCTTCAATATTGGAAGTGGTAACTTGCCCAGCGTTACGTATGGCTTCAGTCACACTATCAACAATAGCAGTGCGAATGGTGGACTGTAGATCAGGTGTAACCTCTGTGAGTGTCTTATAGACAGCCAGGGTGGAGATGTCAGCCACCTCATCAGTATTAAATTTAACATAGCTGGTTGAGGGGTGGTCAGAAGTAGCTAACGCAGAACTACCTCCGTGGGGTGGTGGAGGTGGAAGGTCAGAATCTGACTCGTCTCCATGATCACCATCATTTTTACCTTCATCCGAAGGTTTAGAACCACTGGTATTCTTGTCAGCATCATTAACAGCATCATCAGTAAGATCGACTGGTTTGTCTTTAGTACCAGTCACATTATCATGAGTGACTGGTTAATCCTTACTAGCACCTTTATCAGCATCACCATCAGAAGAAGAAGATGATAAGGAAGAAGCTGATGAATCAGAAGGTACCGGCGAATCAGGAATATTCTGCATAACATATTTACCAGTAGTAGGATCTCTGATGAACTTGAGAGGCCTCCATGTACCAAGCCATGGAGAAGTAGCTGGAGCCATGCCAAAGTAGTGATAATATGGCTGCTCGTTGATCTGTTCTAAAGTAGCCAGCCTCTCATAAACTTCTTCTCTAGCTAGTCGATCAAGCTGACACAATAGTTCAGTCAGCTCCTCGTGAGGCAATTTGCTGGCTGAGACTATGGCAGTTTGAGGATCAATAGTTAGCTGATCCACCAGCAGAGCAACTCTGGGAGTGATAGACGCTCCCCGATAGATGAAGTTAGGTACAACTTCATCAGGATCTGGCACATGGCACACATACGGTTTCTTCTTAGCAGAAACAGTAGCCTGAGAAGAGTCAGTAGTGGCAGAAACAGAGGTACCAGCATCCATAACGGGTTCCGTAAAACCAGTAGCAGCAGTAGGTAACTGTGCAGTAGGTGAAGAAGCAGCATCTGCAGCACCTTTAAAGAAAGTATCCAGTGTGAAATCAGACACCTGTAGAATACCAGTGGAATCCACAGTAATAAAGTGTCTCGATTGAAGATTAGAAACATCTGGAATAACACTAGTAGCATCAGTATCCACCGTTGGCTCTATGGGAACATAGCCAACATAGTCAGCATTAACAAAATCAAGACCCTCCAGAACAGTATTACCCTGTGAGCCAGAATCTGATGGAAAAGTAGCACTTTTACCAGCATCCATGATAACATCAGATGGAAAAGTAGCATAAGTACTAGTATCCATAATAACATTCTGTGCATCGGTAGCAGTAGCAGACCCAATGTCACCCTTTGGTTCAGAGACAGGTTCATCAAGTAGAACATCCTTGACAATATTGTCAATTACCTTTTTAAGAATAGGAGGATCCACTATGATTTCATCTTCCACTTCAGATGCAGTAGTGGAAGCAGCAATACTGGGAGCAGTATCACCAGCAGCTGTAGAAGCAATAGTACTAGCAGAGGCAGCAATCTGCTCAGTAGGAATAATAACATCTTTAACTTGCTCCCCCTCTGCCTGTTCATCTACCCTGCTAAGAACTGAAACAATGGAACATTTTATGTTAACAACTGTAGAACCAAATAAATTTGACTCAATAGTTGCATCTGTTGTTGGTTTCTGGGGACAGACTGGTGATTTGGTCAGCCCTTCAAATGAGACAGAATAAGATGTCTGTAAGTACAGCTGTGACTCTGCTGACTCATTGGCGACACATGTTGACCCAGATAGTGTAAGAGTTCTGGCTGGTAATGATGTAGGAGTGAGACTCTTATCAGGATCCGAGTAACATAATGGCTGTGCAGTGTCCTGAGCTGGTTCAACACGATGAGGACCCAGCTCAAGTTTGCTTTGGGGGTCAGGTATGTGCTCTGCTGGTTGAACTGTCAGCAGAGGATATAGCATTAAGTTCAATTTTGAAAAATGTGGAAGTGTCTGGTGATATTGCTTTAAACATACATATATTTCGATGCAATATCATCTATATTTCATCGGCTTTTACCAAAACGAAGACAATCAAATGCATAATTCACGAGAAAAACGACAAAAGTAAACGCGAGCTTGAAGTTTGAAGAAATGATAATAAACGACGAATTTAAACCAAATATATATCAAGATAACGTTACTCGAATGCAAGCCCAAGATGATCGAAGAGAAAGAGTTCAAATGAAAAGTTCCAAGTCGATATACGTCAACACGGGATTAACAAAGAACAAACGAAAAAAATAATAATAAAAATTAGAAAACTATCGATTACTCTTACGCGGATCGTGTGGTTTTCTACGCGAAACGCGTAGGATTTTAGCTCTACGCGGAACGTGTAACATCTTACGCGAAACGCGTAATTTCGAGACCAGATTCAGATTCAATTTCACATGGGACGGTTGCTTTTGAGTATATTACTACTACTTTTTCAGGCTTTACAGATGAATGTTACAGATTAAGAGTACTTTTGACCTACTACTTGAATGTCAAGGCTATAATACGGAGTACACTAGTTCAGTAGAGGGATAATACAATTTACACAGTAGTCAGGAGTACACAGCTCCAAAATTATATACAACAACATTTACATCATTCAATTATTTTTAGCTACTGTATTTTATTTTCAAGTACCAGTATTACTTTCAGTCCAAGGTTCAATTTTTAGGATAGTTTCAGATTTAAGGGTGTATTATTCGTGATTAAGGGTATTATTGTACGAGTGCAAGGGGTGTTGTTATTGTAATTTTCTACCGTTTAAAGTAAATGAGAGTGAAGATTTTCGTAAGTATATCCTATTAAAATTATCGTTATCAATTTTTATTGTTATTATTATGTTTGTATATTTATATTTTTATGTTTACCCTAACATAATGAGTAACTAATTTCCCTAGTGTTTACTTAGATGTAGAGCCCCTAGTGAAATGGATTGTTATCATTTGTAAAAATTAAAATGTAACTTTAGTATTTTTAACATTGAGCCTAATTAAAAGAACCATTATTATGTATTTGGATATTTAACCCCTGTCACTTAATTTGTTAGATTAAAATAACGAAAGTTATTTTTATTTATATAAATTAAGCTTCAACATTAAAAGTGATCTAGACGAACTTATGAATAATTTACTAACACTAAATTAGAAATAAAGTTCGGTGGTTTGGGTAATATCACTAGTCATATAATAGTGAAATTGTAAAAAGGAAAACCGTTATGATTTGGGTTTTGGCGAAAGTCAAAACTGGGTTGGGTCTCAATTTAAATACTTGGGGAATAGTAACTATCTAAAATAAGATCCGATGAAAATTAGATTGAATTTAGTTAGTCATAACTTTATATTTATTCGAAAGAAAAATATAAAGTTTTATACTAAAACATTTTAATAGGTCTTAAACTCAAAACAATCCATAGATCTAGAGGTGACACATTTAAGTAAACACTCTCATTTATATATTGCAAATAATTATTATTATTCATTTACGTATTATTATACAACTAAAATATTAAATTATACATCATTATATTTCAGTTTAAACAGTACTGATTTGTCACATCATTTATAACATACGCGGATCGTGTAGATCATCACACGAAACGCGTACCTTCAAAATTATACGCGGAATGCGTATAAATCTACCCGAAACGCGTAGGTATAAAAATACCACTGTTACGAATTTTATTTGAATTCTAAGTTTTAAATTAAATCTTTTATTATTATCCTAAAGTAATTAATTTATAATTAGTTTAATTATTATAATTTCCTATAAATCATTTTTATTATTTAGTTAATTTAAATAAATTTGTATTATAATTTATTGCTCAAAACAAAATTCTAATCAATTAGTTTTATTAAAAGTTGTTATTTTATTAATTATCATTTAGTAATAAACTTATTTAGATCACAATTAGTATAATTTCAATTAATTCACTTTTAAGTTAATAATTATAAATAATGTATTCGTATAAGTTAATAAGTAATATAATTAAGTTAAGATTAAGTTATATTTTATTATTATTATGTAGTATTATAAATTCCTAATCCAAAACCCCCTTTAAATAAGTTTAACTTCAAAGACTATTAAAAATAATTTAAACACTGTCTCCCTCTGCAACGAACCGGATTTACCTATAAAACTAAACTATGCGAATAAGACTAGTTGCCTATATGTGTGAAATCAACCTGAATTCATTAAAACACCACATATACAATAAATCAATTCGTGTAACAAAACAATTCAAATCCGTTCATAAATAAAGGTACTGTTTCCTGCCGACTTCGTTGTCCTTGAAATGGAAGAAGATAGCAAGGTTCCCCTAATTCTAGGGCGACCATTTCTAAATACCGCTGACGCAATTGTGCGTATTAAAGATAAAAAGCTTAGTCTAGGTGTAGGGGAAGATAGAGTTACCTTAAACATAGACAAAGCTATGAAACAACCTATCTCCTCCGATGACGAATGTTATAAGTTAGACATTGTTGATTGTTGTGTCAAAAAAGAATTGCAAGAATTACTAAATATTGACACCTCGAACTTCACCCCAATGAGTGAAAGTGTTGAATTCGATGTAGAACTTGAACTTGACGAATTGTTGAAAGTAGTCATCGATGAAGATTGCTGTGAGGAAGAAATTCCCAAGGAAGATGAACCCTTTGAAGAAATTACCGATGGTAACAGGTTCCGAATAAAATCTTCCTTGGAAGAACCACCAACCTTGGAACTTAAAGAACTCCCGGAACATTTGGAGTATGCTTATCTCCAAGGTACATCACAATTACCTGTTATAATTTCATCAAAACTCTCAGATGACGAAAAGGGTAGGTTAATGACCGTTCTAAAAACTCACAAGAAAGCGATTGCTTGGAAAACAATCGATATTCCAGGGATTAACCCCGCTTATTGTACTCATAAGATTCTAATGGAAGAAGATTTTAAACCCGTGGTACAAAGACAACGAAGGTTAAACCTAACATGAAAGAAGTTGTCAAAAAAGAGGTTATCAAGTTATTTGATGCCGGGTTAATATACCCTATATCCGATAGCCCATGGGTTAGTCCTGTTCAAGTGGTAGCCAAGAAAGGGGGTACAACTGTTATTCTTAATGATAAAAATGAACTCGTTCCTACAAGAACAGTCACTGGCTGGAGAGTCTGTATAGACTCTCATCGTTTAAACGACGCCACAAGGAAAGATCATTTCCCTCTTCCTTATATTGACCAAATGCTAGAACGTTTTGCGGGAAAAGAGTACTATTGTTTCCTTGATGGATTCTCCGGTTATTTTCAAATTCCCATTGATCCAAAAGACCAAGACAAGACAACTTTTACTTGTCCATTTGGTACATTCGCATACCGACGAATGCCATTCAGATTATGCAACGCGCCAGGCACCTTTCAAAGGTTTATGATGGAAATATTTCACGACATGATAGAAGGAAGTATGGAAGTCTTTATGGATGATTTCTCTGTTTTTGGAGACTCCTTCGATTCATGCCTTTCAAACCTCGAGCGAATGTTAATTCGTTGTGGGGAATCAAATCTTGTTTTAAATTGGAAAAAATGCCACTTCATGGTGAAGGAAGGCATTGTTTTAGGACACAAGATTTCTCGAGATGGAATGGAAGTAGACAAAGCTAAGATCGATGTAATCTCAAAGCTTCCTCCTCCAACTAACGTTAAAGGAATTCGTAGTTTCTTAGGTCATGCGGGATTCTATCGACGATTCATAAAGGATTTTTCCAAAATCGCTAGACCCATGACTAAACTTCTCGAGAAAGATAGTACATTCGATTTCAATAACGAATACTTACAAGCTTTCTCCATTCTAAAAGATAAACTTACGAATGCACCCATTATGGTATCACCCGACTGGTCCAAACCTTTCGAGCTAATGTGTGATGCTAGTGATTTCGCGATGGGATCTGTTTTAGGTCAACGTCAAGATAACAAATTTCAACCAATATACTACGCAAGTAAAACACTTACAGGAGCTCAGTTGAATTACACAACTACTGAGAAGGAGCTTCTTGCAGTAGTTTTTGCTTTCGATAAGTTTAGATCTTACTTAGTGTTATCTAAAACAATTGTTTATACCGATCATTCAGCCCTAAAGTACTTATTCAAAAAGCAAGATGCTAAACCTAGACTAATTCGTTGGATTCTTCTCCTACTAGAATTCGACATTGAAATTAAGGATAAAAAGGAGCTGAAAATCTCGCTGCAGATCACTTATCCCGTCTTGAAAATTCTAACTTAGAAACACTCGACGAATCTATTATTCACGATACTTTTCCGGACGAGTTCCTTATGAGAATTGAAACAGAAGAAGAAATTCCATGGTTTGCGGGCTATGCTAATTATCTAGCCGCAGGAATTCTTGTTAAAAATCAAACTTATCAGCAAAAGAAGAAATTCTTTGCTGATCTGAAGTTTTACTTCTGGGAAAGCCCTAACCTCTTTCGTATAGGGGCTGACCAAGTTATTCGTCGATGTGTATACGGCAAAGAAGCACAACAAATTCTAGAGCACTGTCATGAAGGACCGACTGGTGGACATTTCGGACCAAGCTATACAGCCAAAAAGGTTTTTGACTCAGTTTTTTACTGGCCTACAATTTTTAAAGATGCATACAATATGGTAAAAACTTGTGATGCTTGTCAAAGATCTGGAAATATCTCCAAGAGAGACGAAATGCCACTACAAAGCATCCTAGTATGCGAAGTATTCGACATTTGGGGTATTGACTTCATGGGTCCATTTCCCGGTTCCAACAAATGCAAATACATTCTCGTGGCAGTCGATTACGTTTCTAAATGGGCTGAAGCAAAAGCCCTACCCACTAACGATGCTCGAGTTGTTTTCAGCTTTCTTAAAAATCTTTTCTCGCGTTTTGAGATTCCAAAAGCATTAATCAGTGATCGTGGAACTCATTTTACAAATCAACTACTCGAGAAAGTGCTTAAAAAGTACGGAGTTAATCATCATTTTTCAACTTCTTACCACCCTTAAATGAGTGGCCAAGTTGAAAACACAAACAGAGGTCTTAAACGAATTTTAGAAAGAACGGTTAAAAATAATCCAAAAATCTGGCATCGAAAGCTAGATGATGCGCTTTGGGCATTTAGAACTGCATTCAAAATGCCCATCGGTACTACACATTTCCGATTGATTTACGGTAAGGCGTGTCATTTACCTGTCGAAGTTGAACACAAGGCATATTGGGCTCTGAGAGAATGTAATACCGACCTTGTGAAAGCCGGAGAAAATCGATTCTTGCAACTGAATGAATTAGATGAATTAAGACTACAAGCGTATGAAAACTCTAAAACATACAAGGAGAAAACTAAAAGATGGCACGATGCACGGTTAAAAGAAAAGAAAGAATTTGAACAAGGGGATAAAGTATTAGTATTCCAATCACGTTTTAAGTTTTCACCTGGGAAACTTAGATCCCGATGGACTGGGCCATATATAATAAAACAAGGTTTTCCATCTGGATATGCAGAATTATATAGCAAAGACGGTGGAACTTTCAAGGTGAACGGTCATCGACTCAAATTATACTTTGAAGGGATCAATACTACGGAAAGAGACGAGATCACCTTCTACCCTAAGGACAAGTAAATTCAGGGTAACTTTAAGGTTTTTCAACTCCATTCTTGAACTTTATTTTCATCTTTAAGAGTGGGGTTTGTTCGGTCTTTCCCTAGCAGACACTAAAGAACTAGTCTTCTCCCTCCATTCTACCTTTTTATTTTTTTTCTCTTCGTTTTTATTTATTGTTTATTTTCAAGATGCGCAATCAATATGTCTACAACTATTTCCTTTTGAGGTGCCATAAAATTTTACCAAGGGATGTGGTATTAGATATAAAGAATAGATGCGATCAGGCGAGTAAAGAAATAAGGCAAAAACTTAACGAAAAAAATTATGCCAAAGGAAAATCAAAATCAGCTAAGAAACGTCGAGCGCGTCATTTGAGCAAGTGTGTAAAATGTGGAAAACCTGCTCATTATGAAAATTGCCCAAAGAACCAGACGGACTCTAATTACGAGTACGTAACCTTATGCCGAGAAGGGCCTTTTAAATGTTCAAAGGAAAACCTCTTAAACCAACGAGGTTACGCCTACGAAGCCATGGGAGGTGAAATGGTACGACTCCACTATGAGGCAAGTCGACGCGGATTCACAATCTAATTCTTTTTCTCGCAAATTGTGTGCATTTTTGTGTATTTGTGAATTTTTGTGTGTGTATGTTTTGGTGTGTTTAGTTTGTATTTATTTGTTGTGTTTTTATTAAAAAGGTCTACCATTTAAAATTGATAAACCTTGAGTTCAACCTGTTTTCATTGAAAACGATAATGCTAAGTGTAATAACTGAATTGTCGTTCTTCAAATTGCACGAAATTTATTGTTGGATTCATAATATATCTTTTAAATGGTAAACCACCAAAAATAAAAGAAAAATTAAAACTACTAAAAATATACTTTTTTATCAATAACCGTAAAGATATATAACTTGTAAACTTTTATCGTGGGTAATGATAGGTGTAACAACCGAGATTGTCTCTACCTAGTTGATAGGAAACAAAGTTTTATGTTTAAAAATTAGTTGGTTCGAAAGTATATAATTATATATATAAAAAATAGAGTGCATTTTAAATTCATGTAATTTTTATTTTTCATGTACTTGTTCTAAATTTTTAAAGCGTTAATCTTTTAATTAAAAAGTTGAAAAATTTAGAAAACAAAAAAAAAATAGAGTGTTTTGTTTTTAAGTTGTTTTCGTAAAATATTAAAAATTTTAACTTTTAAAGTATTAAATTTTATAAATTGAAATTTAAAATTTATAAACGGACAAAGACTAGGTATACCAACCGAAATTTCCGTTATAAAAAATATAAATTTAAAATTGATATTTTGAAATTTAAGTACTTATAAAGTTGAAAAAAAAAATATATAATAAAAATAAATAAATAAATAGAATGTTTTGTTTTATTTTTGTTTTCGTAAAATTTTAAAAACTTTAACTTTTAATAAATTAAATTTTATAAATTGATTTGAAAATTTATAAACGGATAAAGACTAGGTATAACAAACCAAAATTTCCGTAACAACAAATATAAATTTATAAAAGATTTTTTAAAATTTTAATTACTTATACAGTTGAAAAAAAAGGACCTAATGCTTACGCGAAATGTGTGACAATCAACACGGAACGCGTAGAATTAAAAGCTACGCGTAACGCGTAATGCTACGCGAAACGCGTAAAGTGTAAAACCAGAGAGGATATCAGTCGACCAGCAGCTTCACCTTCACACTCTCTTATTTTTTTTTGTTTGCTGTGAACGAGAGGAAGGAGCAAAAACCCCAAAAATCACACCCAAAAACTAAATTAACACTCCAAATCTTCCCCAATTCTTCCACCTTTCAACATGTCGAGATTGGTAAGGGTCCTAAACCCATTTTACCACTTGTTCTTCAAATTTTTCATTATTTATTTGTTTAGCTTTAATCCAAATTTAGAGCTTGTTATTGTTAAATTTTGCTTGATTATTGTTATGGCTATGTTGGTAGTATGTTATTAAACCCGATTAGCATGAAAATTTGATGTTCAATTGATTATTGAAAAGTTAGGGTTTGTAGAAATTAGGAAAATTGAGGAATTACTATTGAATTGTGTTATTTTGGGTATAATTAGATGTTTTTAGATGTTTTGATAGTAGTAGAAGCTTTGAATATAAGTTTGATTGTTTGATTTTGTGATTTTAATTTTCGTCTAAATTTCATAATTTTTTGTAATTGTCATGAATCAAGTATGAATTATAATGATGATTAGGAGTTGGATTATAAGCAATGTGATTGAATTGGATTATATATGCTTAGCTCATTGCATGTTTCCACTTGTGAATTAGACTTTGTTTTTGAAACTTGATTTATGATTATGAATTTTTGATTTATTGTTGTTTGTTTTTAATTTTTAGAAGTAAATTGTTGTTGAAATATTGGTTCCTGTGGTGTTGAAACAAGCTTGTATGTCAAGGATGAATTCTTTGCTAACATTAACATACCCAATTGGGACAATTCTCTTGATTTAAAATGTTATGCAGGGATTATTTAGAATGAGAGCTGTAAACCAACAACAAGGGGAAGAACAAGTAACACCGAAAATGGAACAACAACTTCAGAACCTGCACCCGAACCTGAGATTTCCTTATGATTTACCTAACCGATTACAAAAGGTTAAGGACTTACTTTCTCTGGTCAATAGAAACATCTCTCCAGTATACGTTGTGGACTGGGCTCCCTTAGGACACCCAGTCAACTTAGATGAACAAATAAGGGGAATTTTAAACCAAAGTTTCACAAACGAATTCGGAATGACTTTGGTTTTTAATGATTTTGAGAGGCTGTTTAATTTAAATAGCCCTGTATATAGAGAATGGTGTTTAGAGTTCTATTCTACCGTTAGAATGAGTTTACACCCAGAAACTATCAATGACCCTAATTTTCTACAATTTTGACTGGGTGGGTAGATAGAAGTATGTCCCTAAGCAACGTGACTGACGCATTAGGGATTTACACCGTTGAGGAGATGTTGGCTCCCGGTTTTAGGGAGTATATTTTTACAGGGGCGAGATATACAGGAAATTATGATTCTTCGAGAGTCTGGCAATCTTTTACTCGAAGGAATACATATGAGCCGGGCCAAGAATCATACCTAAAGATCACTGATGTTCGCTTTAGAATAATTCATAAATTTATAGCGATCACAATAAATCAAAGGTCATTTAGTAATACAGATAAAATTAATTATATCGACCTTTGGTATTTAGATGCAATCAGAGATAGGGATACATTTGTTAGTATACCCTATGGAGTTGCTTACTTTTTGGCCCATGTTGGTAAAGGGGCTAGAGGGACAAGTGACATGTCGGGGGGTCACTACATCACATGTCTAGGAAACTGGTTCGGACTCGACCCGAGTGAATCAGAACCTCCAATCCAACCGGTAGATCAAGCTGTTAAAACTTTAGGATTGGAGGTGTATAGGACGGCAAAGGCTATACACGTGAGGGGCGGGGTAATTAGTTTAAGATGACAGAAAGTTGTTGCTTCTGCTCCTATGGAGGAGGATGAGGAACCCGCGAGGGAAACTAGGAGGAGACGCAGACAGCCAGATCAGGCTAGTTCGTATAATGCAGATATGTCTGATTTTGATATGCTACAAAATTCGTTTAATTCATTGAGTTTAGACATAAGAAACTCATATGAAACATGGGGACGGAGATCAGAAGACCAATACACTAGTTTGTCTCGACAGTTAGGGGATGTAAGGGCAACCTAATTAGATCAGGGTAATATTCTAGAAAACATCCGCTACGATCAAAGGGGCCAGGGTGTAGTGACCCGAACTTTTCCATGTTTATATATATTAATTGAGATTGATATTTACATGATTAAATGTTTCCAACATGTTAAGCAATCAAACTTGTTAAGGCTTGAATAATTGAAATATGTTTCATATAGACAATTGACCACCCAAGTTGACCGGCGATTCACGAACGTTAAAACTTGTAAAAACGACATGACGATATATATATGGATATACATATGGTTAACATGAGATTATGATAAGTAAGTATCTCCATAAGTATATTAACAATGAGTTATATACATATAAACAAGACTACTAACTTAAGGATTTCGAAACGAGACATATATGTAACGATTATCGTTGTAACGACATTTAAATGTATATATATCATATTAAGATATATTAATATATCATAATATCATGATAATATAATAATTTAACATCTCATTAGATATAATAAACAATGGGTTAACAACATTAATTGAGATCGTTAACTTAAAGGTTTTAAAACAACACTTACATGTAACGACTAACGATGACTTAACGACTCAGTTAAAATGTATATACATGTAGTGTATTTAGATGTATTAAAATACTTTTGGAAGACTTGAAGACATATATCAAAACACTCATACTTAACGAAAATGGTTACAGTTACTTTCCCATTCTTTTCTTTCATCAAGAATTCTAGTCGTATTCTTACCCGTATTATACACAGCTTCAAAACGTACTTACTATGGGTATATACCAATAGGAACTAGCATGGGATTCCACTCTTGATTATGTCATGTATGACTAATCAATTTTAACTTCTACCATGAGCTAGTCAACTAACTAGAACTCCTTTTAACCCCACTCACCACTCACCAATTACCACTCATCATTCACTCCATTTCACTTCCAAATTCTCTTTCTAATTCTCTCTCAACACACACACACACACACACACTATTATGAATGTATTTTTCCAGTAGTTAATCATCATCTTCATCAAAAATCACTTCAAGAATCAAGCTATAATCATCATAGGAAGAACACTTCAAGAACACTTCAAAAATCCCTTCAAGTTTACTAATTTACTTCCAAGCTTTCTAATCCATTCCAAGTAATCATCTAGATCAAGAAACCTTTGTTATATACAGTAGGTTATCTTTCTTATTCAAGGTAATATTCATATTCAAACTTTGATTCAATTTCTATAACTATAAACTATCTTAATTCGAGTAAAAATCTTACTTGAACTTGTTTTTGTGTCATGATCCTACTTCAAGAACTTTCAAGCCATCCAAGATCCTTTGAAGCTAGATCATTTCTTGTCACTTCCAGTAGGTTTACCTACTAAACTTGAGGTAGTAATGATGTTCATAACATCATTCGATTCATATATATAAAACTATCTTATTCGAAGGTTTAAACTCGTAATCACTATAACATAGTTTAGTTAATTCTAAACTTGTTCGCAAACAAAAATTAATCCTTCTAACTTGACTTTTAAAATTAACTAAACACATGTTCTATATCTATATGATATGCTAACTTAATGATTTAAAACCTGGAAACACGAAAAACACCGTAAAACCGGATTTACGCCGTCGTAGTAACACCGCGGGCTGTTTTGGGTTAGTTAATTAAAAACTATGATAAACTTTGATTTAAAAGTTGTTATTCTGAGAAAATGATTTTTATTATGAACGTGAAACTATATCCAAAAATTATGGTTAAACTCAAAGTGGAAGTATGTTTTCTAAAATGGTCATCTAGACGTCGTTCTTTCGACTGAAATGACTACCTTTACAAAAATGACTTGTAACTTATTTTTCCGACTATAAACCTATAATTTTTCAGTTTAGATTCATAAAATAGAGTTCAATATGAAACCATAGCAATTTGATTCACTCAAAACGGATTTAAAATGAAGAAGTTATGGGTAAAACAAGATTGGATAATTTTTCTCATTTTAGCTACGTGAAAATTGGTAACAAATCTATTCCAACCATAACTTAATCAACTTGTATTGTATATTATGTAATCTTGAGATACCATAGACACGTATAAAATGTTTCGACCTATCATGTCGACACATCTATATATATTTCGGAACAACCATAGACACTCTATATGTGAATGTTGGAGTTAGCTATACAGGGTTGAGGTTGATTCCAAAATATATATAGTTTGAGTTGTGATCAATACTGAGATACGTATACACTGGGTCGTAGATTTATTCAAGATAATATTTATCGATTTATTTATGTACATCTAACTGTGGACAACTAGTTGTAGGTTACTAACGAGGACAGCTGACTTAATAAACTTAAAACATCAAAATATATTAAAAGTGTTGTAAATATATTTTGAACATACTTTAATATATATGTATATATTGTTATAGGTTCGTGAATCAACAGTGGCCAAGTCTTACTTTCGACGAAGTAAAAATCTGTGAAAGTGAGTTATAGTCCCACTTTTAAAATCTAATATTTTTGGGATGAGAATACATGCAGGTTTTATAAATGATTTACAAAATAGACACAAGTACGTGAAACTACATTCTATGGTTGAATTATCGAAATCGAATATGCCCCTTTTTATTAAGTCTGGTAATCTAAGAATTAGGGAACAGACACCCTAATTGATGCGAATCCTAAAGATAGATCTATTGGGCCTAACAAACCCCATCCAAAGTACCGGATGCTTTAGTACTTCGAAATTTATATCATATCCGAAGGGTGTCCCGGAATGATGGGGATATTCTTATATATGCATCTTGTTAATGTCGGTTACCAGGTGTTCACCATATGAATGATTTTTATCTCTATGTATGGGATGTGTATTAAAATATGAAATCTTGTGGTCTATTGTTACGATTTGATATATATAGGTTAAACCTATAACTCACCAACATTTTTGTTGACGTTTAAAGCATGTTTATTCTCAGGTGAATATTAAGAGCTTCCGCTGTTGCATACTAAAATAAGGACAAGATTTGGAGTCCATGTTTGTATGATATTGTGTAAAAACTGCATTCAAGAAACTGATTTCGATGTAACATATTTGTATTGTAAACCATTATGTAATGGTCGTGTGTAAACAGGATATTTTAGATTATCATTATTTGATAATCTACGTAAAGCTTTTTAAACCTTTATTTATGAAATAAAGGTTATGGTTTGTTTTAAAAATGAATGCAGTCTTTGAAAAACGTCTCCTATAGAGGTCAAAACCTCGCAACGAAATCAATTAATATGGAACGTTTTTAATCAATAAGAACGGGACATTTAAGTTGGTATCCGAGCGTTGGTCTTAGAGAACCAGAATTTTGCATTAGTGTGTCTTATCGAGTTTGTTAGGATGCATTAGTGAGTCTGGACTTTGACCGTGTTTACTTGAAAAATGATTGCTTAACAAATTTTGTTGGAAACTATATATTTTTAACATGTGAATATTATGTGATATATTAATCTCTTAACGCGTTTGATATTATGTGATAGATGTCTACCTCTAGAACAAGTCCCATTGACTCATCTAATAATAATGAAGAGTCAAATGTAAATTGGAATGATTCTTGGACTGATTCACAAGTTCTCGAAGAGGAACCGGAAGAAGAGTCGGAACCAGAAGAAGAATCGGAACCGGAAGAAGAATCGGAACCGGATGAAGAAATAGAACCGGTGGGGGAAATAATAAAACGGTTAAGTAAAAGAAAATCCTCAACCAACCGACCAAGGTTAATTATGGTCAATGGTGTTTCCGCTAAGGAAGCAAAATATTGGGAGGATTACCAATTCTCCGATGAATCGGATTCTGACGAGAATTCCGATGATGTTATAGAAATTACCCCAACTGAATTTAAAAAGGCAAAAGAAAATAATAAGGGAAAGGGCATAAAAATAGAGAAATCTAATTCCAACCCCGATGAACTTTATATGTATCGTCAACCCCCGAAGTCCTTAAGTTGTAACAATGACCCGGGAACCTCTAAACCAGCAGGTTTTTCTAAACCAATGTGGAAAACGACGGCTCGTATTAGGGGAACATCATATATCCCTAGAAACTTGGCAAAACGAACCAAAACCGAAGAAGAAGAAACAAGCGAGTCGGAATAAGATGGTTGTATTCGTGTGGTGTAATATATGTAATATAGTGTGCTTATGCTTTATGATATATGTAAAAATTGCTTGTATTAATAAGTATTTTTTTTATGAATCTAACTCTTGTCTATTTTACAGTATAAAAACACAAAATGGATAGACAACCCAATATTTTAAGAGACCTACCCGGAGACATGATTGATGAAATCTTGTCTAGATTCGGTCAGAATTCTCCGGCACAACTATTTAAGGTGAGATCAGTTTGTAAGACATTCGAAGAACGTTCCAAGAATGCCTTGGTTTATAAAAGGCTTTCGTTCGAAAGATGGGGGATATCACATTGGGAAATCCATAAGTTACGATGTGTTTACTTTGACGCATATATTGCGAGGAACCCAAATGCTATTTTACGCAATGGGTTAAGAAATTATTTTGACTCAATATATCCGAATATTGGACTTCGTGATTTAGAAAAAGCGGCTAACATGCAACATAAAGAAGCATGTTATGCTTACGGATTAGTAATGTTCGCTTCTCATCAAAGTGAGAACAAGAACATCGGCCTACAACTATTAAACAAAACGTTTCCACAAGTGGCGGAGTCGGTAATTGATGTAAGAAATGAGGTTTTTAGATTGTTACAGGACTGTTGGACATTACGTAACCCTCGTCCCTTTGACGACGTTACAACACGCTGTCTTATCAACGGCCATAACGGTTATGTTCCACAAGACCAAGGATGGGAAGTAGTCCTAGTAAAACCAGAATGCATGACTTGTTTCTGGACGTATGAATTACGTGTCTTTATTGCCTTTGCTGAATGACTTGTGTACTAGCTAGAATTATCTTCACAACTATCTTGTATCAAAGTTATTGTGTGCTATATTTCATGCTTTATGTAAAATAAGCGGTATTGTAAGTTTGTAAAATATTGTATAAAAGTTTGAACGCGAAATATTATTATAATCAGTTTTTCATATAGAATTGTAGTAGTTGAATTGTATATTAGCTACTAAGTATGAACTTAACGGGTAGGTACTACCCGAATTTAAACTTATAAAACGCTAATATGAAGAAAAAGCTTTTATAAATGAGTTCATATTATGCTACAAAATACTATTAACTACTCTTAATATTCTGTATGATTAACTTGTTCCATTTGACTATTTTGAAGGAAATGGCACCGACTACTCGACACACCGTGAATATGAATGAAGAGGAATTCCGTACTTTTCTAGCTTCAAACATAGCCGCAGTACAGGCTGCGCTACATACCAACAATAATCTTGGATCTAGCAGTACAGGAAATCGTGTAGGATGCACCTACAAAGAATTCACTGCCTGCAAACCTTTGGAATTTGATGGAACCGAAGGACCGATCGGATTGAAACGGTGGACCGAGAAGGTCGAATCGGTGTTTGCCATAAGTAAGTGTACTGAAGAGGACAAAGTAAAGTACGCTACGCATACCTTCACAGGTTCTGCGTTAACATGGTGGAATACCTATCTAGAGCAAGTGGGACAAGACGATGCGTACGCACTACCGTGGTCAGCATTCAAGCACTTGATGAACGAGAAGTACCGTCCCAGAACCGAGGTCAATAAGCTCAAGACAGAACTTAGAGGGTTACGAACCCAAGGATTTGATATTACCACGTACGAAAGACGATTCACAGAATTGTGCCTATTGTGTCCGGGAGCATTCGAAGATGAGGAAGAGAAGATCGACGCATTTGTGAAAGGATTATCGGAAAGAATCCAAGAAGATATAAGTTCACACGAGCCCGCCTCCATACAACAGGCATGTAGAATGGCTCACAAACTAGTGAACCAGATTGAAGAAAGAATTAAAGAACAGACTGCTGAAGAGGCTAATGTGAAGCAAGTCAAAAGAAAGTGGGAGGAAAACGGTGATAAGAATCACCAATACAACAACAACAGCAATTACAACAATAATCGCAACAATTATCCCATCAATCGCAACTACAACAAACGGCCCAACAACAACAACAACAACAACAACAACAACAACAACAACAACAACTACAACAATCATCCCAACAACAATAATAACTGCAACAACAACAACAATCAGAAGCAGCTATGCCAAAGGTGTGAAAAGTATCACTCGGGGTTCTGCACCAAATTTTGCAACAAGTGTAAAAGAAATGGTCATAGCGCGGTGAAGTGTGAGGTCTACGGACCAGGGGTTAATAGAACGAAAGGAACAAATGGTGTCGGAACGAGTAATGGCGGAGCAAGTAGTGTCGGAGCAAGTTATGCCAATGTAGTTTGTTATAAATGTGGAAAACCGGGCCACATTATTAGAAATTGCCCGAACCAGGAGAACACGAATGGACAAGGCCGCGGCAGAGGCACTGGAAGACGCGGAGCTTGTTACGGGTACATTTCTTATTGACAATAAATCTGCTTACGTTTTATTTGATTCGGGTGCGGATAGAAGCTATATGAGTAGAGATTTTTGTGCTAAATTAAGTTGTCCATTGACGCCTTTGGATAGTAAATTTTTACTAGAATTAGCAAATGGTAAATTAATTTCAGCAGATAATATATGTCGGAATCGAGAAATTAAACTGGTTAGCGAAACATTTAAGATTGACTTGATACCAGTAGAGTTAGGGAGTTTTGATGTGATAATCGGTATGGACTGGTTGAAAGAAGTGAAAGCAGAGATCGTTTGTTACAAAAATGCAATTCGCATTATACGAGAAAAAGAAAAACCCTTAATGGTGTACGGAGAAAAGGGCAACACGAAGCTACATCTTATTAGTAATTTGAAGGCACAAAAACTAATAAGAAAAGGTTGCTATGCTGTTCTAGCACACGTCGAGAAAGTACAAACTGAAGAAAAGAGCATCAATGATGTTCCCGTCGCAAAAGAATTTACCGATGTATTTCCGAAAGAATTACCGGGATTACCCCCACATCGATCCGTTGAATTTCAAATAGATCTTGTACCAGGAGCTGCACCAATAGCTCGTGCTCCTTACAGACTCGCACCCAGCGAGATGAAAGAACTGCAAAGCCAATTACAAGAACTTTTAGAGCATGGTTTCATTCGACCAAGCACATCACCATGGGGAGCTCCTGTTTTGTTTGTCAAGAAGAAAGATGGTACATTCGGGTTGTGTATCGACTACCGAGAGTTGAACAAACTTACCATCAAGAACCGCTACCCACTACCGAGAATCGACGACTTATTTGATCAACTACAAGGCTCGTCTGTTTATTCAAAGATTGACTTACATTCCGGGTATCATCAAATGCGGGTGAAAGAAGATGATATTCCAAAGACTGCTTTCAGAACACGTTACGGTCATTACGAGTTTATGGTCATGCCATTTGGTTTAACTAATGCACCAGCTGTGTTCATGGACCTTATGAACCGAGTGTGTGGACCATACCTTGACAAGTTTGTCATTGTTTTCATTGATGACATACTTATTTACTTAAAGAATGACCAAGAACACGGTGAACATTTGAGAAAGGTGTTAGAAGTATTGAGGAAGGAAGAATTGTACGCTAAATTTTCAAAGTGTGCATTTTGGTTGGAAGAAGTTCAATTCCTCGGTCACATAGTGAACAAAAAAGGTATTAAGGTGGATCCGGCAAAGATAGAAACTGTTGAAAAGTGGGAAACCCCGAAAACTCCGAAACACATACGCCAGTTTTTAGGACTAGCTGGTTACTACAGAAGGTTCATCCAAGACTTTTCCAGAATAGTAAAACCCTTGACTGCATTAACGCATAAAGGGAAGAAATTTGAATGGAAGGATGAACAAGAGAAAGCGTTTCAGTTATTGAAGAAAAAGCTAACTACGGCACCTATATTGTCATTGCCTGAAGGGAATGATGATTTTGTGATTTATTGTGACGCATCAAAGCAAGGTCTCGGTTGTGTATTAATGCAACGAACGAAGGTGATTGCTTATGCGTCTAGACAATTGAAGATTCACGAGCAAAATTATACGACGCATGATTTGGAATTAGGCGCGGTTGTTTTTGCATTAAAGACTTGGAGGCACTACTTATATGGGGTCAAAAGTATTATATATACCGACCACAAAAGTCTTCAACACATATTTAATCAGAAACAACTGAATATGAGGCAGCGTAGGTGGATTGAATTGTTGAATGATTACAACTTTGAGATTCGTTACCACCCGGGGAAGGCAAATGTGGTAGCCGACGCCTTGAGCAGAAAGGACAGAGAACCCATTCGAGTAAAATCTATGAATATAATGATTCACACTAACCTTACTACTCAAATAAAGGAGGCGCAACAAGGAGTTTTAAAAGAAGGAAATTTAAAGGATGAAATACCCAAAGGATCGGAGCAGCATCTTAATATTCGGGAAGACGGAACCCGGTATAGGGCTGAAAGGATTTGGGTACCAAAATTTGGAGATATGAGAGAAATGGTACTTAGAGAAGCTCATAAAACCAGATACTCAATACATCCTGGAACGGGGAAGATGTACAAGGATCTCAAGAAACATTTTTGGTGGCCGGGTATGAAAGCCAATGTTGCTAAATACGTAGGAGAATGTTTGACATGTTCTAAGGTCAAAGCTGAGCATCAGAAACCATCAGGTCTACTTCAACAACCCAAAATCCCAGAATGGAAATGGGAAAACATTACCATGGATTTCATCACTAAATTGCCAAGGACTGCAAGTGGTTTTGATACTATTTGGGTAATAGTTGATCGTCTCACCAAATCAGCACACTTCCTGCCAATAAGAGAAGATGACAAGATGGAGAAGTTAGCACGACTGTATTTGAAGGAAGTCATCTCCAGACACGGAATACCAATCTCTATTATCTCTGATAGGGATGGCAGATTTATTTCAAGATTCTGGCAGACATTACAGCAAGCATTAGGAACTCGTCTAGACATGAGTACTGCCTATCATCCACAAACTGATGGGCAGAGCGAAAGGACGATACAAACGCTTGAAGACATGCTACGAGCATGTGTTATTGATTTCGGAAACAGTTGGGATCGACATCTACCGTTAGCAGAATTTTCCTACAACAACAGCTACCATTCAAGCATTGAGATGGCGTCGTTTGAAGCACTTTATGGTAGAAAGTGCAGGTCTCCGATTTCTTGGAGTGAAGTGGGGGATAGACAGATTACGAGTCCGGAGATTATACAAGAAACTACAGAGAAGATCATCCAAATTCAACAATGGTTGAAAACCGCCCAAAGTCGACAAAAGAGCTACGCTGACATTAAAAGAAAAGATATAGAATTTGAAATTGGAGAGATGGTCATGTTTAAAGTTGCACCTTGGAAAGGCGTTGTTCGATTTGGTAAACGAGGGAAATTAAATCCAAGGTATATCGGACCATTCAAGATTACTGATCGTGTCGGACCAGTAGCTTACCGACTTGAGTTACCTCAACAACTCGCGGCTGTATATAACACTTTCCACGTCTCAAATTTGAAGAAATGTTTTGCTAAAGAAGATCTCACTATTCCGTTAGATGAAATCCAAATCAACTAAAAACTCCAATTCATCGAAGAACCCGTCGAAATAATGGATCTTGAGGTTAAAAGACTTAAGCAAAACAAGATACCAATTATTAAGGTTCGATGGAATGCTCGTAGAGGACCCGAGTTCACCTGGGAGCGTGAAGATCAGATGAATAAGAAATACCCGCATCTATTTCCAGAAGATTCGTCAACACCTTCAACAGCTTAAAATTTCGGGACGAAATTTATTTAACGGGTAGGTACTGTAGTGACCCGAACTTTTCCATGTTTATATATATTAATTGAGATTGATATTTACATGATTAAATGTTTCCAACATGTTAAGCAATCAAACTTGTTAAGGCTTGAATAATTGAAATATGTTTCATATAGACAATTGACCACCCAAGTTGACCGGCGATTCACGAACGTTAAAACTTGTAAAAACGACATGACGATATATATATGGATATACATATGGTTAACATGAGATTATGATAAGTAAGTATCTCCATAAGTATATTAACAATGAGTTATATACATATAAACAAGACTACTAACTTAAGGATTTCGAAACGAGACATATATGTAACGATTATTGTTGTAACGACAATTAAATGTATATATATCATATTAAGATATATTAATATATCATAATATCATGATAATATAATAATGTAACATCTCATTAGATATAATAAACAATGGGTTAACAACATTAATTGAGATCGTTAACTTAAAGGTTTCAAAACAACACTTACATGTAACGACTAACGATGACTTAACGACTCAGTTAAAATGTATATACATGTAGTGTATTTAGATGTATTAAAATACTTTTGGAAGACTTCAAGACATATATCAAAACACTCATACTTAACGAAAATGGTTACAGTTACTTTCCCATTCTTTTCTTTCATCAAGAATTCTAGTCGTATTCTTACCCGTATTATACATAGCTTCAAAACGTACTTACTATGGGTATATACCAATAGGAACTAGCATGGGATTCCACTCTTGATTATGTCATGTATGACTAATCAATTTTAACTTCTACCATGAGCTAGTCAACTAACTAGAACTCCTTTTAACCCCACTCACCAATTACCACTCATCATTCACTCCATTTCACTTCCAAATTCTCTTTCTAATTCTCTCTCAACACACACACACTATTATGAATATATTTTTTAAGTAGTTAATCATCATCTTCATCAAAAATCACTTCAAGAATCAAGCTATAATCATCATAGGAAGAACACTTCAAGAACACTTCAAAAATCCATTCAAGTTTACTAATTAACTTCCAAGCTTTCTAACCCATTCCAAGTAATCATCTAAGATCAAGAAACCTTTGTTATATACAGTAGGTTATCTTTCTTATTCAAGGTAATATTCATATTCAAACTTTGATTCAATTTCTATAACTATAAACTATCTTAATTCGAGTAAAAATCTTACTTGAACTTGTTTTTGTGTCATGATCCTACTTCAAGAACTTTCAAGCCATCCAAGATCCTTTGAAGCTAGATCATTTCTTGTCACTTCCAGTAGGTTTACCTACTAAACTTTAGGTAGTAATGATGTTCATAACATCATTCGATTCATATATATAAAACTATCTTATTCGAAGGTTTAAACTCGTAATCACTAGAACATAGTTTAGTTAATTCTAAACTTGTTCGCAAACAAAAGTTAATCCTTCTAACTTGACTTTTAAAATTAACTAAGCACATGTTCTATATCTATATGATATGCTAACTTAATGATTTAAAACCTGGAAACACGAAAAACACCGTAAAACCGGATTTACGCCGTCGTAGTAACACCGCGGGCTGTTTTGGGTTAGTTAATTAAAAACTATGATAAAATTTGATTTAAAAGTTGTTATTCTGAGAAAATGATTTTTATTATGAACATGAAACTATATCCAAGAATTATGGTTAAACTCAAAGTGGAAGTATGTTTTCTAAAATGGTCATCTAGACGTCGTTCTTTCGACTGAAATGACTACCTTTACAAAAACAACTTGTAACTTATTTTTCCGACTATAAACCTATACTTTTTCTGTTTAGATTCATAAAATAGAGTTCAATATGAAACCATAGCAATTTGATTCACTCAAAACGGATTTAAAATGAAGAAGTTATGGGTAAAATAAGATTGGATAATTTTTCTCATTTTAGCTACGTGAAAATTGGTAACAAATCTATTCCAACCATAAATTAATCAACTTGTATTGTATATTATGTAATCTTGAGATACCATAGACACGTATACAATGTTTCAACCTATCATGTCGACACATCTATATATATTTCGGAACAACCATAGACACTCTATATGTGAATGTTGGAGTTAGCTATACAGGGTTGAGGTTGATTCCAAAATATATATAGTTTGAGTTGTGATCAATACTGAGATACATATACACTGGGTCGTGGATTGATTTAAAATAATATTTATCGATTTATTTCTGTACATCTAACTGTGGACAACTAGTTGTAGGTTACTAACGAGGACAACTGACTTAATAAACTTAAAACATCAAAATATATTAAAAGTGTTGTAAATATATTTTGAACATACTTTAATATATATGTATATATTGTTATAGGTTCGTGAATCAACAGTGGCCAAGTCTTACTTCTCGACGAAGTAAAAATCTGTGAAAGTGAGTTATAGTCCCACTTTTAAAATCTAATATTTTTGGGATGAGACTACATGCAGGTTTTATAAATGATTTACAAAATAGACACAAGTACGTGAAACTACATTCTATGGTTGAATTATCGAAATCGAATATGCCCCTTTTTATTAAGTCTGGTAATCTAAGAATTAGGGAACAGACACCCTAATTGACGCGAATCCTAAAGATAGATCTATTGGGCCTAACAAACCCCATCCAAAGTACCGGATGCTTTAGTACTTCAAAATTTATATCATATCCGAAGGGTGTCCCGGAATGATGGGGATATTCTTATATATGCATCTTGTTAATGTCGGTTACCAGGTGTTCACCATATGAATGATTTTTATCTCTATGTATGGGATGTGTATTGAAATATGAAATCTTGTGGTCTATTGTTACGATTTGATATATATAGGTTAAACCTATAACTCACCAACATTTTTGTTGACGTTTAAAGCATGTTTATTCTCAGGTGAATATTAAGAGCTTCCGCTGTTGCATACTAAAATAAGGACAAGATTTGGAGTCCATGTTTGTATGATATTGTGTAAAAACTGCATTCAAGAAACTGATTTCGATGTAACATATTTGTATTGTAAACCATTATGTAATGGTCGTGTGTAAACAGGATATTTTAGATTATCATTATTTGATAATCTACGTAAAGCTTTTTAAACCTTTATTTATAAAATAAAGGTTATGGTTTGTTTTAAAAATGAATGCAGTCTTTGAAAAACGTCTCCTATAGAGGTCAAAACCTCGCAACGAAATCAATTAATATGGAACGTTTTTAATCAATAAGAACGGGACATTTCACAGGGAGCACAGTTAGAGTGGGCGCATCATCAGGCATATTTATACACAGCTAACCCACAGGCTTACACACCCTCAGCCTTTCCTTCATACCCCCAATGGCAAGCACACGGTGACCCTCTACCTCTACCTTATGACCCCAACGCTGCCCTAGCCGCAAGTCAGGAAGCCTATAGGCGTTTTTAAGAGGAACAAAGCCTAAATGAACAGCGGTAGCAACAGCAACGGGAACAGGAAGATCAGGGAGGCCCTGCGTGGTCATTTTTCTAGTTTTCTTTTTAGTTTTAGAACAATTTATTTTGTATTTTTTTATAAAATAATTTTTATGGTGTGTTAATTTACTTTTACTTTTATATATTTTATACATAAACTTTTAGTGTGGGGTAAAATTTTTTGTACTACTAAAGTACAACCCCATATCGTTTGTGATTGACATATTTGTTGACAGGTACTTACGATGATGAGATTCGACATAGCGAAACACGAAAGTATTATTGTGATAAAAAGGATTGGATATGTTCATACAATAAGCATTTTACAATCTCCAATTGCTTAACAAAGGAAGTTCTAAATACTTTACACTTTTTGTCCTCTCAAATTTATACATTTTAATCTGATTTTATGTAATGAGGGCATTACATAATCTTAAGTGTGGGGTGGGAGTATATAAATTCTCGAGAACTTATAATTTAGTGGGTTTTTATGAAAATTTTTACAATTTTTAAACAAATATAACTAATCAATTTTTAAGGTAATTACGAGCAATTAAAGATTAGGTGTCAAAAACCGAAATTATTGTCTCCATACATTAAAAATACATAAGTTTATTTGATTAAAATATTTAAAAGAAAACCAAGTATAAAGGAATTTATAAACCCATATGTTTAGAACCATTTATCACATGTTTCTATGAAGTTTATTGCAGATATCATTGCTTTGGAATGTATAAACCTGAATATCTCATTAAGGAAGTGAAGTCTTCCAAAATGACACACTTGCTAACTTATGTTAGAAGATGTAGTCCAGAACAGCTGTAGGTTGACGAAAAATCTTGAAAAGTCGTCTCTATCATCGGCTGAAAATCCATCTCACCTCAGCATCAAACAGGGTTTTTAGTGGTCAGACTTATCCTAACCATGAGATGGATCTGTCTCGTACAATGGGGGGCACATTGCAAATTAGCTTTTAAGACTAATGAATCTAATCCCCAGATGGATGATCTCCGTAAAGATCAACCGCATCTATGTTTGATCGCGGTCAACATACATATGCCATAACAAATTGAGGTGTGCAAACTCATGGTTCACCGATGATATTTGGACACGATATAATTTTATTCTAAAACTTATGCTATTTTATGAATTATATTGTGTAAAACTATTTTTAGAACATTCGGTTTCAAGTTCCATGATACTTCAATTATGGGGGCGGATAGCTTGCTAATCGCCTACTGAGACTACGGTTTTCAGTTACCCTCAACCGGAATTTGAGGTTAAAATCGAAAAACGTGTCTAGTGTAAAAACTAGCATGTCATTTTATAAAATCATAAAACGTTTTCACAAGGTCCAATTTTCCCTAAGGATCCAAATTTTTAAACCTTAATCACGAATTTCTATTTTGTTTCTGTTATCAGAATTTCATTTCATGTGGTGTGCGTGTGATCCAATAAATATTGTGTAGTGTTTCCAACTTATTCCATATAGCGTGTGTTTCATTTCGTGTAGCGTGTGTTGAGTGATTTAATGTTCGATATGGAAAAATATGTAATGTTCCGATTCTATCTAAAAGATGTAATTGCTTGAGGACAAGCAACGTTCAAGTGTGGGGTATTTTGATATTGCTTTAAACATACATATATTTCGACGCAATATCATTTATATTTCATCGGCTTTTACCAAAACGAAGACATTCAAAATCATAATTCACGAGAAAAACGACAAAAGTAAACGCGAGCTTGAAGTTTGAAGAAATGATAATAAACGACGAATTTAAACCAAATATATATCAAGATAACGTTACTCGAATGCAAGCCCAAGATGATCGAAGATAAAGAGTTCAAATGAAAAGTTCCAAGTCGATATACATCAACACGGGATTAACAAAGAACAAACGAAAAAAATAATAATAAAAATTAGAAAACTGTCGATTACTCTTACGCGGATCGTTTGGTTTTCTACGCGAAATGCGTAGGATTTTAGCTCTACGCGGAACGTGTAACATCTTACGCGAAACGCGTAATTTCGAGACCAGATTCAGATTCAATTTCACATGGGACGGTTGCTTTTTGAGTATATTACTACTACTTTTTCAGGCTTTACAGATGAATGTTACAGATTAAGAGTACTTTTGACCTACTACTTGAATGTCAAGGCTATAATACGGAGTACACTAGTTCAGCAGAGGGATAACACAATTTACACAGTAGTCAGGAGTACACAGCTCCAAAATTATATACAACAACATTTACATCATTCAATTATTTTTAGCTACTGTATTTTATTTTCAAGTACCAGTATTACTTTCAGTCCAAGGTTCAATTTTTAGGATAGTTTCAGATTTAAGGGTGTATTGTTCGTGATTAAGGGTATTATTGTACGAGTGCAAGGGGTGTTGTTATTTTAATTTTCTACCGTTTAAAGTAAATGAGAGTGAAGATTTTCGTAAGTATATCCTATTAAAATTATCGTTATCAATTTTTATCGTTATTATTATGTTTGTATATTTATATTTTTATGTTTACCCTAGCATAATGAGTAACTAATTTCTCTAGTGTTTGCTTAGATGTAGAGCCCCTAGTGAAATGGATTGTTATCATTTGTAAAAATTAAAATGTAACTTTAGTATTTTTAACATTGAGCCTAATTAAAAGGACCATTATTATGTATTTGGATATTTAACCCCTGTCACTTAATTTGTTAGATTAAAATAACGAAAGTTATTTTTATTTATATAAATTAAGCTTCAACATTAAAAGTGATCTAGATGAACTTATGAATAATTTACTAACACTAAATTAGAAATAAAGTTCGGTGGTTTGGGTAATATCACTAGTCATATAATAGTGAAATTGTAAAAAGGGAAACCGTTATGATTTGTGTTTTGGCGAAAGTCAAAACTGGGTTGGGTCTCAATTTAAATACTTGGGGAATAGTAACTATCTAAAATAAGATCCGATGAAAATTAGATTGAATTTAGTTAGTCATAACTTTATATTTATTCGAAAGAAAAATATAAAGTTTTATACTAAAACATTTTAATAGGTCTTAAACTCAAAACAATCCATGGATCTAGAGGTGACACATTTAAGTAAACACTCCCATTTATATATTGCAAATAATTATTATTATTCATTTACGTATTATTATACAACTAAAATATTAAATTATACATCATTATATTTCAGTTTAAACAGTACTGATTTGTCACATCATTTATAACATACGCGGATCGTGTAGATCATCACAAGAAACGCGTACCTTCAAAATTATACGCGGAACGCGTATAAATCTACGCGAAACGCGTAGGTATAAAAATACCACTGTTACGAATTTTATTTGAATTCTAAGTTTTAAATTAAATCTTTTATTATTATCCTAAAGTAATTAATTTATAATTAGTTTAATTATTATAATTTCCTATAAATCATTTTTATTATTCAGTTAATTTAAATAAATTTGTATTATAATTTATTGCTCAAAACAAAATTCTAATCAATTAGTTTTATTAAAAGTTGTTATTTTATTAATTATCATTTAGTAATAAACTTATTTAGATCACAATTAGTATAATTTCAATTAATTCACTTTTAAGTTAATAATTATAAATAATGTATTCATATAAATTAATAAGTAATATAATTAAGTTAAGATTAAGTTATATTTTATTATTATTATGTAGTATTATAAATTCCTAATCCAAAACCCCCTTTAAATAAGTTTAACTTCAAAGACTATTAAAAATAGTTTAAACACTGTCTCCCTGTGGAACGAACCGGATTTACCTATAAAACTAAACTATGCGAATAGGACTAGTTGCCTATATGTATGAAATCAACCTGAATTCATTAAAACACCACATATACAATTAATCAATTCGTGTAACAAAACAATTCAAATCCGTTCATAAATAAAGGTACTGTTTCAACGCATCATCTGGCTAGAAGAGTATGGGTTGCTACTCTTCTTAACACTAGTTTTAAAACCAGTCATCTTGGGAGCCAGGGTTATACCGTTAACTCCACTTTCATTTTTCAAGTCAGCAGTTAAAAGATTTTTAATTATGTTAAAATTTTCAGCTGTTTGGTCTAGAAACGCACCAGGTTCCATAGCCACATCCTTTGCAGGAGCAGCAGTTGAGACTAGTGCAATCTCCCCTGTGGTGTGCTTGGAGCCAGCTTTTACTCGTTTGGATTTGCCTATTACCAAGAAATAGTTAAGCAACGGATTCCAATACTAGAAGTGGATAGTCAGTATATAAGACTAGGGCTGTTCTTTATGTTCAGAGAGCACTAGATTCTAATACAACTACTGCTTTACCAGTATGTGAGACGGTGGCTGTACTAGTTGAGGTAGCTGGCTTCTTCCTTTTTACAGCTGTCTTTTGCTGAGGTCCCTCCCCCTCAGCTGGTGCAGCACCAGAGGTAGTCGGTTGGTTCACTCCACCTCAAGTAGCAAGATACTCAAGCATGCCTGGTGTCAAGGCATTATATGGAGCAGCAGGAGCATCTTTTGGTGAAAGGACCCGTCCTAATCCATCCGGACAAAGTCCACATCGATTACAAATGATTCACAATAGGTGGTTACATCGCGAGGTACTTGACCTCTATATGATACATTTTACAAACATTGCATTCGTTTTGAAAAGACAAACTTCCTTACATCGAAAATTGATGAAATGCATACCATTTCATAATATATCTAATTATAATTATGTTAATAATAATCTTGATGAACTCGACGACTCGAATGCAACGTCTTTTGAAATATGTCATGAATGAATCCAAGTAATATCTTTAAAGTGAGCAAATGCACAGCGGAAGATTTCTTTCATACCTGAGAATAAACATGCTTTAAAGTGTCAACCAAAAGGTTGATGAGTTCATTAGTTTAACATAAATAATCATTTCCATCATTTTAATAGACCACAAGATTTTCATTTCTCATAAACATACGTCCCATACATAGAGACAAAAATATCATTCATATGGATTGAACACCTGGTAACCGACATTAACAAGATGCATATATAAGAATATCCCCTATCATTCCAGGATCCACCTTCGGACATGATATAAATTTTGAAGTACTAAAGCATCCGGTACTTTGGATGGGGCTTGTTGGGCCTGATAGATCTATCTTTAGAGTTCGCGTCAATTAGGGTGTCTGTTCCCTAATTCTTAGATTACCAGACTATATAAAAAAGGGCATATTCGATTTCGATAATTCAACCATATAATGTAGTTTCGATCACTTGTGTCTATTTCGTAAAGCATTTATAAAAGCAGCGCATGTATTCTCAGTCCCAAAAATATATATTGCAAAAGTATTTAAAAAGGGAATAATGAAACTCACATAATGTATTTTGTAGTAAAAATACATATGACTATTTTGAACAACTGAACAATGCAGGGTTGGCTTTAGATTCACGAACCTATATCAATTGTGTATTTACATTAAAACGTATATTCGTAATCGGACAAAATTTAATTATTATTAGTGATATAGTTTTTATATTAATAACTTAGATTCATTTTATAATGTAAAAGCCTTTAATTTGTTATGTTATTTAGTTTGTGTATATGTTCAAAATGTTTAATATCTATATATTTATAGTTAATATGACATAAAAAAAATATATCATTAGTTTGTTACATATAAGTATTTATATACTATTGTTATTATGTTTGATATGTAGGTATATAAACTATTAATATAATTATAATATATATATTAAGTATATTTTAAGTACAAAATAGCTATTTGAAATAAAATGATAGTTTTGATTACTTGTAAAATATTAATTTCACTTGTTAATGAAAATCATGATACTGATTTTAGTAATTACATAATAATGATTCTTGCGATAATATAACTAATATTACTTATGTTAATTTTGTTCATAAAAAGATATTAATACTAATATGTATAATAATAATTTATATTATTTTCATATTCATCATAATAATACTAATATTAAAGTTTTGAAATTAAAAATAATATCATAATTAATATTTATAATGATAACAATAATAGATATAACACTTGTAGTTATTATAAAGTTAACAATTATGATACTTACAATAATAATTACCATACTAATTGTAATACTAGTATTTAGGATAATAGTAATACTATATTTATAATACTTTCAAAGTTATACATATAATCATGATAATCATTAATATTCAAATAATAATAACAATAATTTTAATAACAATAATAGTAATAATAATAATAATAATAATAATAATAATAATAATAATAATAATAATAATAATAATAATAATAATAATAATAATAATAATAATAATAATAATAATGATGATGATAAAAGAAAAGGGATACTACCTCATTAGAGTTAAAAAAAAAAATAGTTGCCCATGCCGAGGCTCGAACCCAAGACCTCTCAAACCCGACACCACCCTCTAAACCATCACGCCATGCTTTACTTTCTGATTTAATACGAATCTAATACTCATTTACTCGATATTTCTGTATCTCCTTATCTTTTACCCCAAAGCTTAACCAGAGATCGAATTAGGTTATGAATTTATTTTATTAAGTTTTAAAATATTTACAGAAATGATTTAAAACTTGCACATTCAGATTAATAGACTTGCAAACTAAAAAAAATAATAATTATACAGCAGCCAGCCTGCTGTTCCTCATCGCAGGTCACAAACAAAAAAAATTGATTTTTGAGTTTTACAAAGTTTTAGCAAAAGGTTATAAAACGACTTGTGTTTTAAATGATCCTTAAAAACGTTTCCAATCATCAATTGAACTCAAATCACGACATATATCTCGAATTTGATCACAAAACATTCGTTTGACTTTTATTTTCCAAACTTTGACTCCAAAATTCATGGTTGATTTCACAAATTAAAATTTGAAAATTAGCAGAAAGATTCATGACATGATTAAGAACACTTCCGCATTTTTACATTTTTAGGATTGAATCGAAATTTAAGTTTTTGATTCTCACCTTCTTCGAACAGGGTACGAATTGGGTTTCTGTTTTCAATTGCTGTTTTCTTTCAAATTGTAGTGGTAAATAATTTATCTCAGTAGCTGAAGGATGTTGTATCATATATAATTAATCAATTGTTGTTTCGTAGTGTGATTGTGGTGACAGAATTTCACGGGTGGTGCAGTACATCAAATATAAAGAAGATAAGAAAGAAAGAAAAATAAACAAAAATATCTGATATTGATGTAAAAAAAATACGCGTGATAATCTATATTTATATTATGTTCTATCATTTATATTAATAATTAATATATTAATAATAATAATATTATTGATATTATCAATAATAGTAAAAATACTAATAATAATAATGTAGTGAATAATAATAACAATAATATCAAATAATTCTAATGATAAAATGATAGTAATATTAATAAAGATACTAATAGTAATATGGTAATACTATTAATAACAAAAATGATAATTTTGATAAGTTTGATAATAATAACAAAATGATAATAATACTATTATTAATGATTCTATAACAATAATAATATTACTCTTAGTATTATGAATAATAAAATTTCCTTAATAATATCCTATTTTATTTAATTCAAATGTTACATGTATATTTTTATAGTTTCAATTTATTTTATGTACTTACATTTATATACATATATGTATACATTCTTTTTATTTATTTACAAACAATTGTTCGTGAATCGTCGAAAGTGGTCGAAGGTCAAATACACTCATGAAAAGTAGTTCAAACTTTTTGAGACTCAATTTACTAGACTTTGCTTATTGTGTCGGAAACATATAAGGATCAAGTTTAAATTTGGTCAGAATTTCCCGGGTCGTCACAGTACTTACCCGTTAAAGAAATTTCGTCCCGAAATTTGAGTGAGGTGGTCATGACTAACAATAAAAATGTTTTCATGACGAATATTAGTTGATAATTAGAGTTTTATCAACATTGTGTAATATAAATAAGACAATTCGATTACTCGAAGAGTACGAATGAAGCTATCGCTAAAGATTGAAATACAGGAATAGAATTTCGTCTTATCTTTTGACGTGGTCATGGTTGATTTCCGGAAATCAGGAAATTTAAAAGAAAATCTTTGAAATCTGAATAAAATCTGATTTCCTCGGGATTAAGAAAATTAAAATCTCTTTAATTTAATGCGATCACCTGTCTCGATTGCTTTGTCTGGTATTTCCACTATAAAATGAACTTCTTACGTTCCATTATTTTCACCACTCCTATACTAAATTCCCAAATTCAACATATTTTGAAAATGCTTAATCCAGTTCTGAATCTTGTCCTTATCCTTACTATCGCAACAATCCTTCTCCTTTTCCAACTACCACCGGAGGAATCTGTTTTCTTCTACTTTGCTCTTGGGGTTATAATGTTTTTAATTCTCCCGTGTCTTTATGTCGCAATAAACATTGATATACACGGTTTGTAATTTATGTGTTGTTTTCGGGTTTTTATATCCTCCTTTATATTTCGGAGCTCCATGCTTCTGTTTTCTCTTCCCGACTTTAAATCAAGCGGATAATGATTTAGAATTTATAAATATAGAGTTTCGATTGGTTATAATGTTCTAAGCAGAAAAGAACGTGATAACACGATTTGATTTGTCAAATTATCAGAATCACTGTGTATAGAACTATCAAGAATATATATGTTTTTGATATGTTCAGAAGTTACGCAGAATGAAAGAGTTATGTAACATGGCACATGATGACGTTATGATCTGTGAATCATCACGTCCCATTAGAAACTTAGCATGACTTACTGTAACATAATCACGTTGATCAAGTGTCATTATATTATACTAACTCATGCTTCAGTTCCCAACATTACTTCAATAACATTCATATTTTAAGCTCGAAAGTTTACAGAATATGGAAACTAACAGTTTCTATATGATGTAATACTGATAGCACGAAGAGATTAATGATTTCAGATAAGAATAGTTATGAAAATATCTTCAGAAATATGGAGGATATTTATAATGAAAGATATGATAATATCTTTGAATATCTAAGATCAGAGGATGATAGAAACTATTGTCTGCAAGGGTTTAGAGTAAGGAGCAAGATATTCACTAAAGACTTTTTAGCAGACATTGAGTCATTTGGATTCTTTGAAGTCAAACTTATTCTGTGTGATTTGTCCACGGCTTTCTTCATAGTTTCACATAATCTGCTTTTCGGTACTAAATTTTCTATTGAATGTTTCCAATATAATGATACACAGGAAGCACGAAGAGGTATATAATTTCGGACGAGAATATTTATGAAAATATCCTCAGAAATATCGAAGATATTGATGATGATATTTTGGAATTTCTAAGTTCGATGGTTGATGGAGAAAGATTTTCCGCAAGATTCTAACATGACTTCGGAGCAAGATATTCTTTGAAGGTTTCATCAGATCCAGAATTACCTGAATTCTTTGAATATATGGTATGGTCCTTGTATTTATCCTCGGTCTCCTTCGTGGTTAGCTCAATCCGTTTTCCAGTTCCAACTTTTCTGAGCTTTTCCAACATACTATTCTTTATCATCAAACTTTCGATGATTATGGTCGTTTACGGTTGTCTATGGTTTCTGCTGCTTTATTCATCTTTTTCAACATTCAGAGTATTGATTTGTGACTGAGTGCTTTTCAGAATTCTAGAAGGAGAGATCATAATTCTAAGAGATAATGTCATACATATAACTGTTGATGTAGATATGCTGTGAGTTTTCAAAGTACTGATTGCTGATTCCAGGTAATTAGTATGGCAATTCTCGTTACAAGATGCGGATGAGTATATGATAGGGTTTCAATGAATAAATATAATGATTTGTCAGAGAGATTTAAGCCAAGAAGTAACGAGGTTGTTGGTATGTCTGCTGGTAATATGGTGGGATATAAAATAATTCTCTGGTATCAAAAGGGTAATCGTATATATCAGGATTATAGTAAGGTTACTTCGAATGAAAAGTCGAAGTTGACTTGCTGAAGCTGTGACAAAATTGGCTACCTTGAAAAGGGATCGCAAAGTTATTTTTGCTAATAAATGCCAAAGGATCTGACGCGGTTACGTGTTAAACTTTTACTCAGTTGCCGAGAGTTTCTCAGGTGCATAACTATATGCATAAATCTTTCCTTCCGTTAATGAAGTGCGGTTGATTCATCCTATCGATTGAGGTGTTTTTAAGAATCATGAAAGGTTTGAACGCAGATTGTAATCGTCAAGATACAAATGAGGTTTAAGATGAAATCAAGTGGCAAACTTGAAGAATTGTTTAGTTTCATATATTATAGTCAATATTTTAATTCATTTTAATTGTCCAATGTCATTAGTCTACAGTCGATAGTCCACAGTTGACAGTCCAATAATTCATTTTCATATATAATTTAATATATAATATTCGGATTAATTAATACGTATCGTGACCCGTGTACATGTCTCAGACTCGATCACAACTCAAAGTATATATATTATTATAGAATCAACCTCAACCCTGTATAGAGAACTCGATCATTACTGCATATAGAGTGTCTATGGTGATTCCAAATATATATATAGATGTGTCGATATGATATGTCAAAACCTTGTATACGTGTCCCGATATTTAAAGTGCGTAAAATAAATAACAGAAATTAAATGACGATAAATTAAATGCGTAAAGTAAATAACAAAAAAATCAAATGACGATAAATTAAAATTACGAGAATGTAATTGCGAGAATGTAAATTGCGAGAATGTAAATTACGAGAATTAAATTGCGATAAATAAAATGTAACCAGTTAGCTAGGAACAATTAGCTGGAACAGTTAGCGTGGTTTCTTAATAAAATTCCATATTGTTAATTAGTCTGTCTCTAATCAATTTTTATTGTGTCCAGTATTTCTTCATTATGCCACTTGTTGGATTCTGGTAAGTAAAAATCCAAATATGAAATTTAATTTGAATGAAAATGGTTATTCTGTGGTGAACGGATTCATATACCGATAGATGTAGGTAGGATGGTAATCGACCGTTGAATCAGATTCGAAGAATGTACAATGTAACTTATTAATGTGAAATCTTAAATATTTCTCGGGTATTACCCACCCGTTAAAATATTTCTACCATTAACAGTTTGTACGAAAGAATTTTTAATCACAATCCTTATGAAAATATATTTACATATATATTTTCTTCAGATGTAATTATGGATTTAATGAGTCAATGTGATATTAAACTCATCAGATTTACGATTGGAACTATGATACATAATCTCTAAAATATTAGAGTTTACATAATCGTCATGTCGAACGAAGATAAATGATGTAGAATGATTCGTGGAACGATAATTATACTCGAGGTACAGAATGAGATGTTGAGGCATGGATTGTTGAAACTTGGGTTGTTGGTGGTATTGGTGCCATTGGTGCTGAGGCTGGTGATGTTACTGGTGTTGGTGATACTGTTGATGATTGCAAATTGTATATCATGCTCTCTAAAGTTAATACTCGAGCTCGGAGTTCTCTAACTTCTTCTACTAACCCTGGTTGTTTATCAATGTGAGGTAGAGGTCAGATATCTTCTATAGTTCCGTTAATGGTAGTTTCAAGACGAAAAATTCTTGCAAATAGGGTATAAACGGTATTGCGAACGGGTTCGCCGGTAAGCGGGTCAAGTACTCCAAGGTTAGGTGGTAGATTTGATTCATGATATGGAGTACCTTCTTCCTTTCTCCATAGGGTGAGTATGTCGCGAACCCACCCCCATTTTCTCCAGTAATCACGGTAGTTGATTGGTTGGTGTGCTCCTGTTACGCTGTCTTCGGAGTCAGAGGAACTTGGTCGATTCGTAGAGGCCATCTTACGCGATCTCAGGAAAGATTTTTTTTTTGTATGAAGAGTTTAGTGACAGCAATTGATAGTTAGATGGTATTCTCAATGCATAATTTGCATAGATATATATAGTACCAGGATTCCTTAAATTAAGGAGAAATTTACTAGATACATCAGGCAAGGTCTACAGTAACATATACACTAAGATATGAATTAGGGAATACGTTAAGATACGAATGTTGTCTATACACTATTCATGCAATCATTGCAGTAAGATGTGTCTAGACTAAGAATAATAAGCAGGTAATTTCCTAAGGATGATAAGCAGATGATTTTAGACACAAAATGATATGCAAAACTTTTGACATGCAGACACGGTCGAAGTCCAGACTCACTAATGCATCATATCGACTTATCAGTTAGAAACACTAATGCAGACCTGGTTCGCTAAGACCACTGCCCTGATACCAACTGAAAGGACCCGTCCTAATCCATCCGGACAAAGTCCACATTGATTACAAACGATTCACAATAGTTGGTTACATCGCGAGGTACTTGACCTCTATATGATACATTTTACAAACATTGCATTCGTTTTGAAAAGACAAACTTCCCTACATCGAAAATTGACGAAATGCATAAAATTTCATAATATATCTAATTATAATTATGTTAATAATAATCATGATGAACTCGACGACTCGAATGCAACGTCTTTTGAAATATGTCATGAATGACTCCAAGTAATATCTTTAAAGTGAGCAAATGCACAGCGGAAGATTTCTTTCATACCTGAGAATAAACATGCTTTAAAGTGTCAACCAAAAGGTTGGTGAGTTCATTAGTTTAACATAAATAATCATTTCCATCATTTTAATAGACCACAAGATTTTCATTTCTCATAAACATACGTCCCATACATAGAGACAAAAATATCATTCATATGGATTGAACACCTGGTAACCGACATTAACAAGATGCATATATAAGAATATCCCCTATCAATCCGGGATCCTCCTTCGGACATGATATAAATTTTTAAGTACTAAAGCATCCGGTACTTTGGATGGGGCTTGTTGGGCCCGATAGATCTATCTTTAGAGTTCGCGTCAATTAGGGTGTCTGTTCCCTAATTCTTAGATTACCAGACTATATAAAAAAGGGCATATTCGATTTCGATAATTCAACCATATAATGTAGTTTCGATCACTTGTGTCTATTTCGTAAAGTATTTATAAAAGCAGCGCATGTATTCTCAGTCCCAAAAATATATATTGCAAAAGTATTTAAAAAGGGAATAATGAAACTCACATAATGAATTTTGTAGTAAAAATACATATGACTATTTTGAACAACTGAACAATGCAGGGTTGGCTTTGGATTCACGAACCTATATCAATTGTGTATTTACATTAAAAAGCATATTCGTAATCGGACAAAATTTAATTATTATTAGTGATATAGTTTTTATATTAATAACTTAGATTCATTTTATAATGTAAAAGCATTAATTTGTTATGTTATTTAGTTTGTGTATATGTTCAAAATGTTTAATATCTATATATTTATAGTTAATATGACATAAAAAAATATATATCATTAGTTTGTTACATATAAGTATTGATATACTATTGTTATTATGTTTGATATGTAGGTATATAAACTATTAATATAATTATAATATATATATTAAGTATATTTTAAGTACAAAATAGCTATTTGAAATAAAATGATAGTTTTGATTACTTGTAAAATATTAATTTCACTTGTTAATGAAAATCATGATACTGATTTTAGTAATTACATAATAATGATTCTTGCGATAATATAACTAATATTACTTATGTTAATTTTGTTCATAAAAAGATATTAATACTAATATCTATAATAATAATTTATATTATTTTCATATTCATCATAATAATACTAATATTAAAGTTTTGAAATTAATAATAATATCATAATTAATATTTATAATGATAACAATAATAGATATAACAGTTGTAGTTATTATAAAGTTAACAATTATGATACTTACAATAATAATTACCATACTAATTGTAATACTAGTATTTAGGATAATAGTAATACTATATTTATAATACTTTCAAAGTTATACATATAATCATGATAATCATTAATATTCAAATAATAATAACAATAATTATAATAACAATAATAGTAGTAATAATAAAAATAATAATGATAAAAGAAAAGGGATACTACCTCATAAGAGTTAAAAAAAAAATAGTTGCCCATGCCGAGGCTCGAACCCAAGACCTCTCAAACCCGACACCACCCTCTAAACCATCACGCCATGCTTTACTTTCTGATTTAATACGAATCTAATACTCATTTACTCGATATTTCTGTATCTCCTTCTCTTTTACCCCAAAGCTTAACCAGAGATCGAATTAGGTTATGAATTTATTTTATTAAGTTTTAAAATATTTACAGAAATGATTTAAAACTTGCACATTCAGATTAATAGACTTATAAACTCAAAAAAAAAAAAATTATACAGCAGCCAGCCTGCTGTTCCTCGTCGCAGGTCACAAACAAAAAAAAATTGATTTTTGAGTTTTACAAAGTTTTAGCAAAAGGTTATAAAACGACTTGTGTTTTAAATGATCCGTAAAAATGTTTCCAATCATCAATTGAACTCAAATCACGACATATATCTCGAATTTGATCACAAAACATTCGTTTGACTTTTATTTTCCAAACTTTGACTCCAAAATTCATGGTTGATTTCACAAATTAAAATTTGAAAATTAGCAGAAAGATTCATGATATGATTAAGAACACTTCCGCATTTTTACATTTTTAGGATTGAATCGAAATTTAAATTTTTGATTCTCACCTTCTTCGAACAGGGTACGAACTGGGTTTCTGTTTTCAATTGCTGTTTTCTTTCGAATTGCAGTGGTAACTAATTTATCTCAGTAGCTAAAGGATGTTGTATCATATATAATTAATCAATTGTTGTTTCGTAGTGTGATTGTGGTGACAGAATTTCACGGGTGGTGCAGTACATCAAATATAAAGAAGATAAGAAAGAAAGAAAAATAAACAAAAATATCTGATATTGATGTAAAAAAAATACGCGTGATAATCTATATTTATATTATGTTCTATCATTTATATTAATAATTAATATATTAATAATAATAATATTATTGATATTATCAATAATAGTAAAAATACTAATAATAATAATGTAGTGAATAATAATAACAATAATATCAAATAATTCTAATGATAAAATGATAGTAATATTAATAAAGATACTAATAGTAATATGGTAATATTATTAATAACAAAAATGATAATTTTGATAAGTTTGATAATAATAACAAAATGATAATAATACTATTATTAATGATTCTATAATAATAATAATATTACTCTTAGTATTATGAATAATAAAATTTCCTTAATAATATCCTATTTTATTTAATTCAGATGTTACATGTATATTTTTATAGTTTCAATTTATTTTATGTACTTACGTTTATATACATATATGTATACGTTCTTTTTATTTATTTACAAACAATTGTTCGTGAATCGTCGAAAGCGGTCGAAGGTCAAATACACTCATGAAAAGTAGTTCAAACTTTTTGAGACTCAATTTACTAGACTTTGTTTATTGTATCGGAAACATATAAGGATCAAGTTTAAATTTGGTCGGAATTTCCCGGGTCGTCACATTTGGTATTCCCCCTTGTTTTGGAGGCAGGTCGAATGATTCATCAGCAATCTGCTGGTAAGCTTCACCCAGCTCATTTTCAAAAACAAGGTTCAAAAACCTTGGAAAGGGGATTAAGTGTGTTCGTTTGGGTGCAAGCACCATTTCCCTTAACCTCAAGTAAATTTCACCGGCATAATCAATATTTTGATTGAACAGCATCCCATGACCAATCTTCAGCTCAAAATCTGAGCACTGATCAAAGCTCCCGGACTTCTGACTGATGCAATGGGTCAGCAAGCCAAAGAAGTAATTCCACAGAGGTGGCATCTGCTTCCTTAAGGGCATATGAGCCACTGGTCCATCAAACCCTATAATTTCCAGTATTTCTCTTCTAAACTCATCACTTGTTGGCGAATTAACAAATGGACCAATAGGTAATTGGAGAGCACGTCGGATGGCATCAACAGTGATGGAGCAGGCTAGGGTTTCAGTCACCATGCCATGAATACATGGAACATTCTGTTGAGTGGTGGACGTGGTGGAAGTATACCAGAATCTGGCCAAACAGGCCGGATAAAGACGAGAAGGTAATCCGGTAATAGCTGAAGCCAGTGGTGATTGTCGTATGTAATTGATAAGCGTATCATAGCCCATGTTGGCTTTGGATTTGAGAATTGAAAGGGCATGAGCAGCATTGCCTCTCGATAGGCGAATGGAAGAGTGTTCTGGTGCATTTACAGCCCTAACAAGGCTTGGGTGCAGGTTGAACAGAGGGCCCTGCACTACTTGTTCTTCGATGACCGGTGGTGGTTGCTGTTCCGGTTGTTGTTGTTCGACCGGTTGTTGTTGTTGTGGTTGTTGTTCCTCTGGCTGGTTTGTAGCAGGTGGTGATTGATGTTATTGTTATTCTACCATTGATGCTTTCGTAGAAGATGGATGTATGAATTGATTTGGGGATTTTTAGAGAGAAGAGTGTGAATTTGAAAACTGAATAACCGAAGGTTATTATGGAAGATAAAATACTCTTTTAACCGTTGTGATTGGATGAAAAAGGCAGGAGAGAGAAAATGGCAACTGCTATTAGCAGGCGTGTGGGCAGATGTGACAGACTGGCACACTCGAGGGGACACAGACTGTTGATTTGACGTATATATGGCTTGAACACTCATACCTCCCATTTAGCATTAAATGCAGCAGGTTTTAATTAAAAAATGATTTAAAAACCACAAAATAAGTTTTGTATTAAATACAAAATACTTTGTTACATTTAATATGTCAGAATTTAATTTAAATCATTGGGAGTAAATGAGTTTCAGATTTAAGGAATCATTTAATTTTGTGAGCTATTTATTATTTCAATTAAAAACATTTTGAGTAACCAAAGTTTAAAAGACCTTGTTGTGCTGAGTATTTTACATGTAGGCAGTAAGTTAACAAGAATGACTTACTGGTTTGCCCTACATGTTGTAGAGCCAGCACCCTAACAAAATTGTCTTTTATTTAAAGTTCAAGCATACCCAGCTCAGAGATGAGATAGTTAAAACGTCTCTCATCTAAGGGCTTTATGAATAGATCTGGTAACTGCTGGTCTGTTGAAATAAAATGTAGCTCCACATCTCCTTTTTGAACATGATCCCTTATGAAGTGATATCGAACGTCAATGTGCTTTGTTCTTGAATGCATCACAGGATTGTTGGTGATAGCTATTGCACTTGTGTTGTCACAGTAGATTGGAGTCTTTGTAACATGAACACCATAGTCTTTCAGCTGGCTTTGTATCCACAGTACTTGAGCAGTACAACTACCAGCAAAAACGTATTCTGCCTCAGTAGTAGATGTGGACACAGTATTTTGCTTTTTGCTCGTCCAGCTGACTAGCCTACCACCCAGTAATTGGCAACCACCAGTAGTACTTTTTCTGTCTATTTTACACCCTACAAAATAAACATCTTGGTCTTTGGGATACCAAAGACCACTTTTAGCAGTAGCTTTCAGATACCTAAATATCCTTTTAACTGCTAGCAAGTGTGACTCTTTAGGATCAGCTTGATATCTGGCACAGAGACATGTGGCAAACATAATATCTGGTCTGCTGGCTGTGAGATAAAGTAGGGATCCAATCATACCTCTATATTAAGTGATATTGACTGGTTCACCATTAAAATTAGCATCTATTTTAATAGTTGCTGCCATTGGGGTCCCTATATATTTTAAACAGGTCAGACCAAATTTCTTTAGCATATCTTTGATATATTTATCCTGACTTATAAAAATTCCATCATCAAGTTGTTTAATTTGCAATCCCAAAAAGTATTGCAAGTCTCTTTGTAAGCTCATTTCATATGTCTTTGACATAAGTTTTGAAAAATCTTGACAATGTTTCTCATTTTTAGATCCATAAATAATATCATCCACATATATCTGTACCAGCAAGAGATCACCATCTGTCTCTTTTGAGAACAGAGTGGTATCTATTATTCCAACTTTAAAACCTATACCAGTGAGATACACATGAAGTGTCTCATACCATGCTCTTGAAGCCTGTTTGAGGCAATAAAGAGCTTTGTCTAGCTTGTAGACATGGTCTGGATATTTACTGCTTACAAAACCAGGAGGCTGTTTGACATAAACTTCTTCTTGTAGCTTCCCATTTAGAAATGCGGATTTAACATCCATCTGGAATACCTTAAAGTTCATCTTAGCAGCATATGCCAAGAACAATTTGATAGCTTCCATCCTGGCCACTGGAGCATAAGTCTCTCCATAATCCAATCCTTCTTCCTGTTTGAACCCTTAAGCTACCAATCTTGCTTTGTATCTGATCACAATCCCATCTTCATCCATCTTGTTCTTGAAAACCCACTTGGTACCAATGATTTTCTTAGTTTCATCATCAGGTTTAGGTACCAAAGTCCAAACCTTATTCCTATCAAACTGGGAGATCTCTTCTTGCATAGCTCCTGCCCAGCTTGGATCTTTGATTGCTTCATCAGGACATTTAGGTTCAATGGTAGACACAAAATTTACATGCATACAGAAATTGATGGTTGCATGCCTTCTTGTTTTAACACCACTAGCCAGATTACTAATAACTTGCTCAATTGGATGCTCTTTTGTCCATCTAGTGTTATGAACTGAAAGGACCCGTCCTAATCCACCTGGACGAAGTCATCAACATTTGGTCCCATTGCGATGATCGGCTCCAAGTAATGTCCTTATATTGAGCAAATGCACAGCGGAAGACTTAATTCGTACCTGAGAATAAACATGCTTTAAAGTGTCAACCAAAAGGTTGGTGAGTTCATAGGTTTATCATAACAATCATTTCAATATGTTAATAGACCACAAGATTTCATAATCATAATCATAATACACTCGCAAGTGTATGTAAAGCATTCTAAGTGGTTGAGCACCTGGTAACCATACTTAACATTTAATCAACGTCGCATATTCCCTTTATTATGAAATCTCACTACACCGTACCAAGTGTAGTCACCAAAATGAAGTACTGTGCAACCATTGAATACTGGTCGTCCAGTCTGGTTGGGGTTGTCAGGCCCGATAGATCTATCAACAGGATTCGCGTTTACAATACCCATGTAAATAATAGTTACCAAGCTACAGGCAAATATGCCAGTGGTACAACTCAACGTAGAATATATTTTTAAGTACTTGTGTCTATTTTGTAAACATTTATAAAAGCAGCGCATGTATTCTCAGCCCAAAAATATATATTGCAAAAGCAATTAAAAAGGAAGCAAATGAAACTCACTTTTGCCTTGAAGGTATTTAATTCGACTTGGTATCCGATAGATATCACGAACCTAACCATATATATAATATATCAACATATTTTCTTTTTAAGTAATCGTTATATATATATATATATATATATATATATATATATATATATATATATATATATATATATATATATATATATATATATATATATATATATATATATATATATATATTTAATACTTTTAATATTTTCTTAGTCCGTAGTTAGCAGTCCGATGTTAGTGGTCCACAATTAGTTGCTTAAATAAAATAAATAAAGACCCCATCGTATTCGTATTGATCAGAATTAATCTTGAACCATGGTACCATGTTGTCAAATGACGTGTTGCGTACATAAAGTACCGTGTTGTCAAATGACGTGTTGCGTACAATCATGAGGTCTTATGATTAATCTTCTCGTGTTGTTTACGGGTGGTCCTGAAATATATAAAATCAAATCATAAGTATTTATATATAAAATATCATATTAATTAGAAAAGATATGATTAATTTACTTTTTCTCCAAATATTTGCGTAGCTAAACTAGCTTCGGATACCCAATCTTGTTTTAGTCGTAGTTTCTTCATTACAACTCCGTTTTTGTTGGTTCAACTTGCCACTTCCTTGGATCGAGTCAAATTTTAAGAATATGAACTGAAAATACCTTAGTTTGTATTCGAAATCATAGGTTTTAGGTCAAACTTTGGTGAAACTTATGAAAGTGATCATTTTCCATCATAAAAACAACATTTAATGATCATTTTTCTAAAAATACTTACATTTTGAGTTAAACCATGAAATTTTTATGTGTTAACATATTCATAAGAAATATCATTTTTCCAGAACATGAACTTCCAATTCAAAGTTCAAGATAGTTTTTAATTATCCAACCCAAAACAGCCCCCGGTTGCACTCCGACGACGTAGATTCAGTTTTTAAGATGTTCTTTGTAAAACCAAGTTATATCTTGTTAGGTTAGCATATTATTATGATATATTACAGGTCTTTAAGTGTTTTAAAAGTCAAGTTAGAAGGATCTATTTAGTTTGCGAAAAAGTTTGAAATCATTCAAACTATGTTCTTGTTGTTAAAATTTTATACCACAAAATAAGATAGCTATATGAATATGAATTGAATAAGATTATGAACAAGGTTACTACCTCAAGGTACTTGGATAAAGTTACTGAAAAAGATAAGAAATAATCTTGGAATAAAAGATTTGTGGAGTTAGATCAAAAGGTTGGAAGTAAACTTCTTCAAATGGGTGGTTATTTTGATATGTTCTTGAAAGAGTTTTCTTATGGTGTTTAAGGCTTGTAATTGAAGCTAAATGATGGGGAAAATGCTTGGAGATGATCAAGTATGAAGTTAGGAGTATTTTGAGAGAGAAATGAGGGTGTAGGTATGAGAAAATGGAGTGAAGAAATGGTGTTCATTTATAAAAACGTTTTTAGTTTATAAAGAAAGAAAAGGATTCCTAATTTTGTTTTCTTACTAATAATTCATACTACTTGACAAATTCTAGTTACCTCATATCTAGGGCAGTAATAATGTTGATTACGATGTTGATTTGATGTGTATATACCAATAGTAAATACGTATAGAAGCTGGGTATGATACGGGTACATATACCCTAGATATACGTATAGAAATCTTGAGGAAACGGAACGAGAATTCAAATATAGCTATCTTTTGTGAATATACTTATATTGTTTTATGTATTTAAGTCCTTAAAAAGTGATTAAATACATTATATATACGATACATGTATAAGCATTATAGATTATAAGTATATATATCAAAGAATGTTACGTATAGTTATCGTTTTGAAAACTTAAGTTAGTAGTTTCAAAATATACTTATAACTCATTGTCATTAGTACACAATGAGATGTTAAACCATCCTTAGATCATGTTAAATATATATAAATACATATATACACAAACGTATAATTATCGTATGTTATATAGTTCGTGATATCATCGGTCATATTGGACGGTCAAACGTTGTGTAAAACTCTTTTCAAAAACACAAGTCTCAACAATTTGGATTGCTTATCATGTTGGTATGGTTTAATTTATGTAAATATTAATCTCATAAGTATAATTTGGTTGGAAAATTCCGGGTCATTACATGAACAGGTGAGCTTGTCGTGGAACACACAGCATCTTGATCATCAGCTGGTTCAAAAGTATGAGCAGCAGTTGGAGATAGTTGTTCAGTATTAATGTAACCAGTACCAGCTTATGATCCTTCAGAACCAGTAGACCTATGCTCAAGTTGTAGGACTTCAGTAGAACCAGTAGGTCCACTAGGTTTAGACACAGGTGGAACAGAATGTTCCATCTCATCATCAGAGAACCCAGCAACATGGATTGGTGAGGGATTTGCAGCTGGTTCCTCTTCATCATCAAGAGCTTGCTGAGTAGGCTCTTCAAATAATAACTCTTCATCTTTTTGACTAGGAGATGAGGCTGGGGCAGTTTCATCAAATGTAACATTAATTGATTCTTCAAAACAACCCCTTCTTTTATTGAAAACCCTATATACCTTTGACATGTTGGAATATCTCAAGAATATACCTTCATCAGCCTTGGCATCAAACTTGCCCAGCTGATCCCTATTGTTTAGAATGAAACAGGGAGTGCCAAATACATGAAGAAATGAAATTAAGGGTTTTCTTCCTTTGAGAACTTCATAAGCAGTTTTCTGATGTCTTTTCACTATTAAAGATCTATTCTGGGTAAAACATGGTTCACAGCTTCTGCCCAATATGAATTTTTCAGCCCAGACTCAGCTAACATAGATCTTGCTACTTCAATGAGAGTTTTGTTTCTTATTTCTGCAACACCATTCTGTTGAGGTGTTCTCACAGCAGAAAAGTTCTGTGAAATACCTTTATCAGCACAAAATTCTTCTAATGTAGCATCTGAATTCTGTACCATGATCACTTCTTAGCTGTTTCACCAGTTGCCTATTTAAAAGCTCCATTCTTTTGATAAAATTGATAATTTTATCAGCAGCTTCACTCTTTTGCTTCAAAAAGAATACCCAGGTGTATCTGGAATATTCATCAACAATAACCAGTGTATACTTCTTCCCACTACAGCTGGCCACATTAACAGGACTAAAAAGATCCATATGAAGTAAATGAAATAGTTTCTCAACAGATGAGATTTGCTTTGATTTGAATGAGGCATGGTGATGTTTTCCTTTTTCACAACCAGGACACAGTCTGTCCTTTACATACGACATGGTGGGTAGCCTAGACACCAAACTTCTACTGGATAGTTTTGAATATCTTTGAAGTTGAGATGTGAGAGTCTCTTGTGCCATAACCATTTCAGGTTGTCTGCTGCCTTCGAATAGAAACAAGTATCAGTTGTTATGACTACTGTGTTCATGTCAATTTGATACATGTTTTCATGACATTTTGCAGTCAGCAGTGGCTTCCCTGTCTTATCAAAAATAGTGCCAATTTTTCTTCTGAATTAGACTATCTTGTTCTTGCTTGTTAGTTGGCTTATGCTGAGTAAATTATGTTTAAGCCCAACGACATATGAAACAATTGAGAATGTGACATTCCCATTAGTCAAAGTACCAAAACCCTTTGTGTAACCCAACGAATTATCTCCATATGAAACAACTGGACCATCTTTTTCTTGATAGTCCATCAGCAGGGACTTACATCCGATCATATGTCTCGAACAACCACTATCAAGATATCAGATTTGCTTGTTTTGAATGCCCTACACAGTAGCTAAGAGATTAGTTCTTTTAGGGAACCCATCCAAGGATGGGTTCTGGAAGGATCATCTTTGATGATCTCTTCCTGTCTGCTGGTTTGATTGAAGAAGCAGCAGCAGACGGGGTTGGGGTAAAAGGACACCGGTTGGCTAAGTGAAACTTGCTGCCACATTTGTAGCATTTTCTCACATTTGGTATCGGTGATGGGTCATACACATTGTAAAGGGGATCGGGGCGATGTTTGGTTACAGCCTCAATTAGCTGGTCAAGCTTGACTGTCATAATCTCAGTGATAGACAGCTCTTTATTCGAGTCCACTTTTGCTTTTCCCATAAGGGCAGCTTTCTTCTTGGAACCAGTACCATAGTCATGACGTATTGCTTTGCCTTTATCATTTGACGAGCCAGCGTGGGAAGTTACTGGCTTTTCAACTGAAGCTGATGAGCTAGAAGTAGTTTTTCCTGCTGCCTTGAACTTGCCAGTATTACGTTTGACTGGCTTGTCTGCAGCTACTGGTGGACCATTAAGTTTGTCATCAGCTGGCTCAGCACAAATGGAGCTCGAACACGAAGGGGAATAAGTTGGTTTAATTTTTCTAAGATTATTTTCAGTGATTTCCCTTTTGATACGTCTTTCTTTTGGAGTCATGTAGTAGATGCTTGAGGGGTCGATAGTCTCATCAATTGAGGTACTGGCTTCTCTTGCTTTAACTTCATCCTCCAAAATTTCTTTCATGGCAGGTGGTGGGGACACAGTAGGTCTAACAAACTTATTTGTCAAGACCTTTTTACCCTTAACTATCTTGACAAAAGTATTTGGCAAGACAGCTTCAGGATCTGTTTCAAAAATTGGGTCCATGAAAGTAACTTCTGCAATAGCAGCAGCAGCAGCATAGTCACCAGCAAAGAAAGCTTCAACTTGGGCAGGCACCTGCTCGTTAATACACTTTGCTGTGCGTTGAGTAGATGTACACCACGAAGCAACAACCTTTTTAAGATTATCCAGCTGGTTCTTAACTTCTGCTGCCTCAATGTGCAGAGACCTTAAAGCAAAGTTTTGTTTTTCAAGTTTGAAAATATCATCTTTCAAGATTTTAATTTCTTCATTTTTGCATTTAAGTTTCTCATTTAAAGATTTGTTATCAGTTTTCAAAACTTCTTCACGTTTGCTGCCTCTACATAAGTCAACTCTTAGGTAGTCAAACATTCCGGCCTTTTCATCATCAGTATAAGTTAGAAAATTATCAACCTTATACATCAATTCAGTTTTCCATTGAGGAGAATCTCTTTTCTGATCAGCTTCCCTCATATCAGCCAAAAACATGCTACCACTATCATCCTCATCAGACTTCTTGACCTCCTTGGCCATTAAACACAACTTCTTTTCTGGAGCATAACCAGCACCATCATCATCAGTATCACTATCAGAGGAAGACGACGAGCTGGTTTCATCCCAATCATGATGCTCAGCAACTAGAACCTTTTCTGGCTTTTTACCCTTCTTATCAGTCTTAGCACTTTCCTTCATCTGAGCTTTCATAGCTTTGTACTTGTTCTTGTACTTGTCAGCTTTTGAGAAAGAGTTAGCATGTGAAGTTGAAGGTTTCCTGGACATGCATTCAGCAGCAAAATGTCCAACCTTCCCACAATTATAACACTCAGATTTAGGACCCTTAACTGACTTGCTGCTATACCTAGCACTCGGTTTCTTACTCCCTTTGTATGACTTGCTGGTTCTATTACGATTGAACCTTTTGAACTGCCTGGCCAGCAAAGCCATACCTTCAGCAACCCCTTCTGCATCACTTTCATCGTCATTGCTTTCTTCAGACACAGTACCACTATCCACATCACTCTCAGCTGACTCTTCTTCTGCCAACAACTTTTGAACCAGTAAAGCCTTTTGAGCTTTCTTTTTAGCAGCAGCAATAAGAGCAGTATCATCTATCTTAGAAGATTTTGAAGTGGTGGGGGCAGACCTAAAGTTTTCTTTCAAGTTAAGTTCAAATTTAGCCTCTGCCTTCTCATGGTTCCAAAGTGAACTGTAGAGAGAAGACATGTTAAAGTTCTTTAGGGTCTGAGTGGTTCTTAAGGGGTCAGTAACAGATTTCCATTTAGTAGGCAGTGAATCTATGAATTTGTTAACTTGTTCAAACTCAGTATAGGTGACATTCAAAGTGATCAGGTCATCAATCAAGGAGTTAAACCTAATGAAGGTTTGCTTAAGGGTTTCGTTCTTGTATGCAAAGAACATTTCATATTCTCGTTTTAAAGCAATCATTCTGTTCTGCCTAACTTCTCCCATACCCTCATAGGTAACATCTAGATAGTCCAACATAAGATTGGCATTTTCTTTTCCCTTAATCAGTTTGAACAGTGGGTTAGGCAAAGTTATAGCTAACAAGGTTCTGATCTTAGGGTCAAGTCCAACACGACGTTTATCCTCAGCATCCCATCTGGAAGGGGTGAGAATAACCTCTCTGCCAGGAACAGCAGGAGTGTCAGCTATAGCTGGTGCACTACCAATAGTTTCAGTATGTACAAATGAACCATCTGTGGCAATACCAGGCATGAGTGGGTCAATAGACTCAAGGTGAAGCATGAATCTTGCTTTCCAAGTTTCATACTCATCTTCATCAAATTTGAGTGGTCTATTGGATGAGCCATTTTCAAGGTAAGCTGTATTAGAATATGCAGCCATGAGAGAATTCAGATCCAAGATATTAATTATCAAGACTGAAGCTCTGATACCAGTTGTTGGTCCCTTGATAACAACAGGAGTATTGTAGAGGGAGGTGAATAAAATTTCTTTTAAGATAACTTAACAATTAAACTCGATTAGTATTCAAGCATGCAAATAAGTAGAGTCACATGTAATTTTCAATAGTTATTCTTTATTGATTGAATCACAAAGAATCACAACTATCCTTGGTGGAATGATAGTTGGTTGATACAGATTACCTAGATTATAGCTAAGAGGTAAACTAACAGCTATTACACGTTTTGACTCTATAAAAACAAAACCACACCACTAGTTGTTACAATAGTGGATACAATAATTATAGTAGTCATATTAACCGTGTAATGGTTCTATTATCCACTGGTACATAGGATGTCTGTACTTGTGGAGACAACTACATCAGAGAGCATGCTCTCTTCTTTCCTCTTTGGTAGCTATTTGCAGGAACACCCCAATTCGATTTGGCACCACTATTTGATTAAACAAATAGAATGTTGTGTTCCCTAGGTGAAGACAAAGTATAACCCATGTCTGTACATGCGTTAAACTTCTGCATTCCCACTTGGTCTTGTAAGGTCACTTGTCAGCCGCCGACGCGTGTCCTTTTCTGTTCAACTTTGTCTTTGACTGCTGTTGAATAGTACCATTGATGTAGACCACTCGGGAAACCACTATGCTTATAATGGAGCATAGCTATCTTGTGTAGTGAGCTGCATTCCAGCTATGCTGGTCCTTCATTGCTGAGCCACTTCATGTTCTTGATTAGCTGAGTACACATCCTGTGCTGATTGAAGAACACTGTCTACCTTGTACTGGTAGACTGAGCAGCAAACTAAACACTCGACACAGCAATATCTGCTGTCTATACATAAACAAACTTGTGCTGACTGCACATAACATTTTAGTGCAAATAAATTACAGTTTTGTCATAATTAAATCCTTAATTATTTTGGGGACTCAACAGATACATATAGTTATAATAAGAAAATAATTAGCAGTGAAGTAGTGGAACTGGACTATAAATTTTATAAGGATTACCTTAAGAAACTCAACAAAGCTGTCAGATTTATTGACAGGATCGTCAAGAAAAGTTTGCAGACCGGCTAGCGGCACGGATGGTAGTTGGGTAAAAAAATTAAAGATTGTGTTGTGTCATTTCCTTTAGGGGTACGTAGATTATAGAAAGGTGGGGTTTCAAAAGTATCACCATCAGTTTCTTCATCATTGTCGTCATCATTATCATCTTCTTCTACCTCAGAAAACTCAGTAATATTACCACCAACAGTGGTTTCATCATCATGCTCTTTTTGAGGAATCATCTCTATGATATACAAAGATAAATGAGTATACAACATAGTAGCAACATAACTTGACAGTACCATTTACAACAATACAGATAAGAAACATACTTCTCCTTTTTGGCTTCTCAGTAGCTTCACTCATTGGATGATTCAGGAGTAGTTTCAATCATTTCAACATCAGGAGATGGCTGACTAACATTGCCATCTCCACCCTCAACAGGCCGCTCAGGTCTCTTTAGTTGTACCTTGAATTGAGCATCCTTGGCTTTGTCAGCTTCAATTTTAGTAAGAGTTTTTGGCCGTTCAGAAACAACAAGGGGATCCAAGTTGGTTTTCTTAAAAGTCCTGTAAACCTGCATCTCTCCTTCTACAACAGATAACATACAAACAGGCAGAGACATGTATATGAGAACACATATAACCAATGATAGCACAATCTAGACAGAGTATATTAATAAAGGTGCCTACCATGGCCTTCCCAGCGCATCACCGGCACGTATCCAATACGCCAATTGTCACTCATTCCGCCGAGAACTAAGATGGCTTCATATTCACTATATGACCTTTGTGGAAGCTCTAGTGCTTTCCAATATTCAACCGTCACCTTCTCATCCTCAGATAAAGTGATCGATTACTCAATCCTATTTTTTTCTTCCTTCACTTTCAAACATTAGCCCAAGCATCATTAATGACCCTTTCATTAACAAAAAAGTAGGGCTCTTTCCAATTTTTCAAAGAAGATTCCTTCACCCCAGTAAAAGCGTTATTTAGCTTGTAGTCAAAAGTATACCAACACTTGCTAACTAATCGAGTTCTAAACAATTCATGAAAAATATTTACATTTGCTTCTTCTTCTACTGCATTATAGTACATTTAAAAAAGTATAATTTTTTTTAACCCTAGCGGATGAATTTAACTAAGACCTATTCCATAATGGGCAAGAATTTTTTGAACAAAGGAAGAAAGAGGAATACGGAGATTTCCTACAGTTAATTGAAGCTTATAGAGGGTGATCATCTTCTCAGGAGGGTTATTGGCCCTATCGCTAGAAGAAGGAATCAGAGGGTTTAGTAATATAAGGTTTCTATGCTCTCGGCATAACTGGTCTATTTCAGCCTCGGTGATACTGGAGGGAATAATACTCACATCACGATTGTCTCTTTGGAAAGAAGTTGTAAGACCCTAAACCCAAGTGTACAGGTGTACATAAACGTTGGATATTTAAACTTAATTAAACAGAAACTGACATGCTGAGTTTAAGCTTGTGCGCGCCGCGCAAAAGCAGTGGTGCGCGCCGCGCACCTATCCTGCGACAGAAATCTGCTTTTTGCTATTTTTAGTTAAATGAAGGGTATTTTGGTCTTTTCACTTGAGACCGGATGTGTAGCCATATTATCAGTTTGGGATCCAATTTTGGATCATATTTCAAATCCACAAACACTCTCATTTCATTCTTAAAGAGAGAAAGAGAGAGATTTCTAGTGTGAGATTTGGAGATTTGGGGAAGAAGGAGCTTGAATTGATCAAAAGTTCAAGTGTTAAAGTTGCTCATCTCTTCTTTGGCTACGTTTTGGTAGTGTTGGTAAGTTCTAACTTTAAATTTCAATTGTTAGATTTGATTTCCAAGTTAGGGTTTTGATTTGGGTGTTCTTGAGTAAACCCAATAGTTGATAATTGGGTGTTTGAGCTAGTAAATAGTGTTGATGACCATTGTTGGAGGGTTTTGGGTTGGATGATGAAATTGATTAGTTGATAATCATGTTTGAGTGTTAAAATCACTAGTTCACTTAGGTTATAAGTGATTAATTGTGTAAGCTTGCAAATGGGTGTTTTGACTTGAGATTAGGTCAAAATGGGTTTTGTGTAAATTGATGTAAGTAATATGTTTTAATGATGAAACCTCATGTTAAATGAGTTGTTGGAACATAATCACTAGTTGATTGTGATTATGAGGGGTTTTCGGGTGAGTTTTGACTTAGTCAATTGGAAGTAAATGCTAATGGGTCAAAATTTGCACTTATGGTGTTTTGGGCATAAGCTAGAGTGTTTAGCTTATTTGTTTGTGAATTACTTAGGTGATTTGCATTTGGACGTTTAGGAGCTCAAGCGGGATTGCTTTTCAAGTAATCGAGGTGAGTGGAATATTTATACGTTTATGTATATAATTTGGTTGCTTGTGTGCGGCGTAGTAAGTGACATCCGTTAGGATTCACTTTTCGGGGACCACAATTGGGTTGAAAAATATAGTGAGTGATATCCGTATGGATAGCTCTTCATTGGCTATATTTGGTTGTGATATGTGGTGAGTGATATCCGGAAGGAATAACTCTTTGTCGGCCACGATTGGAGGTGAGGCATGTGATGAGTGATTAATGTTTGACCTATCGCTCTTCGTGGGTAACATGTGTATGTTTGGTTATGTAGCGAGTGATTAATGGTTGACCTATCACTCTTCGTCGGCTACATGTGTGTGTTTGGTTATGTGACGAGTGATTAATGCTTGACCTATCACTCTTCGTCGGTCACATGTGTATATTTGGTTATGTGGTGAGTGATTAATGTTTGACCTATCGTTCTTCTTCAGCCACATATGTGTGTTAAGGTAAGTGGTGAGTGTTATCCGTTTGGGGATCCGCTCTTCGTTGGCCACTTATCGTTGGATGGTAAGCGGTTTCGCTTTTCGTCGGCCATCCTTGTGATTGAGGTAAGTGTTAACGTTTTGGTTGCACTTTTGGTCGGCCTCATGGTGCGTAGTGGTGAGTGGTAATGATTTTGACCTACCGCTCTTTGTCGGCCACGTACGCGTTGCGATGGGTGGTGAGTGGTTAACGTATTTGACCTACCGCTCTTCGTAGGCCACCATCGAGTCGAATGTCGACATTGTGTATGTTGGGGTGTGTAAGTTTCACTAGCATTGTACGTATTTTTATTGTTGGCACGTACTATTGTTGAGATCTCTATGCTATTGGTGTTGACTCGTTGTACGTATGATTATTCGATTATTGCGGTTTGCTAATGATATTGCGTTGTTTGTGTAGGTGTATGCAAGTGATTGAATTATGTATGTATGCGTATAAGTATTGCATTCACTACGCATTATCTTACCCTCTCGTTGTTTACATTTTTAGGTTCGGAGGCTGACGTGGCAAGGGTATGCTCGGGATTAGATGATTTCCCCTTTTGATGCTTGCTTGGATTACTTTTGATTTCGACTTAGGATTGAGTAGTTTATCCCCAAACATCATGCTCGTAGTTTTGTTTGGAACTTAAACTCATGTAGTCGAAAACTTGTATTTTGTACGAAAGTCGTAAAACGGCCGATGTGAGCCCGGTGTCGTAAAACTTGTTTTATTATTGAAACGTGTTAGTTTTACATATTATAATATATTGTGAAAATCGTTTAGTCTAAAAGTGTCGGGAAGTGGGAGATCATAAAACGAAAATGGGAAATTTCGGATAGAACCTGGAATGGCTTGTGCGCGCCGCCCACAGATGGGGCTGCGCGCCGCGCACCCTTACTGAAAAAAATAAAAAAAAAAATTATTTCGCGTATTCGGTTGGATAACGGGTTGGGTCGTTACAGAAGTGCTGCTGGATTCAGCCATGATAGTGCACAAAATAAAAGAAATACAAACAGAGAAGAAAGATGAGCAATAACTGACCTTGCATGAATCAAATCGCTAAAATGAGTAATTGTAAATATCTTCAAAGCAAATGGTCAGTTTTCGGAGAAGGAAAAAGGAAAGGGAAATGGGTTATTTATAGTCAAACAAATGGATGATGAAAGGATGAGATTGAGACACGTGTATGAGCCGGATTAATTGGGCAACAATTTAAAATTCGAAAATAAATCAAAAAGATTTTTGGGGGCAAATTCATAATTGGAAACATGACGTCAGCACAGAAAAATAGACGGCTACAACAGTTTTGTGTCTTCGAGAAAAAATGCATCTTTTATTTTTAGTTTAATGACTTTATTTTTTGCAAAAATAATGACATTAAACTGGGGTGACTTTTTGGTGTATCCTAGGGGATACACGTATAAAAACATCATTTTTATATAGAAAAATGGATCAAAGAGCACAAAAGATAACAAGATTTGGTGGTTTTCAGTATTTGCCGCCAAGCGTACAGCAGGCCGCCCAGTGTCAAGTGTAAGCCCTGCAGGTAGCTTCAATGCTTAAACCCTTTTACTCAGCATGTGAACGACACGCAGCTACGTCAGCACATGTCACTGACCTTCCGGATACTTCGCATAACAGAATTAATCAGCGATTGACACGTGTATCCCGAGAATTTCGGACATTCTACGCCTATAAATAGACCCCCTGGGTCACCACATTTGACATCGGAACTTCAGTGAGAGAGAAGTATACTTTCTCTCACACACAGTTCTTTCTCACTCTAAACGCACATTAGCTGCTTAGCAGCAATACCTAAATGGATCAATTACAGATTGATCCCCAGATTGATTGAGGCCACCCCACGGATCTCTCATCCGTGTTCCAGGTCTGCAGAGATTACTTTTCGAGGGCAAACATCAATCAACATCACACGCAACATGCTAGGCAGGTATTGTCTTGTACTGGTACCTTACAGCCGCTCCACGGAAAATTGTACCAACAAAGCATATCAACATGATTCGGCCTCGTATGATCCAGTTGTCGAGAGGTCATTTTTCAGGAAAATGAATTTCAAGGTTGATCGGGTTTTCTTCTTTTTAAATACTTCACAAACTATTCACGAAACATGCACTACAAAGAAAGGTTCATTTTGTGATGCATTCATTTTTAACACTTTAAATTGTAGAAAACGACATGGGTCACAAAATGAACCTTTCTTGACGGCTTTCCCTCGACCCTTCATGCCTGCTCACTTGGAAGCGGGACCCCAACTAGGGATGATGCCCCTTAGACCCGGGGTGCACTTATAAAGACCCGTCCTAATCCATAAGAATGAATACAATAACATATGATTACATCGCGAGGTATTTGACCTATATATGATATATTTTACGAACATTGCATTCGTTTTTAAAGACAAACTTTCATTACATTAAAAGTTGACAGGCATGCATACCATTTCATAATATCCATCTATAAATGATCTAATCTGTCATTTACTTAATCATAATCTTTACTGAACTCAACGACTTGAATGCAACGTCTTTCGAAATATGCCATGAATGACTCCAAGTAATATCCTTAAAACGAGCTAATGCACAGCGAAAGATTTCTTTAATACCTGAGAATAAACATGCTTTAAAGTGTTAACCAAAAGGTTGGTGAGTTCATTAGTTTAACATAAATAATCATTTCCATCATTTTAATAGACCACAAGATTTCCATTTCCATTTCTCATAAATATACGTCCCATGTATAGAGACAAAAATAATTCATATGGTGAACACCTGGTAACCGACATTAACAAGATGCATATAAGAATATCCCCTATCATTCCGGGAAATCCTTCGGACATGATAAAAACGAATTCGAAGTACTAAAGCATCTGGTACTTTGGATGGGGTTCGTTAGGCCCAATAGATCTATCTTTAGGATTCGCGTCAATTAGTAGATCTGTTTACTAATTCTTAGGCTACCAAGCAAAAGGGGCATATTCGGCTTCGATCATTCACCCATATAATGTAGTTTCGATTACATGTGTTTATTTCGTAAAACATTTATAAAAGCGCATGTATTATCAGTCCCAAAAATATATATTGCAAAAGCATTTAAAAAGGGAGTAATGAAACTCACAATACTGTATTTTATAGTAAAAATACACATGACGATATTGAACAACTGAACAATGTAGGGTTGGCCTCGGATTCACGAACCTATATCCAGTATATATATTAAAACATATAATCGTAATCGAATAAGTTTATATATTTTATTAGTAATAATATACTTGTTATTTTAGTAAACAATTATTTGTTACATTAATTAAATATATTTATTATATGTTTTAATTAAAATAAAAAAATTAATAATGTCAATTTGTTAAATACTTATTAATACATTATATAGTTCTAGTATATCTATACAAAATGTTATATTATGATTATTTGATGATTATACTAGCATAGGTTTTATCCAAAAAATTTTCATTGTATATATATATATGTTTATTCATATATATATATATATATATATATATATATATATATATTTATAAACAGTATATATATATATATATATATATATATATATATATATATATATATATATATATATATATATATATATATATATTTATATTTATAAACAGTAGTTATATTTTTAACTCACGTCTTATAAACATATTTACCATTTTACTAATGTTTCATTAATCTATATTAAGCTATATATATATATATATATATATATATATATATATATATATATATATATATATATATATATATATATATATATATATATATATACATAATCCTCATTTATAGCTGTAATATATTTTGTATCTTAATATATGCCTAATTTATATGTAACTAACATTTACACTTTAAGGTTATAATAGTCGTTATATATTAAAAGTAGGTTCATATCAATACTTATATTAAAGTTTAACCTTATGAGTCTTATATATATATATATATATATATATATATATATATATATATATATATATATATATAGGTTACATATAACTATATATTTTTAATCATCGCAAATCCTAATCTTCAAGCTATCCTATTATATATATATATATATATATATATATATATATATATATATATATATATATATATATATATATATATATATATATATATATATATTCATACCTAATCCCTTATACTTATCTTTTATTTACAATCATATTCATATTATAAATTTATTTTCATATTTATCATAGGGTTATCATTAACATTTACAATAATAATAATAATAATAATAATAATAATAATAATAATAATAATAATAATAATAATAATAATAATAATAATAAAGGTGATAGTAATACTACCTCATAGAAGTAGTCTTTAAAAAAATGCCCAAGTCCGAGTTTGAACCCGCGACGTCCCGCTAATAATAATAATAATAATAATAATAATAATAATAATAATAATAATAATAATAATAATAATAATAATAAAAATAATAATAATAATAATAATAATAATAATAATAATAATAATAATAAAGGTGATAGTAATACTACCTCATAGAAGTAGTCTTTAAAAAAATGCCCAAGTCCGGGTTTGAACCCGCGACGTCCCGCTAACCCGATAACATCCTTAACCATTGAATCGTTGCTTACTTCCTAGTAATAACTCGATAATTCATACTATCATCATCATTATCATTAACTTTTTCGTTTTCTAACCATCATCATTATTTTATATTATTATCAACATAAAATCATAACAACATGCATATAATCATCGAACATCATTTCATCTTGTTACCATATCCAAACCATTATCCTCCTAATCATTACTAACCCGAAATCATTATCATAATCATTTTTCATGAACATCATCAATCATCATCTAACCGTCCTCATCATATCATCATAACCAACCCTATAAATTAACCCGCCATTTTGGCCCCATAAGTGGCAAGTGGCTTCGGCAGAAAAGGAAAAACAAGAAAACTGGTGTAGCAGTCCAAAAGAACAGAAGTCTCGACCCAATAAGAAAGGAAGTGTCGGCCCAGGTAGCTAGCAGTCCACTAACAGCTCGTTTACAGCCTCAGTCAATCAAATGTATGTCGATAAAACAATGAGGGTGTACGTGTGTTTTAGGATCCAAGAAAAACAAACAAAACGTTTCTATCCTGACCCCTCCCATGGTTATTTTAATCATTCAACAACTATCAATCAATCTATTCGTTTTCTTTTTAATCAATTGGGGTTATTCTTCTTTTACAGCTCAACATACCACCATCGATCTTCATTATCACACCTCATTAAATTCGTAGATTTAATTAGGGAATAAGTAGCAGCGACGACAATAAGCAGAGGTGGGTCTTACAGTTCAATTAAAACTCCATTATTCTCTTTCGCATGTTATTGTTGAAAAAAAAAGAACGCGAGTATAGCAGCAGGAATTAAGCAGTAATAGGGTTGTGAGGCTGTGTTCGATTTAAAGATGTAAAACAGGAATATTTAAATAGGTAACAGGTGTCGGTTTGGTTTTAGTTATTGAAGTTATGGGTGTCGAACAAAAACAATGGAAAATGTTATGCAGTAGCAGTCGATAACAATATAAACGGGTTTTGATTTCCAACGTTCATAAAGAGAGTGGCTTAAGTTCACGATGGTTAAAATCATAGCATCATTCAACAGAATAGTCTCGTAGCAGCAGGATAACATCCGTAAAAATAGGAAACATGTAGCGGTTATGTGTGATTTTGAGATTTTAACTATGAGTCTTATAGTAACGAACAGTGACTAGTATTGGGTTTGTGGTTTTCGTGGTGTTTTTGATCGTTTGAAGGTGTTTTACAAAGGAGAGGGAGAGAGAGTGGAAAGTGTGATCAAGAGTGCAAATGTTCGGTTGTGGGTTTCGATAGCAACAACAAAAGTTTGATTTATGGTATTCGACAGGCTGTAACAGTTAGGGTGGTGATAGGTGTCAGTTGTAGATGTTTGATATAACCGTATAGCAGCAAACAAGGTGGGTTTAGATGGTGTTAAGTTGGCGGGTGTAGTGGTGGCTCTTTTGTTTGAAGATGGTGGTGGAGCTTCGGTTTGTAACCATAGCAACCGTAGTCGAGTTTACATGGGTTTGGCAAAAGAAATAGGAAATCATGCCAAAATTCAAAAACATTTCGATGGTAGCTTGATGGTGTCGTGGTGGTGACTGTGGTTGTCGAAGGTAGCGAGCATAAAGGTGAGAGCCGAAGATGGTGTGTGATGGTTGTTTTGGGTTTATGGATTTTACAGAAACATAGAATGAAGAAGGTGATGTGGTTTATTAGGTGTCTTGTAGGCAAGGTTGAAAAAGACGTGGGACGGGGCCGAAACATTAGCGACCTCAAAATGTCGCAACGGAAAAAACGGGGTCGAAACGGATGTTGACTAACGTTGACTTATAAATAAATATATAAAAATATATATATTTATATACATATAAATATAAAGTTGACCCTTTTTCCGTTTTTGACCTTTTTTCCGTTTTTTTCCGTCTTTGACCGTTTTTTTCCTATTTTTTAGCTTTGTTGACCGTCTTTTTTTCCGTTTCAAGGTCCGTTGCAACGATACTAAGGCAAATCCGTTGTGGCGTCTGTTGCGGCGCCCGTTTCGGCCGTCTTTTACAACACTGCTTGTAGGTATATAATACATATCAATAACTCAGTGGAATGAAGAAAGCAACACAAACCAATCACATTAACCTTCATTTTAATAATAAGTAATTAGATTAAAAACTTGTGAAAATGTATCTAGCAGCCTTCAATTTTTGTTCTCATCTATCGACACTCTTAACGAAGTGTTATATCGTGCCCCGTTGATTAATTCAGTGACGGATAAAAGTCTTTGAAAAAATCTCATACTTTTAAATTAACTAAATTTATTTATTTTGGTCATTACGGTATAAAATTCGATCATTAATTATTAAATAAATTTTACATTAATTATTCACTCCCAATCCCAAGTAAAATATAAAAAGTTTTAAAATTTAATAAATAGCTCCTAAATACATTTTTACTAAGCCTATAATTTATAAAACTCATTTTCGGATCACCGTTTATTTTAAAATCACATAAGTTTGAATTAAACCTCTCTAAATAATAATCAAAACGTACAACGACTATTACAATCATTTAATATTTATTTTTAATATATTTTTTTTATATATAGTTATGTTTTAAATAATAATTATTATAATATAAATCTTATTTTATTTTGCATAGTAATTTCTAAAAATTGAATCGTATAACATTTCAAATTAATTAGTATATAGGTATATATTTAAATATGTACATATCTATTTATAAATAGTTGTTCGTGAATCGTCGAGAACGGTCGATGGTCAATTGAACAGTTCAAAATTTTGAGACTCAACCTAATAGACTTTGCTTATCGTGTCGAGATCATATAAAGATCAAGTTTAAATTTGGTCAGAAATTTTCGGGTCGTCACAGTACCTACCCGTTAAAGAAATTTCATCCCGAAATTTGAATGAGGCGGCCATGGCTAACAATAAGATTGTTATTATGACAAAAATGAGTTGATACATTGGGTTTTATTACCATTGAGTAATAAGGATCAAATAATTCGATTACTCGAAGTGTATGAGTGAAGTTATCACGAAAGAGTGAAATGAATGAAATAAAGATTCGTCATAACTTTTGACGTAGTCACGTTTGAATTCCGGAATTCAAGGGATTTCAAAGAAAATCTTCGAAATCTAAAAGATTTGATTCTTCGGCGAATAAGGAACTCAAGATCTCTATAATTAATTATGGTGATTTGCCTCGATTACTCTGTCTGATATTTCCATTATAAATTAAACTTTTTCCGTTCCCTTATTTTCACCATTCCTATACTTTCTTTCTTAGTTCATACATCCAAAAGATTGTGAAGATGCTTAATCCAGTTCTAATCCTTGATATTTTCCTAATTATCATTTCTGTCATTCTTCTTTTCAATCTTCCACTAGAAAAATCTGTTTCCATCTATTATTACTTTGGGGTGATGCTATTCTTAATTCTACCGTGTCTTTATATTGCTATTCGTATTAATATCCACAGTTTGTAACCTCCGTGTTACTATTGGGCTTTATGTTTTCTCTTATATTTTGGAGCTCTTTGCCTTTTTATTCTCCTCTCGACCTCTAGTAAAGCGAGTAATGGTCCAGAATTCGTAAGTATGGAGTTTCGAATGAACTTAATGTTCTAAACGAGAAAGAACGTAATAGCACGATTTGATTTGTCAAATTACCAGAATCACTGAGAATAGAACTATCAAGAATATATTTTCTTGATATGTTCAGAAGTTAATCAGAATGAAAGAGTTATGTAACATGACACATGATGACGTTATAATCTGTGAATCATCATGTTTCATTTAGAAACTCAGCATGACTTACTGTAATATAATCACGTTGATCAAGTGTCATTATATTATACTAACTCATGCATCAGTTCCCAACATTACTTCAATAACATTCATATTTTAAGCTCGAAAGTTACAGAATATAGAAACTAACAGTTTCTATATGATGTAACACTGATAGCACGAAGAGATTAATGATTTCAGATAAGAATAGTTATGAAAATATCTTCAGAAATATGGAGGATATTTATAATGAAAGATACGATGATATCTTAGAATTTCTAATATCGAAGGATGGTGAAGAAAATTTGTCCGTAAGAGTTTGGAGTCAGAAGCAAGGTATTCGCTAAAGATTTCATCAGAAACAGAATCATCAGGATTCTTAATGTACAAGTTTAGTCCTTGTGATTTGTTCAGAGACTGCTTCGTAGTTTGCTCAATCAGTTTTTCAGTTTCAAACTTTTTCTGAGCTTTGCCAACATACAATTCTTTATCATCAACTTTTGGCTGTTGAGGTCGTTTACAGTTTTTGTTGCTTCATTCAACTTTTTAAAATTCAGAGCATTAATTCGCAGACTGGGTGCTTTTCAGAATTTCAGAATGGAAGATCATAGTTCTAAGAAATAAATGTTATATGGATACATATACCTCTTGATGTGGAAACATTGCGAGACTCACAATACAGATTTACTGATTTCCGGTAATTGGTATGGCAATTCTTGTTACAAGATGCGGATGAGTACATGATGAGACTTCAATAGATAAATATAGTGATTTGCCGGAGAGATTTAAGCCAAGGAGCAACGAGGTTGCTGGTACGTCTGCTGGTAATATGATGGAATATAAAAGGTTCCCCAGTAACAATAAAAGAGCACGCATATATATCAAGGTTATAATAAGGTTGTTTAGAACGAAAAGTCGAAGTTGAATTGTTGGAGCTGTGACAAAACTGGCTATCTCGAACAGGAATTGCAAAGTTATTTTCGGTAATAATAACGCTAAAGGAATTAACACAGCTTTGTGTTAAACGTTTACTCATGTAAGACCCGAGTATTTGTAGTGTATATAAGTGAAATGTTCGATACTTGAAACGGGGTTTTGGTTATATATTTAAAAGAAAGAAAGAAGCTGAACTGGAGGTGTCGCGCACCGCGCGGCCTGGTGGCGCGCCGCGCCATCTGTCTGCGATAGATTCTCCTCTTCTTTTAAAATAGATATTTTGAGGGCATTTTGGTCAAAACACATTGGAGCCCGAATTTAATGCCTTGGATCAGTTTTAGAGCTTCATTCACTCCATTCCCAACAACCTTATCTTCTCCAATTAAACTCTAGAGAGAGAGTGCAATCCTTGAGAGAGAAAGCTCCATTAAAGGGTGAAAGAGGTTGAATCGGGTCTTGGTGCATGTTATAAAGTCATTCATCTAGTCGATAGCTACGTGGTGATTGTGTTGGTAAGTTATAAAACCCGATTTCTTACTTTAATTGCTTTAAGGGTTAGGGTTTGGGCTAGTGATGAACCAAAGACCCATTTTGTTAGTATTTTGGGGATTTTGGGTGAATATGGGTTATGAAGGCTCATTGATGACTAACCTAGGGTTTGAATGTGTTAATTGGACTTTTGAGTCTTAAATTTGGTTAGTTAGTTGCTAGAACACTTTAATAATATGTAAATGGGTGTTATTGGGTATGGATGACCCAAATGGGTGTGTTAACCTTGAAATGGGTCAAATGAGTCTTTAATGACCTAAGTGGCCTAGCAAGTATGAAAACGAGTTAGCCTTGCGACCTAAATGTGTTTTAAACCCATCTTGACGAATGATTAGGGTTCTGGTGTGTGTTGACCCAATTTAGGGTTAAGGGTGCAAATGGGTTGAAATTGCACCTTGGGTCAAAATGACTTAGAATGGTGAAAAGGGTTTGGTTGACCGACTTGAGTTTGTGTTTGATGATGTGTATTATATGATAGGTACGTTACTTTGAGGTCTTGCAAGCTCGGGTATCTTTTCACAAGACTTTGAGGTGAGTGGAATAATTATATGCGTATGTATATAATGTGTCTATTTGTTGTAGCGTGAAATGTGTAGTGTCGAGGTGCTAAGACACCATGTTTCACGTGAAGAGTGTAGCATCGAGGTATTAAGATGCCACTCGGGTGTAGCATCGAGGTGTTAAGATGCTACCTAGGAGTGTAGTGTCGAGGTGTTAAGACGCCACTCCTGGGTGATGTGCCGAGGTGTTAAGGTGCCACTCTGGGTGATGTGCCGAGGTGTTAAGGTGCCACCCTAGGGGTTAGTGGTGCGAGGTGTTAAGTGCCCTAACGGATGTTGTGAACACCGATGGCGTTTTCGCGAGCGTCGTTCCCTTGTACTATTGGTAACCATGGTTATTTGTGTTGTAAGCATATTATATTATTCGAGTTATATTCATATGCGATTATTATGCTAGCTTGTGGTATTGGAGATTTATAGCTTGTTATTGTGACGATAAGCTAAGTGTGTATGCTAGCGTGTTTGCGGTTTGGTGTGTAAGTGTATGCAAGTAGGTATAATTATATATGTATTCGTATAATTATTGCATTCACTAAGCTTTGCTTACCCTCTCGTTGTTTACTATTTTTATAGGTTCGGTTGTGGACAAGGGTAAGGGCATTATCATGGAATAGAGATTCCCGCCTTGTTGATTAGGGGACGCTTTTTGGAAGTTTAGTTCTTGGAGTTTGACCGAGACTTGGGTAGTTTAATCCCAAACGCCATGCTCGTAGTGTAGTTTGGTACTTAAACTTTTTGGCGGTCGAAACTCATATTTTGTATTAAACTCGTAAAACGGCCGAAGTGGGCCCCGCTTTGTAAAACTTATTTTACGGTTGAATTGTGTTAGTTTTACATATTTGAATGTGTGGTTAAAAGCGTGTCGTCTAAAAATGTCGGGAACTGGTCGATCTTTTTCGCATTTTGAGACTTTCTGGACAGACCCGAATGGCGTGCCGTGCCAGTTCACTGTGCAGCAATATTTTTTTATTTTTTATTTTGTATTTTTCACGTGGTTTGCTCGCGGGTTGGTTTCGATTGTTACAAGTGGTATCAGAGCATGGTCTAAGGGATTTAGGTGACTTGAGATAGGCGCCTAGACTTAGACTTTTTGTGTGTGCGCTATGCGGGACTTGTAGGACCTTGGGTCGGATCGGGATTAGTTTGTGCATAGGTTTATGTAAACTAATCATGGACGTTGTACTAGCAAGTTAATGCGACGTGCTCGCGTAACAATGATTAGCTACCATTGTTACGGGCGCAAATCGTGTCAAACAAGTAGTGTATGACGATTGTTGAGCGAGATGGAGTAGTGTGGCGTATGTGTATGTATATATATATAATTTGTCCTTCCGTTTGGTGGTTTAACCTAATTCGTTTTATAGAATGAAGACGAGAAACGGTCCCGAACATGATAACGGACAAGCGGGGACGCCGAGTTCTCAACCAAGGTCGAGGCCGTCTTTAAGAAGTTAAAAGCGGATTTTCTTGCGGACGTTCGAAAGGCCTTTCAAGATTCGGTTGATGAGCAAATAACCGATCTAATTAATGAATGAATGAAGGCCACTATCGAAGAGGCCCTTGACGCTAGGAATATCTATCCTCGCGGTGAAGGAGGTGAAGGAAGGCGGGACTTCCACTACAAGAACTTCAAGGATGCTCAACCCCCGATGTTTAATGGTGTGCGGGATCCTATAAAAAGTACATGTTGGATCTCCAATATTGAGGGAGCTTTCCGTACCGCGGAATGTCCTCCCGAAAAGAAGACGAGGTATGGTTCTAGCATGTTACGCGAAGAAGCTAAGTTGTGGTGGGACGATAAAATCAACTTGTATGGTGAAGAACAATGTATGGGCTTGACATGGGAGAAGTTCAAGAAAGAATTTTTCAGAGAATACCGAACTTCATCCGATCTCGAAAGAATCCGGGACGAGTTGCACCATTTGCAACAAGGGTCAATGGACTTGGTTACACTCAAGTCTACATTCTTGGCAAAGACTCGTTTTTGCCCGGAATATGTGGGTGATGATCATAAGCTCATGAAGGATTTCTACCGTACTTTGAATGATGAGTACAATGGGAAGATTAGTCGGGGTATGGCTAAGTCTTTTGATGAATTGTTCGAGTTGGCTTGGGGTTTTGAGCCGGAGGTTCCAAGAAAGAGTGATTTCATGTTTTCCAAAAGAAAATTTGAAGGTTTTAGTTACTCTAACGCCTCAAGCAAGAAGAGCAAGAGCAAGAGCAAGAAGGGGGCCGAAAGTGTCAATAGTGCAAAGAAGGGCACTACCGGCGGGTTTTCTTATACGTGCTACAATTGTGGGCAACCGGGTCATATGGCTCGTGAGTGTCCAAAACCATCTTCCGGAAACAAAGTCACTTGTTTTAATTGCGGCAAAGAGGGGCATAAGAAGCCGGAGTGTCCCGATTTGCGAAATGATAATGTGAAGCGGTTAGAAAAGGCGGCGGGTACGGCTAGGGGTCGCAACTACTTGATGACTAATGATGAAGCTAAACAATCGAACGAAGTTGTCTCAGGTACTTTCATGGTTAATTCTAATCCGGCGAGGATTCTTTTTGATAGCGGTGCAAATTTGTCGTTTGTGTCTCCTAGATTTGTGCCTAAACTTGATAGACCGTTAGCTAAGTTAAGTCGTCCGGTAGAGGTCGAAATAGGCAACGGCAAGACGGTGCTAGTGGTCGATGTGTGTGAAAATTGTGATGTTGTTTTTGGTGCCGAAACCTTTAAAATTGATCTTATTCCAATGACCTTGGGCGACTTTGATATTGTCATTGGTATGGATTGGCTCGATCGTTATAGAGCCGATATTGCATGCCATGATAAGTTTATTCGTGTGAAGACCCCAAGTGGGGGAGAGTTGGTTATTCATGGTGATAGGCGGAGGAGACCGGTGCCGATATGCACTTTTTCACGGGCACGTCGTCATGTTGTTACCGGTGGCATGGCTTTCCTTGCTCATGTTGTTGATATTTGTAATGAGCCACCACCTATTCATGAAATTCCGGTGGTTAATGAGTTTGAAGATGTTTTTCCGGATGAATTACCGGGTGTTCCGGCGGAAAGACAAGTTGAATTTCGCATCGAGTTGGTTCTGGGGGCTACCCCCATTGCTAAAACTCCTTATCGTTTAGCGCCAACGGAGATGCAAGAGTTGTTAAATCAAATTCAAGAATTGCTCGAGAACGGTTTTATTCGACCGAGTGCTTCACCGTGGGGCGCTCCGGTGTTATTTGTGAAGAAGAAAGATGGTAGTATGCGTATGTGCATTGATTACCGTGAGTTGAATAAAGTGATGATCAAGAATCGTTATCCATTACCTAGGATTGACAATTTATTTGATCAACTTCAAGGTGCAACGTATTTCTCTAAGATCGACCTACGGTCCGGCTATCACCAAATGCGGGTCCGTGAGGAAGACATTGAGAAAACGGCTTTTAGAACGCGGTATGGGCATTTTGAGTTTGTGGTGATGCCTTTTGGTCTTACGAATGCACCGGCGGCATTCATGGATCTTATGAACCGAGTGTGCCAACCTATGTTGGACAAGTCGGTAATAGTGTTCATCGACGACATACTAGTCTATTCGAAAAGTATGAACGAACATGAACGTCATTTGCGTGAAGTATTGAAGACCTTACAAAAGGAGAATTTGTATGCTAAGTTTTCCAAATGTGAATTTTGGCTAAGGGAAGTCCAATTCCTTGGTCATATTGTGAACAAAGACGGTATTCAAGTAGATTCGGGGAAGATAGAGACGGTGAAGAGTTGGGGACGACCGACTACGCCTACGGAAATCCGAAGTTTCCTCGGATTAGCCAGTTATTATCGTCGGTTTATCCAAGACTTTTCTAAGATTGCTTCTCCATTAACGAAGTTGACGAGAAAGAATGCTAAGTTTAATTGGGAGAACGAGCAAGAAATTGCTTTTCAATTGTTAAAAGAGAAGTTGTGTCAAGCTCCGGTGTTAGTATTACCAGAAGGTGTGGAAGATATGACGGTTTATTGTGATGCTTCGCTAAATGGGCTCGGGTGTGTTCTGATGCAAAGAGGTAAAGTCATCGCTTATGCCTCTCGACAATTAAAGGAACACGAAACGAGATATCCGACTCATGATCTTGAGTTGGCGGCGGTTGTGCATGCGTTGAAAATTTGGCGCCATTACTTGTATGGTGTCAAGTGTACGATTTATTCGGATCATAAGAGTTTGAAACATCTCTTTAATCAACGAGATTTGAATTATCGCCAACGTAGGTGGATGGATGTGGTGAAAGACTACGATTGTGAAATACTTTATCATCCGGGTAAGGCGAATGTTGTCGCGGATGCGTTGAGTCGAAAGAGTCAACATCCGGCGATAAAAGTGGGGTCGTTACGTTTGATTATTTCCAACGATTTTCTTGAGAAGCTTGGCGAGATTCAAATAGAGGCTTACGTTCACAATAATCATGTGGAACGAATCGTGGGCCAATCGGAGTTCATTACTATGGGCCCGCGTGGTTTGTTGTCTTTTCAAGGAAGGGTGTGGGTGCCTAAGATGGGTGATTACCGACGGGTGCTACTTGATGAAGCACATAAGTCAAAATATTCCATTCATCCGGGCGCGACAAAAATGTATCATGACTTGAAGAAAGATTATTAGTGGCCGGGCATGAAACGTGATGTTGTGAAGTATGTTGAGCAATGTGTCACGTGTTTACAAGTAAAATCCGAACACCAAAAGCCGTATGGTAAGTTGCAACCGTTAGAAATCCCGAAGTGGAAATGGGAACACATTACCATGGATTTCATTACAAAGTTACCTAAAATGGCGAGAACCCAATTCGATTCGATTTGGGTTATAGTTGACCGGTTGACAAAAAGCGCTTTGTTTCTTCCCATTAAAGAAGTGATATCGTCGGAGGCCTTGGCTAAGTTGTTTATCAAGGAAGTGGTCTCGCGACATGGGGTTCCTATATCTATTATTTTGGATCGAGATACCCGTTTTACATCTCGGTTTTGGGAAAAGTTTCATGAAGATATGGGTACGCAATTGAAGTTGAGTACGGCGTATCATCCTCAAACGGACGGTCAAACCGAACGTAAGAATGAAACTTTGGAAGATATGTTACGGGCGTGCATCATTGACTTCGGTGGTAGTTGGGATGAGCATTTGCCTTTGGTGGAATTCTCGTACAATAATAGTTATCATACTAGTATCGGGATGCCACCTTACGAAATGCTTTATGGGCGTAGGTGTCGAACTCCAGTTTGTTGGGGAGAAGTGGGTCAAAGAGAGATCGGGAGTACCGATTTGTTTTTAGAGACCAATAGCAAGATCGATTTGATTCGAGAACATTTGAAGAAGGGTCAAGATAGGCAAAAGTTGTATGCCGATAGACGTAGGCGATTGATTGAGTTCCAAGAAGGCGATATGGTGATGCTTAAGGTTTCACCATGGAAGGGTATTATTCGATTTCGAAAACGGGGAAAGTTAGCTCCTCGGTTTATTGGGCCGTTCAAGGTTTTAGCTAGTGTTGGTGAAGTTGCATATCGATTGGAATTACCCGAAGAGCTTGCGGGGATCCATAATACATTTCATGTTTCCCACCTCCGTAAGTGCCTTGCGGATGATTCCTCATGGATGCCTTTAGACGAGATCGAGCTAAACAACAAGTTAGAATATGTCGAGGAATCGATTGCTATCCTTGACGAGAAGGTGAAAATGTTGAGGAATAAAGAGGTGAGAACTTTCAAGGTTCAATGGTGGCGAAGTAAAGGTTCCGAGTTCACTTGGGAGCCCGAAGAGTTCGTGTTAGTTTATCTTCCCTCGTGTCATGCGGCTTGGATTGCGAGGACGCAATCTGAATAAGTGGGGGAGAGTTGTAAGACCCGAGTATTTGTAGTGTATATAAGTGTAATGTTCGATACTTGAAACGGGGTTTTGGTTATATATTTAAAAGCAAGAAAGAAGCTGAACTGGAGGTGTCGCGCGCCGCGCGGCCTGGTGGCGCGCCGCGCCATCTGTCTGCGACAGATTCTCCTCTTCTTTTAAAATAGATATTTTGAGGGCATTTTGGTCAAAACACATTGGAGCCCGAATTTAATGCCTTGGATCAGTTTTGGAGCTTCATTCACTCCATTCCCAACAACCTTATCTTCTCCAATTAAACTCTAGAGAGAGAGTGCAATCCTTGAGAGAGAAAGCTCCATTAAAGGGTGAAAGAGGTTGAATCGGGTCTTGGTGCATGTTATAAAGTCGTTCATCTAGTCGATAGCTACGTGGTGATTGTGTTGGTAAGTTATAAAACCCGATTTCTTACTTTAATTGCTTTAAGGGTTAGGGTTTGGGCTAGTGATGAACCAAAGACCCATTTTGTTAGTATTTTGGGGATTTTGGGTGAATATGGGTTATGAAGGCTCATTGATGACTAACGTAGGGTTTGAATGTGTTAATTGGACTTTTGAGTCTTAAATTTGGTTAGTTAGTTGCTAGAACACTTTAATAATATGGAAATGGGTGTTATTGGGTATGGATGACCCAAATGGGTGTGTTGACCTTGAAATGGGTCAAATGAGTCTTTAATGACCTAAGCGGCCTAGCAAGTATGAAAACGAGTTAGCCTTGCGACCTAAATGTGTTTTAAACCCATCTTGACGAATGATTAGGGTTCTGGTGTGTGTTGACCCAATTTAGGGTTAAGGGTGCAAATGGGTTGAAATTGCACCTTGGGTCAAAATGGCTTAGAATGGTGAAAAGGGTTTGGTTGACCGACTTGAGTTTGCATTTGATGATGTGTATTATATGATAGGTACGTTAATTTGAGGTCTTGCAAGCTCGGGTATCTTTTCACAAGACTTTGAGGTGAGTGGAATAATTATATGCGTATGTATATAATGTGTCTATTTGTTATAGCATGAAATGTGTAGTGTCGAGGTGCTAAGACACCATGTTTCACGTGAAGAGTGTAGCATCGAGGTGTTAAGATGCCACTCGGGTGTAGCATCGAGGTGTTAAGATGCTACCTAAGAGTGTAGTGTCGATGTGTTAAGACGCCACTCCGTAAATTAATGAGTGATGCATCGAGGTGTTAAGATGCCACTCGGGGTGATGTGCCGAGGTGTTAAGGTGCCACCTTAGGGGTTAGTGGTGCGAGGTGTTAAGTGCCCTAACGGATGTTGTGAACACCGATGGCGTTTTCGCGAGCGTCGTTCCCTTGTACTATTGGTTAACCATGGTTATTTGTGTTGTAAGCATATTATATTATTCGAGTTATATTCATATGCGGTTATTATGCTAGCTTGTGGTATTGGAGATTTATAGCTTGTTATTGTGACGATAAGCTAAGTGTGTATGCTAGCGTGTTTGCGGTTTGGTGTGTAAGTGTATGCAAGTAGGTATAATTATATATGTAATCATATAATTATTGCATTCACTAAGCTTTGCTTACCCTCTCGTTATTTACTATTTTTATAGGTTCGTTTGTGGACAAGGGTAAGGGCATTATCATGGAATAGAGATTCCCGCTTTGTTGATTAGGGGACGCTTTTTGGAAGTTTAGTTCTTGGAGTTTGACCGAGACTTGGGTAGTTTAATCCCAAACGCCATGCTCGTAGTGTAGTTTGGTACTTAAACTTTTTGGCGGTCGAAACTCATATTTTGTATTAAATTCGTAAAACGGCCGAAGTGGGCCCCGCTTAGTAAAACTTATTTTACTTTTGAATTGTGTTAGTTTTACATATTTGAATGTGTGGTTAAAAGCGTTGTAACATCCCGCGTTTTTCCGATTAAATTTATTTTTTTAACACTATCTTTTTTTTTAAATAATACCTTTCGTTATTTAAATTCGTAGTTTCCGTTGACCAACGTTCTTAATTTTCCCGTTATTTAATTATAACACCACTCGTTTACTCGAGCGTTTTTTTAAAATATTCGTTTGGTTAATTCCCGCACCCGACAACAAACTTGAAGGACTAATCTTGGCATTTGGCCAAATGTTTGGTGACTAGTCACCACCTCCCCATCTCATCCATTCATTTTTCCTCTTCTCCTTCTACCTCCTTTCTCTCTTCCATTTTTGAACCATAAACACCCAACTCACAAATTCATCATCTAAATCCGATTGGAGAAGCAAACATCAAAACAAATTACATTTTCGTGATCCTCTCTTCATCCTCTTCGATTTGGTACCAATTTCATAGCTTGGGGTAAAGTTTCTAAAAACTCTAGATTTCTCTAAATTCGTTTTATATACTTGAAATAGTGTTAGTTAGTGTCTATGGCTCGTGTATAACATGAATATATGTTTTGTTTGCTCGATTCGTTGTTTTGAGTAACTAGTTTGAACATTTGAAATGGCTAAATCTTTAATTTTAGATGAGTTAATGTTGTTAAATTGTTAAAATTCATGTTTTAATTGTGTTACTAGTATCACTAGCTTCGTTTTGATGCGTAGGTTGATTAAGAAAACTTCAAAATCATGAATATTGATTTTTGTGGATTTTGGTTAGGGTTTGATAAACTTAAAACGAACTTTTTGATGCTTGAATGCCATGAAATGTAAATTGTAAATGTATAGTTGTAACGTATGTTTCATTACCTTCAAAACGGCATATCATATGTGTGAATTGGATTCCCGAAACTTAAAATGCATTTGATGAACTTGAAACTTTGAAAATAAACCTTTATTGATCACTTGACGAGATTTCGGTTATTGTAATTGATGTTTTTGCTGATGAAAAGTGTTTAGTTGTGTTCCTCGTCAAATTTCCTTTCCAATGATATAAGATACATGCTTTGGTTGTTTGCGGGTCATAAATGGTGATTGGTTGAAGTTAGGTTCGTGCATAAAACTTAAAAACTGCCAGAATTCTCTGCACAGGTAATGGCGCGGCGCGCCATATACCCGCGCGGCGCGCCAAAGTGGTCTGTCCAACTTTGTCGATTTTCGAATAATGTTTGCTATGCTACGCACCTCCGATTCACATGTAACTTGTTCTAACATGCTCATATATGATTAAAAACCTCAGAAAAATGGTTCGGGACCCGACCCGAATGTGTTGACTTTTCGTTGACTTTGACCGACCGAAGTTCGACTTTTTGTCAAACTTAACCAAATGATTGTGCAATCTTCCTAACTTGTTTCTATATTTGTATCTTGCATGAAACTTGACAAATTGATTCACATGCTATATTTAATTGAGTCGTAACGAGCCATAGGACTAATTGAACACATTTCGCCCGACCTTGTGACGTAACCGGTTAATTAATACAACTTACTTGTTTCGGTCAAGGCTAAGCAACTATCATGCACACGTTTGCTTTGTGAAGTACATTTATACTCGTGCACTCGAGGTGAGATCATAGTCCCATCTTTCAAACAACTTTTATGCTTTAAACTATGGGATGAGAAACATATACGTATCATACTTTTATACATTGAACACAAATACGAAAACGAACATTCCACGTACGGGTTTGAACAAAAAGCCTCAATTCAATTATCATTAGTTACACTTGCAGGGTGTAAACGTGAACTTATATTATGTGATCACATGGGCTTGACGAGCCTCATTCGGACGGTTCGCTACCGTTAGCGGATGAAATATATTTTCGGGTCTAGTGTATGTTCTAACACTACGCAAAGGGTGCAAAACAGTTAAGTTTGATAATTGGGTGCCCGGGATACAAACAACAACTTTGGAATGCAAATGATTTTGATAATCATCTTATACTAAATCTTGTGGTTCAAATACAACGTTTACTAAAACACCTATGATTTCACCAACGTTTTTCGTTCACAGTTTTCTATATGTTTCTCAGGTTCATACTTGGCTATTTGATACATGCTTCCGCGTACACTCATACTTTCTTGGAGTCGAGCATACATGCATACACTCTGATTTCTTGCTTGGGGTCATGCATACATACATACATACGCTAGTGATAGCACCTTTTGATTCAAAAATATTGTTTACATACTTACGCTATTTATAGCAACCGCGATTTTAAACTAATTATGTCGGAAGTTACCTCATTTATAATTTATACTTTTGCAAACTTAAAATTGTTGTCGAACGGTTTTGTAAACTAAACTTTGCAAGCATGATACGTTTCAAAAGAATGCGACATAATTTTGGTCAAATGAGTCTCATATAGGGACTACGACCACGTTTCGGGACCTCAGTTAGCGACGCCGTCAATGACGATTTTGGTCGGGTCGCCACAGATGGTATCAGAGCGTTGGTTGTAGGGAACTAGGATGTGCATTAGTGTGTCTGACCGAGTCGTTGGGACGCATTAGTGAATCTAGACTACAACCAGATAGTTAGCCCTTGCATTCTGACATACATTTGCTATAGATAGCACTTACTTGACTACTTGTGCATTATACTTGAATCATTCTTAAGCAAACTTCTTGATGGTACCAAGCTTTCATCATACGAATCCGTATTCTGCCACTTTCTGGTAACACACGTAAATTCAAGATTCATACACGTATGGATGACGACGACTTCATTAGTCACACTTGTTCGGGAACTCTGTCTCCCGGATTGTTATTTGCCACCGTTTCAACTTACTATCGGTTTCCCACTGGTGTTTCTTACTATCTACTTTTTGGTGTTACTACCATCACTACTCTAGGTGAGTATCATCATCAACTTTTATCACTACGGTTGCGTGCTACTCGTTATCATGACTCGTTACTCTTTTCATACCTGAATACATTATTGTCTGACTCGAACCGCATTGACGTGAACAATCATTTATACACTTCCCTTGGGGAACGCTTCTTTAGAGTTGCAGAAATTCTTTCGATTTAATACGAGTCACGTTTGAGACGTCGTTACACTTTTTTCATTCTAGATCTTCACAGTTACACGAACTTGATGTTATGGAATGATGTGGGAATGGAGGTATGAGTTAGCGTAATATAACGACACTCGATCAACGTGGTTATATTACGGTAAGCCATACCAAAGTTCTAATGACTCGTGATGGTGATTGGACTCGATCAACCTAATCACCACCATGTACCATGTACATGACTTCATTTTTTTTTCTTGTTTGAATATCTAAAAACTCCGAGAATGTTGATAACAACCATACCAGGGACACATCTTCGATTATTGTCGAACCATACCCATGCTTCCCAAGGAATGACAAATTCTTTCATTTTCAAACATATGTTACACGTGTATACTATCTCGTTTTCGCACAGTTTTATCGACGAACTACGATATGCTTGTTATGCTCATATCGAGGCGGAAACTTCTCCCGCATTACACTCGTACTTTCGTATAAAGAAACCTTCTACCTAAATTCTCAATGGAGAGAGAGACTCTTCACACTATACAAGCATTCGCCACGAGGGTGAATAGTCCTAACGAACATTTTCAAAAATCGATAAATCTTCTGCGGCGCGAATTTCTTGAGAAACTTGTTCTATCTAACGTTTTCAAGTCCTAACAAACTTTTTCAAATATACCTTAAAGAAATGTACCTCGTTTTGGATCGAGATTCTCATTTCACTTCTAGATTCGGAGTGCCTTACAAAAAGCCTCGGGACCACGCTTAAACATGAGTACAACACATCAACGCATCTCGAAGGGCCAAACAAACATACGATTCAAACTTTGGAAACCATAATACGAATCCGTGTTATCGACTTCAAATTTACTTGAGAAAAGTACTTGCCTTTAGTCAAATTCTCTTACTACAATAATTTTCATTCAAGTATTAACGTCACACTTTTCGAGAACCCGTATAACCGTGAATGTCATTTTCTTAAATTGTTGAACCGAAGTAGGTGACAAGCGAACCACCGGACCCGAACTCATTCATGAAACAACCGGAAAATTTTTCAATTCCAAGAAAGGCTCAAGACGGCCCGTAGTTGCCAAAAGAGCCATGCAAGGGTTAAACGTAAACCTCTCGAATTCCAAGTGGGAAACCACGTAACGTTAAAAGTCGCACCTTGAAAAGGTGTAGTCCGTTTCGGAAACGTAGAAAGCTAAATCCGCGATATTTTTAGTCCTTTTGAAATTTTGGGGTGTGTTGTGCCCGTTGCTTACCGCTTCGAACTTCCGACTCAAACAAATTCCGTTCATCCTACATTCTGTGTATCAAACTTAAAGGCGTGTCTTGCGAGACAAGAACTTGTTATCCTCTTCGATGAACTTACTATCAACGATAAACCTCACTTCCAAGGAGGATCGGTTGAAACTATAAATCGTGGAACCAAACTTTAAACCAAAATCGCGACTGTCGAAGTTCGTTGAAATACCCGAGGGAGTACCTTCACTTATTCGTAGAAAACGACAACGCAAGATCTCGAGGAAGAAACAACAACTACTACTTCCAACTAAATTTCGGGACGAAATTTCTTTTAAGGTGTAGGTAATGTAACATCCCGCATTTTTCCGATTAAATTTATTTTTTTAACACTATCTTTTTTTTTTAAATAATACCTTTCGTTATTTAAATTCGTAGTTTCCGTTGACCAACGTTCTTAATTTTCCCGTTATTTAATTATAACACCACTCGTTTACTCGAGCGTTTTTTTAAAATATTCGTTTGGTTAATTCCCGCACCCGACAATAAACTTGAGGGACTAATCTTGGCATTTGGCCAAATGTTTGGTGACTAGTCACCACCTCCCCATCTCATCCATTCATTTTTCCTCTTCTCCTTCTACCTCCTTTCTCTCTTCCATTTTTGAACCATAAACACCCAACTCACAAATTCATCATCTAAATCCGATTGGAGAAGCAAACATCAAAACAAATTACATTTTCGTGATCCTCTCTTCATCCTCTTCGATTTGGTACCAATTTCATAGCTTGGGGTAAAGTTTCTAAAAACTCTAGATTTCTCTAAATTCGTTTTATATACTTGAAATGGTGTTAGTTAGTGTCTATGGCTCGTGTATAACATGAATATATGTTTTGTTTGCTCGATTCGTTGTTTTGAGTAACTAGTTTGAACATTTGAAATGGGTGTGCTAAATCTTTAATTTTGGATGAGTTAATGTTGTTAAATTGTTAAAATTCATGTTTTAATTGTGTTACTAGTATCACTAGCTTCGTTTTGATGCGTAGGTTGATTAAGAAAACTTCAAAAACATGAATATTGATTTTTGTGGGTTTTGGTTAGGGTTTGATAGACTTAAAACGAACTTTTTGATGCTTGAATGCCATGAAATGTAAATTGTAAATGTATAGTTGTAACGTATGTTTCATTACCTTCAAAACGGCATATCATATGTGTGAATTGGATTCCCGAAACTTAAAATGCATTTGATGAACTTGAAACTTTGAAAATAAACCTTTATTGATCACTTGACGAGATTTCGGTTATTGTAATTGATGTTTTTACTTGATGAAAAGTGTTTAGTTGTGTTCCTCGTCAAATTTCCTTTCCAATGATATAAGATACATGCTTTGGTTGTTTGCGGGTCATAAATGGTGATTGGTTGAAGTTAGGTTCATGCATAAAACTTAAAAACTGCCAGAATTCTCTGCACAGGTAATGGCGCGCCACGCCATATACCTGCGCGGCGCGCCAAAGTGGTATGTCCAACTTTGTCGATTTTTGAATAATGTTTGCTATGCTACGCACCTCCGATTCACATGTAACTTGTTCTAACATGCTCATATATGATTAAAAATCTCAGAAAAATGGTTCGGGACCCGACCCTAACGTGTTGACTTTTCGTTGACTTTGACCGACCGAAGTTCGACTTTTTGTCAAACTTAACCAAATGATTGTGCAATCTTCCTAACTTGTTTCTATACTTGTATCTTGCATGAAACTTGACAAATTGATTCACATGCTATATTTAATCGAGTCGTAACGAGCCATAGGACTAATTGAACACATTTCGCCCGACCTTGTGACGTAACCGGTTAATTAATACAACTTACTTGTTTAGGTCAAGGCTAAGCAACTATCATGCACACGTTTGCTTTGTGAAGTACATTTATACTCGTGCACTCGAGGTGAGATCATAGTCCCATCTTTCAAACAACTTTTAAGCTTTAAACTATGGGATGAGAAACATATACGTATCATACTTTTATACATTGAACACAAGTACGAAAACGAACATTCCACGTACGGGTTTGAACAAAAAGCCTCAATTCAATTATCATTAGTTACACTTGCAGGGTGTAAACGTGAACTTATATTATGTGATCACATGGGCTTGACGAGCCTCATTCGGACGGTTCGCTACCGTTAGCGGATGAAATATATTTTCGGGTCTAGTGTATGTTCTAACACTACACAAAGGGTGCAAAACAGTTAAGTTTGATAATTGGGTGCCCGGGATACAAACAACAACTTTGGAATGAAAATGATTTTGATAATCATCTTATACTAAATCTTGTGGTTCAAATACAACGTTTACTAAAACACCTATGATTTCACCAACGTTTTTCGTTGACAGTTTTCTATATGTTTCTCAGGTTCATACTTGGCTATTTGATACATGCTTCCGCGTACACTCATACTTGCTTGGAGTCGAGCATACATGCATACACTCTGATTTCTTGCTTGGGGTCAAGCATACATACATACATACATACGCTAGTGATAGCACCTTTGGATTCAAACATATTGTTTACATACTTACGCTATTTATAGCAACCGCGATTTTAAACTAATTATGTCGCAAGTTACCTTATTTATAATTTATACTTTTGCAAACTTAAAATTGTTGTCGAACGGTTTTGTAAACTAAACTTTGCAAGCATGATACGTTTCAAAAGAATGCGGCATAATTTTGGTCAAACGAGTCTCATATAGGGACTACGACCACGTTTCGGGACCTCAGTTAGCGTCCGTCAATGACAATTTTGGTCGGGTCACCACAAGCGTGTCGTCTAAAAATGTCGGGAACTGGTCGATCTTTTTCGCATTTTGAGACTTTCCGGACAGACCCGAAGGGCGCGCCGCGCGGCCATCCTGGCGCGCCGCGCCAGTTCACTGTGCAGTAATATTTTTTTTTATTTTGTATTTTTCACGTGGTTTGCTCGCGGGTTAGTTTGGGTTGTTACAACTCAGTTTCCGAGTGTTTTCAGGTGCATAACTGTATGCATAAATCTTTCCTTTCGTAAATAAAGTGGGGTTGATTCATCTTCCCGATTGAGGTGTTTTCAAGAATCATGAAAGGTTTGAATCGCAGATTGTAATCGTCAAGATACAAATGAGGTTTAAGATGAAATCAAGTGGCAAGCTTGAAGAATTGTTTAGTTTCATATGTTATAATCAGTATTTTAATTCATTTTAATTGTCCAATGTTAGTAGTCCACAGTTGATAGTCCACAGTTAACAGTCCAATAATTCATATATAGCTTAATATATAATATTCGAATTAATTAATACGTATCGTGACCCGTGTACATATCTCATACTCTATCACAACTCAAAGTATATATATTATTGTAGAATTAACCTCAACCCTGTATAGCTAACTCACGCATTACTGCATATAGAGTGTCTATGGTTATTCCAAATAATATATATAGATGCGTCGATATGATATGTCAAAACATTGTATACGTGTCCCGATATTTAAAGTGCGTAAACTAAATAACAGAAATTAAATGACGATAAATAAAATTGCGATAATTAAATTGCAATAAATAAACTGCGATAAATAAAATGTAATCAGTTAGCTGAAAACAGTTAGCGTGGATTCTTAACAAAATTTCTCATAGTTAATTTGTTTTTTCTAACAAATTTTATTTTGTCAAATGTTTTCTTCATTATGCCACTTGTTGGATTCTGATAGGTCAAAATCTAAATATGAAATTGAATGAAAAGGGTTATTTGGTGGTGAACGGATTCGTATATCTTGTGGATGTAAGTAGGATAGTAAGTGACTGTTGAATCAGATTCGAAGAATGTAGAATGTAACTTATTAATGTGAAATCTAAATATTCCTCGGGTATTACCTACCCATTAAAATATTTTCACCATTAACAGTTTGTACAAAAGAAATTTTAAATTACAATCTTTATGAAAACATATATACTTATATATTTTCTTCAGATGTAATCATGGATTTAATGAGTTAATATGATATTAAACTCGTCTGATTTATGGTTAGAACTAGATTACATATTCTCTAAAACTTTAGAAATTACATAATCTCCATGTCGAGCGAAGATAATCGATGAAGAACGATATGTAGAACGAAGATAAAGTAGATAGAACGATACGTAGAACGATGATTATGCTCGAGGTACAGAATGAGATGTTGAGGCATGGTTTGTTGATGGTACTGGTGCTGTTACTGATGGTACTGTTGATGCCGGTGATGTTGCTAAAGCTGGTAAATTTTGCACCATATTCTTCAAATTGATTTCTCGAGCGCGAAGTTCGTTGACTTCTTCTATTACACCGGGGTGATTGGCGGTTGGAATGAACGGATCAATAAGATTCAGAATTTGAGATAGTATATAATCATGGCAAGATATCCGGGGAATGAGGGTGAAAATGGTGTTTCGGACTGGTTCGCTGATAAGTGCTTCAGGTTCATCGCCAAGAGGTAAATTCGGTTGGTGAAAAGGATCGCCTTCTTCGTGTCTCCATTGATTAAGTCGACTACGAACTCATCAGATGAAATGGGGATGGATGATTGGTTGATTCATTCTGGTGACACTGCTTTCGGAGCTTAGGTGAAACTCCATATCGGAATAGCTGTCGGAATCCGAGGAATTCGAACTGGTTGAGGGATCCATCTCGTACGATCAGATGGAGGATTTTTCGATATGAAATGATTTTATAGGATGTAGATTAGTACCCTCCAATACATAATTTACATATGCATATATAATACTAAAATCCTATAAGTTACGGAGGAATCTACGGAATATGTTAGGCAAAGTTTACACTAACAGATATGCTAAGATATGAATTTTTTCTATACACTATTCATGCAATCAATGCAGTAAGATGTGTCTAGACTAGGAATGATAAGCAGGTAATTTCCTAAGGATAATAAGTAGATGATTTTCGACACGAATGATAAGCAAAACTTTTGACATGCAGACACGGTCGAAGTCCAAACTCACTAATGCATCTAAACAACTATCAGTTAGACACACTAATGCAAGACCTGGTTCGCTAAGACCACCGCTCTAATACCACATGTAAAGACCCGTCCTAATCCATAAGAACGAATACAATAACATATGATTACATCGCGAGGTATTTGACCTCTATATGATATATTTTACAAACATTGCATTCGTTTTAAAAGACAAACTTTCATTACATCAAAAGTTGATAGGCATGCATACCATTTCATAATATCCATCTATAAATGATCTAATCTGTCATTTACTTAATCATAATCTTTACTGAACTCAACGACTCGAATGCAACGTCTTTCGAAATATGCCATGAATGACTCCAAGTAATATCCTTAAAATGAGCTAATGCACAGTGGAAGATTTCTTTAATACCTGAGAATAAACATGCTTTAAAGTGTCAACCAAAAGGTTGGTGAGTTCATTAGTTTAACATAAATAATTATTTCCATCATTTTAATAGACCACAAGATTTTCATTTCCATTTCTCATAAATATACGTCCCATGCATAGAGACAAAAATCATTCATATGGTGAACACTTGGTAACCGACATTAACAAGATGCATATAAGAATATCCCCTATCATTCCGGGAAATCCTTCGGACATGATAAAAAACGAATTCGAAGTACTAAAGCATCTGGTACTTTGGATGGGGTTCGTTAGGCCCAATAGATCTATCTTTAGGATTCGGGTCAATTAGTAGATCGATTTACTAATTCTTAGGCTACTAAGCAAAAGGGGCATATTCGGCTTCAATCATTCACCCATATAATGTAGTTTCGATTACTTGTGTCTATTTCGTAAAACATTTATAAAAGCGCATGTATTCTCAGTCCCAAAAATATATATTGCAAAAGCATTTAAAAAGGGAGTAATGAAACTTACAATATGTATTTTGTAGTAAAAATACACATGACGATATTGAACAACTGAACAATGCAGGGTTGGCCTCGGATTCACGAACCTATATCCAGTATATATATTAAAACATATAATCGTAATCGAATAAGTTTATATATTTTATTAGTAATAATATACTTGTTATTTTAGTAAGCATTTATTTGTTATATTAATTAAATATATTTATTATATGTTTTAATTAAAATAAAAAAAATTAATAATGTCAATTTGTTAAATACTTATTAACACATTATATAGTTCTAGTATATCTATACAAAATGTTATATTATGATTATTTGATGATTATAATAGCATAGGTTTTATCCAAAAATTTTGCATTATATATATATATATATATATATATATATATATATATATATATATATATATATATATATATATATATATATATATATATATATATATATATATATATATATATATATATGTGTGTGTGTGTGTGTGTGTTTATTCATATATATATATATTTATATGTATAAACAGTAGTTATATTTATAACTCACGTCTTATAAACATATTTACCATTTTACTAATGTTTCATTAATCTATATTAAGCTATATATATATTTATACACAATCCTCATTTATAGCTGTAATATATTTTGTATCTTAATATATGCCTAATTTATATGTAACTAACATTTACACTTTAAGGTTATAATAGTCGTTATATATTAAAAGTAGGTTCATATCAATACTTATGTTAAAGTTTAACCTTATGAGTCTTTTATACATATATATATATATATATATATATATATATATATATATATATATATATATATATATATATATATATATATATATATATATATATATATATATATATATATATATATATATATATATAGGTTACATATAACTATATATTTTTAATCATCGCAAATTCTAATCTTCAAGCTATCCTATTATATGTACATATATATATATTCATACCTAATCCCTTATACTTATCTTTTATTTACAATCATATTCATATTATAAATTCATTTTCATATTTATCATAGGGTTACCATTAACATTTACAATAATAATAATAATAATAATAATAATAATAATAATAATAATAATAATAATAATAATAATAATAATAATAATAATAATAATAATAATAATAATAATAATAATAATAATAATAATAAAGGTGATAGTAATACTACCTCATAGAAGTAGTCTTTAAAAAAAATGCCCAAGTCCGGGTTTGAACCCGCGACGTCCCGCTAACCCGATAACATCCTTAACCATTGAATCGTTGCTTACTTCCTAGTAATAACTCGATCATTCATACTATCATCATCATTATCATTAACGTTTTCGTTTTCTAACCATCATCATTATTTTATGTTATTATCAACATAACATCATAACAACATGCATATAATCATCGAACATCATTTCATCTTGTTACCATATCCGAACCATTATCCTCCTAATCATTACTAACCCGAAATCATTATCATAATCATTTTTCATGAACATCATCAATCATCATCTAACCGTCCTTATCATATCATCATAACCAACCCTATAAATTAACACGTCATTTTGGCCCAACAAGTGGCAAGTGGCTTCGGAAGAAAAGGAAAAACAAGAAAACTAGTGTAGCAGTCCAAAAGAACAGAAGTCTCGGCCCAATAAGAAAGGAAGTGTCGGCCCAGGTAGCTAGCAGTCCACTAACAGCTCGTTTACAGCCTCAGTCAATCAAATGTATGTCGATAAAACAATGAGGGTGTACGTGTGTTTTAGGATCCAAGAAAAACAAACAAAACGTTCCTATCCTGACCCCTCCCATGGTTATTTTAATCATTCAACAACTATCAATCAATCTATTCATTTTCTTTTTAATCAATTGGGGTTATTCTTCTTTTACAGCTCAACATACACCATCGATCTTCATTATCACACCTCATTAAATTCGTGGATTTAATTAGGGAATAAGTAGCAGTGACGATAATAAGCCGAGGTGGGTCTTACAGTTTAATTAAAACTCCATTATTCTCTTTCGCATGTTATTGTTGGAAACACACGAAAAAAAAAAACAAGAACGCGAGTATAGCAGCAGGAATTAAGCAGTAATAGGGTTGTGAGGTTGTGTTCGATTTAAAGATGTAAAACAGGAATATTTAAATAGGTAACAGGTCCCGGTTTGGTTTTAGTTATTGAAGTTATGGGTGTCGAACAAAAACAATGGAAAACGTTATGCAGTAGCAGTCGATAACAATATAAATGGGTTTTGATTTCCAACATTCATGAAGAGAGTGGCTTAAGTTCACGATGGTTAAAATCATAGCATCATTCAACAGAATAATCTCGTAGCAGCAGGATAACATCTGTAAAAACAGGAAACATGTAGCGGTTGTGTGTGATTTTGAGATTTTAACTATGAGTCTTATAGTAATGAACAGTGACTAGTATTGGGTTTGTGGTTTTCGTGGTGTTTTGTCACGAAAGGAAGTGGTACACAATGGTGGTTTTGATCGTTTGAAGGTGTTTTACAAAGGAGAGGGAGAGAGAGTGGAAAGTGTGATCAAGAGTACAAATGTTCGGTTGTGGGTTTCGATAGCAACAACAAAAGTTTGATTTATGGTATTCGACTGGCTGTAACAGTTAAGGTGGTGATAGGTGTCGGTTGTAGATGTTTGATATAACCGTATAGCAGCAAACATGGTGGGTTTAGATGATGTTAAGTTGGCGGGTGTAGTGGTGGCTCTTTTGTTTGAAGATGGTTGTGGAGCTTCGGTTTGTAACCATAGCAACCGTAGTCGAGTTTACATGGGTTTGGCAAAAGAAAAAGGAAATCATGCCAAAATTCAAAAACGTTTCGATGGTAGATTGATGGTGTCGTGGTGGTGACTGTGGTTGTCGAAGGTAGCGAGCATAAAGGTGAGAGCCGAAGATGGTGTGTGATGGTTGTTTTGGGTTTATGGATTTTACAGAAACATAGAATGAAGAAGGTGATGTGGTTTATTAGGAGTCTTGTAGGTATATAATACATATCAATAACTCAGTGGAATGAAGAAAGCAACACAAACCAATCACATTAACCTTCATTTTAATAATAAGTAATTAGATTAAGAACGTGTGAGAATGTATCTAGCAGCCTTCAATTTTTGTTCTCATCTACCGACACTCTTAACGGAGTGTTATATCGTGCCCCGTTGATTAATTCAGTGACGGATAAAAGTCTTTGAAAAAATCTCATACTTTTAAATTAACTAAATTTATTTATTTTGGTCATTACGGTATAAAATTCGATCATTAATTATTAAATAAATTTTACATTAATTATTCACTCCCAATCCCAAGTAAAATATAAAAAGTTTTAAAATTTAATAAATAGCTCCTAAATACATTTTTACTAAGCCTATAATTTATAAAACCCATTTTCGGATCACCGTTTATTTTAAAATCACATAAGTTTGAATTAAACCTCTCTAAATAATAATCAAAATGTCCAACGACTATTACAATCATTTAATATTTATTTTTAATATATTTTATTTATATATAGTTATGTTTTAAATAATAATTATTATAATATAAATCTTATTTTATTTTGCATAGTAATTTCTAAAAATTGAATCGTATAACATTTCAAATTAATTAGTATATAGGTATATATTTAAATATGTACATATCTATTTACAAATAGTTGTTCGTGAATCGTCGAGAACGGTCGATGGTCAATTGAACAGTTCAAAATTTTGAGACTCAACCTAATAGACTTTGCTTATCGTGTCGAGATCATATAAAGATCAAGTTTAAATTTGGTCAGAAATTTGCGGATCGTCACAGCGCTCTCTTAACCCTTGCTATTTTTTGTGATCCTGTCTAGTAAATTTTTACGAATGCGCACTAAACACTCTTAAAATCCGTTATAAAGTTTTACTAACAATTGTTGCTTTATGTAAATAACAATTACAAAAAATAATTGCTCAAATGACACTAAAATCAACGAAAATTGTCATTCTGATCATTCAAAACTTTTAAATTATTGAGATTTTTAACCATTAAGCAATTAATTATATGGAGTAATATATATCTTATTAATTGCAACCTTCACGAGTTACGAAAATATACTAGTTCACCTTCATAAACAATCAAACTTATATTTTTTTTTATATATAAGATATTCAAAAGAAGATCTTCAAATAATAAGGGTTCTAATTTTTTTAGTTTTTAACAAGAATCTATTTTGTTATATATTTATTATTTTTAATTGTAATTATGAGATTGTTTGAGTGTTTAAACAAATGTACGAAGATTCATTGATAAGCAAGAAGTGACGTCATAGGACAAAGGCTTTCACAACACCACAAAAGATCATTCGATACGTACGTATAAAAAATCAAATCAAACAATTTAAGCACTGTTTAACGAGAGATTTTAAAGACCTTAATTATACAACACGTCGTCCTGGCCATACTGGTACGTACTAACAATAGCATGCACCATCAGTAAATTGTGACCCCTCCTGAACCTCGTAAATCAAATAAACGACCCAGCTCCTCATTATTAACCACCAGTTTTAACTGGTTAGCCATCAGTATGGTATGGCCAGTCAGCCGGTCCAAATAATCCTATTTCACCTACCAACCCCCCAACACCTTACTTGTCCATTTACTAACATCACCCCGTTTACTATTTGTCATAGTAAAATACGGAGTAAATTTATTTCAAATAAAAGCATCATCTTACGCTTCATAGCCTTTTGAAAACATCATCTCATGTTTATCATACATCGGTAAAAGAATTTTTTGGATCATCCTTACGCTTTATCTAATAATTATTATTCTTAAGAGAAATGTTTTCACCACTTAAGTGTATAATCATAGGTATCTTCGGAACATGTGCCAGTGTGCAGCCAAACAGAACCCCGAATTTTTAAGGGGTCCAAAATTTTAAAAAAATCTATGAAATAATTTATTTATTTATATATTGTAATAGAGTATTCTACTTGCCGTCTACCATGTCACAAGAAAAACTTTATTAGATTGACATTTACAGGTATTGTAACAATACAATAAGAGTATTGATTATAAAGAGTTGACCTATAACATCGTTACAAAAAATGTTCGAATGATATTTTATATATTAGAGAGTTTACTTATAAAGAATTTTTTGCAACTATTTAAAAATAACACTTTGCTACTTGTTCTGAAATTTTTTAATTCTATTAACTACGCTATTATAGTATTATATTTTATATACCTATTGAAAAATTTAATGTTACAAGAACTCATTTTTATGTTTGAACAGGCATCGGGGGCGAATTTGGTCATGTTCTAAATATGTCATGGAACAGAGATCATAATTCATAGGGGCCCAAAAAAATTCAATATTTTTTAAATATAGTGATCGGCCCATTAAATGGTCGAGAAAAAATATAATAAAAAAAAAATACTAACCTCATACACGCGGTTCCCGATTTCCTTCCCCATTCAAATTTGTGCAGTCCTTATATATATAATTGTTTCATATTAGGTTTTTTGTAATTCTTATTTTAAAAGATGCTAGTACTTGTGAGATTATTAGTATTATTGAATTTATTATTCACTATATATTGAAAAATTTTATTATACAAAAGGCCTAGTTTATATATGTTGAACATGGTCATAATTTTAATGAGACGGCCCTAACATGCCTCCAAAATTGGCGTGACGTCCATGTGTATAATATAAAGTGAAAGAATTTTATTTTAGTGGAGTATAAGGTGGTGTTAAGATAACTCCTTTTGGGCAGATTTCTTAATTCAAGAATTCAACTCGAAAAGCTACTGATCAAATAGTCCAAGCTTTACCGAGTTCAACTCGATAGTCTACTGATCAAATAGTCCAAGCTTTACCAAGTCAATTTTGAGTAGTTCAATTCATGAGTTCTCTCGACTTGATTAGACTAGACTCTTATGAAAAGTATGTTCATATGTAAAACAATATAAGCTTGTTGAAGAGTACTAACATAACTACTATCATGAAACATAGAGTATCTTAATATGACGTGAATTAAATATTAAATATATTGAATAATCTTTAGTTTCTACCTAATTCTATCTCGACTTCAACGTGTTCTTTTTCAGGGTATCAAAAATAATAACGTATTGTATAAAGTTTAATTACATGCATTTAGATCAAACCTCTTTACAAAAAAAAAAGTACTCGTAACATTGCATGAATATAATGAAGAGGTTCGGATTACTTTAAACATATTCACCATATATACTATATACGGAATATTACATACTCGATATGTATTTATCTAAGATGTAAATGATTTTTTGGTTTCAGGTTCACCAACATGTACGACATATAAGCTCATGAGTTTCATATTACTCTAAAACTAATTGGTGATAGAGTGAGCTTTCCATAAACTTATATACATACATTTCTTTCTGTCAGTTTTCGATGTGGGACTACTTTGCATTTCCTTAATCGATTATCTCCAACATATTTTTCTTTCAAAATATATATATATATATATATATATATATATATATATATATATATATATATATATATATATATATATATATATATATATATATATATATATATATATATTGAGTACGATTCATCCATAAACAAGCGTACACTGATATAAATCGAATCAGATAGTTAATTATGCATTACAATTAACTAAACCAAATTCAAAAATTATAAGTTTAAACGTAGCCTATAAATAATTAATTAAGTAATTATTAATGAATAATTATTAGTTATAAATTATTTATGAATTAATTAAATAAATAGTTAACTAAAAAGTGTTTTGCTAAAGTATACTCTCGTAGGATACTATTTATTGAACTCTGATTTTTTTTTATTATATAGAATCATTTTTTATTTAATAATTAATTGACGGAATATAAGAGCATGGGGTGTGGGAACAAGCAAACCAGCGTCGGAATCCCATTTTTTTCACCATCGACCGTCGCCACCACACCCGACCGGCGTCGGTGCAGTGTCGACCTGGCCGGCGTCGGGTGCAAGACTTTGGGTTGTTGATGATTAAGTGGGCTCCATTTTCAAATTTCTAGCCGTTGCATTCGGTTTTTTTTTTCTTTTTTTTTTAAATAACACATTAAACCTCTATAAATACACACACAAATCACATTCTATATACTCACACAAACATAAACTATAACTATATTGTATAAAAAAAAAAAAAAAAAGCTCTCTGTAGATCTATTTTTTTTCTTCCTATTCTTCTTCTCCGGCTACTGCTTCCTGTCACCGGCCGTCCCTCTCCTTCTCTTCCTTTCGCCGATTTGCAAGGTTTGTGATGTTTCCCTCTTCGACCATCGGCATCTCACCAGTGGTTCGGTTTTACCGTTTTCTTGTCTGAATAAGTTCATCCGCCTCTACCTTCTGTCGAATTGAGGTCCGCTTGGCTCCTCCAGTTTCAGTTCCGGCTAACAGGCGGCGATTCTGTGTGTTTTGTTCACGGGATCTGTTACTTGGTTTTGGATCGGAGTGGTTTTGTTTGTCCTTCGTTTTAGGGAAGGTTTTATCTTTGTGGATCTGTGTTTGTGCCGTTTAATCGGGATCTTTTTCTGGGCGGGTGTAGGCGGCGAGCTCCGGCAGGAGCTCTACACTCTTTTAGGACGGTTTTGGTTGTATGGTTGTAGGCTTTGTTCCACTTGGAGGGTGTTTGAAGTGTGTTTGTGTTGAAACTTGAGATTTCGATGATGATGATGATGACTGTCGGCGGCTACTTTATGTTGTTGGTGACTAGCAGCCAAAGTTGGTTGTTTGTGTCATTGGCTGTACGAGGTGGCTGCTGGCGGCTACAATTTGTGGTTGGCGGCGTTGCTGCTACTGATGCGATTGGTGGCTGCTGGCGGTCACTAGTGGCTACCGACGGCTGTTGGCGGCAACTAGTGATAGCCGACAGTTGACGATGGCATTTGTCGTGGTTGGCTGCCGCTGGTTTCTATTGTGGTGGCTGGTATTCGCTGGTGGCTGCTGGTTTTACTGGCGGACATCGGCGAATGCCGGTTGTTTGTTTTGATTGTCGGAATCTGCGGGTTTGTAATTGTCCCCAGAAAATTCGGCGATGATAGCTGGGTCTCTATTGGTTTGACGTCGTTATTTGTACTATTCGGTTGTCGTTCAGCTGTAGTGTTCATGCCTATCCCGTAGTCGAGTCTATTCGGGTGGATTCGATGTCGTTGCCGACGTGTGTTAACTTGTTGATCATGGTAAATTGATGCTTTTTGAAGTTGTTCTCTTGGGATCCTTTTTTCCGCTCGAACGGAGTTTTGAACTTACTTGATGAGCTTGTGGTTCTCTGGTTAGGAGTGTTATGTGGTTCTTCGGGTGCGAGAGGTTACTTTGATTTGCAGGCCTCGGGTTAGGTGCTGCTGGAGTGCCCGGCGTTCATTTTAGTGTGCGGCTTTTAAGTAGTGGATTTTTGGCGTTAGATACGTTCCCGGTTTTATGTAATGTTTAGATTTAGGTTTGGTGATTATACGTTTGTAGTGTCTTTACATTTTCAATGTGCTCGCTCTCTTTCAATCAATGTTTTTCGTCCAATGCTTGTAGGACGATCAGAGCGAGCCCTTACAATTTCAATCTTTGTCGTTTGTATGTATCACCGGATCTTTACGATCTTTATATTTATATATTAATATTTTTCGCCGTAAAAAAAAAATATACTCACACAAACCTCACTTCTCTCATTTTTTATACAATACAAATAATAGTTTATAAAATATAATGTCTTATTCATCTTCCGACGATGAGTATACGATTCTTGCACTCGAAATGTTAGAGGCCGATCAAAGTGATGAGGGGGATAGTTCTAATGTTCGTTTAACGCGACGCTATGTCAGACGTGAGATCACCATGAAGCACATGATCGCCTCATAAGAGACTATTTTGCTGAACGTCCGAAGTATAGCGAAGTGGAGTTCAAACGTCGATTTCGAATGAGGAGACGTGTATTCAACCGAATTATGGAAGGTATATTAAATTTTTCTGTAAATCGTCTACCTAAATATTTTGAATGGTTTCATGTTAGACCTGATTGCCGTGGCGAGTTAAGCATTAGTACACATTTAAAAATAACGACGGCACTTCGTCAGTTGGCATACAGTTATGCACCCGATGCGTTAGACGAGTATTTACAAATGTCGGAACGTGTAGCTCGTGAAAGTTTACAGAATTTTTGTAGATGTATTACTGTTTTATATTCAAATGATTATATGCGCAAGCCTACTCGTGAGGACATGGAACGTTTATACGAGGTTCATGAGGAAAAGCATGACTTTCCCGGCATGCTAGGTAGTATAGATTGTATGCATTGGGTTTGAGGAAAATGTCCGGTTGCATGGCAAGGCCAATTTAAGCGAGGAGATCATAGTCATCCAACAATTATGCTTGAAGTCGTTGCCTCGTATGATAATTGGATATGGCATGCTTATTTTGGGGTTGCTGGGTCAAACAATGACATAAATGTGTTAAATACCAGTCCTTTGTTCGAATCGATGCTTAATGATAATTTCCTAGACATCCCTTATGTTATTAATGGTGTGGAGTACAAAAGGGGTTATTATTTAGTGGATGGGATTTACCCTCAATGGGCATCGTTTGTTAAAGCGTATTCGAGTGCAGCTGATCCAAAGAGTAAATACTTTTCACGCAAACAATCTAAGGCACGAAAGGATGTTGAGAGGACTTTTGGTATTTTACAAGGACGTTGACATATACTACAACAACCTGCAAGGGCTTATTCGTTGAAGGCTATTCAAAGAATTATGTATGCGTGTATCATAATGCATAACATGATAGTTGAAGATAATGGGTTCAACATTTCTGAGAATAATTGGGTGTATGAACCGGTTCAGAACATACAAACTACTTGGTACGATAGATGTGAAGAGTATAAAGCCAGGACGAAGGAAATACATGATCAGGAGGTGCATAAACGTTTACGAGGCGATTTAGTCGAACATGTTTGGGCTATTCGAGCTCAGGAGGAGGAAGAGGAGGCGGAGGATGAGGGGGAAGAGTGAAATTGGTCGAACATCTTTGGGCTATTCGAGTTACAAATAACGTCTTTATTATGCATTGTATTTTTATTTTGTAGTTTAATTTTTAATTATGTAACTTTTTTTTTTATTATTAATGAAGTTTATTTTGTGTTAATATTGTTTTTTTAAATAATTAAATTAATTTTAAAAAATAATTAAATAATAATAACATACAATATTTTATCTTTCCAAGACACTGAACTGACATTCTTCCCAATTCCCCTGTTTTTTTCACCAGTGTCAGTTTTTAGTGTCAGTCCAGTCAGCGTTCAGTCATCAGCAAGACACTGAACTAACACTGAACTGACGCGTCACCACACCTAGTGCTCTAATATTTACCATTTTTATGAATGCATTAGTTATACATTTTAATATTTGAAAAAACTACAAGTTTATTAAATGCATCTTAATCTTAACTTATACGAAATTATAAGTTTATTAAATGCATCTTAAGATATACTCAGTGTTGTAAAAGTCGTCCGACTTGACCGACGCGTCGGTCGATGCGTCGTTTTTTTGGGTTCTCCGTCCCGTTTTTTCTGAAAAAGACTCAAAAGACGGTTAGAGCTAAAAGTTCGGCCAAAGTCTGTCAAATACGGTCAAAAACGGTCAAAGTCAGTCAAATTTTCGTCAAGATCTGATATATTTGAAAATTAGGGTTTGTTTTAATAAAGTCAACGTTGGTCAACGACTGATGTGTCCCCGACGTGTCCCCCGACTCGGCCGACGCATCCTTTTTAGGTCTCGACCGATGCGTCCCCGACTCGCGACTTTTACAACCTTGAATATACTACAATGACATATGTTAACAAAACAATATGTATATATATATATATATATATATATATATATATATATATATATATATATATATACATATATATTAATTTAATTTACATAATTATTAATTAATTTAATTATTGGCAAAATGTGTAGCTAGATCGACAAGGAGACTCAAATCATGTGTTTTTTTTTTTTTGGAAAATCCATCAAACCAATCAAGTAACAGTCGGATGTCTAGTAGTAATAAATATCATCCCACTTTGTATACGCTATAAATTCTTGTTACGAGTGACACTCGAACATACGCTCATTTTAACTAAAGATTTCACATAGCGAATCCGAGCTTCTATAAATATTGGATAGCACTAAACTATTAGCTCATTAGTAATTAATTTAATTATTGACATAAAAACAAAATAAAGCTATACATAACCCTTCCTTACATATTGTGGCCATATCTAAATTTACAAACACCCGTTTGCAAGATATGGAGAATCATAATGGGTCGGGTCGAAAGTGAGTATAAATAATGGACATGCGATAGTTCATCACTCCCCATGCACACCACTTACTTCTTCGATTTTGTATTGTGTTTCATTTGTCTGCTATACATACATAAATAAGACAAATAACCTTCTATACAAGTACTACCATGAACACTCTCTTTCAAACCCTTCCCTTTTTCCCTACCAACAACTCAAATTCTTTTTCTTTAATTGATCAATTTCCTCTTTTTCACTACACCAACAACCCTTCATTTCCGGCTCAATATCTCGCCCCTTCTCCGGTAGCTAATATCTCGCCGGAGTATAACCATCATCCTACCGTTCTTGAAGGCATCGCTGCTGTCGTCGGAGAACGTGTGCTCTTTGGAAATCATATATCCCCGGCTGGTAATTAAGCTTCATAAATAAATGTGCTACATATTTTTTTAACGTGAAATTTATCTTCTTTTATTATACATCAAATTAAAGATGTTAAAAATTATGTTAAATGTATGAATAATGATAATGTAGTAAGTTTATTTTAATCCATAAATAAGGTACTAAAGAGATATATATGCATAACAAAAAAAAAAAAAGATTTTTTTTTTGTTCGTGCATTCTTAAATATGAACACGAATCTTAAAAAAGACATCTTTTTACTTCTACATATATGTGAAAAAAAAACTAAAAAAATTCACGTTGACAATTTAAAAATGTGTATGAAGCAAGTTATTTGTTGTATTGACACATTCTACTATGTAATATCGTGATAAATTTTGTAAAAATACATTAAATATTAAACAATGTATTCATTAAGAAAATGTGTGAATACATTTCGGGGTAAAAAATAAAAATGTGTATAAATCGAGTTATTTGTTTGTAGGAACCGATTCTAGTACTACCGTGCAAAGTGTCACAAAAGAAATGAAATATCGGTCAACGAACGATGGTGGGGTCCAAAAGAGCTATAGAGGCGTACGAAAAAGGCCATGGGGGCGATGGTCAGCGGAGATACGCGACAGAATAGGGCGGTGCCGCCACTGGCTAGGGACATTTGACACGGCAGAGGAGGCGGCTCGTGCTTACGATGCTGCAGCAAGACGATTACGAGGATCAAAGGCTAGGACTAATTTTGAAATACCATCAGTGTTTCCATTGTCTACAACTACGAATGCAACGTCACCATCCACGTCAGCTTCTTCGTCATCGGCTGAAGCTAAAAAGAGAAAAATTAGCAGTGAGAAGAGTAAGTGTCATGTGGTGACGTCAGTGGCTCAGTTGTTTAGTAATTCTGGTTCAATGAGAATGAGGAGTAATATGACTATGAACACTAGTAGTTGTTGTAGTACTGATCAAGTAACAACATATGAGGATAATGAGTATAATAGTGGTGTAGAGATTGATTTAAATCTTGGCACTCAATTGAACAAAAGAGCTAAATCTGTTTGTACTTATGATTAATTAGTTCCATCTAATGTAATGTAATCTAAGTACAGTAACGGTACTATATGTATATCATGTTAAAATGTCTAATTATTAGGACTTGTTTAGTCTAGTACTTTAATTCGTCAAAAGATTCAAGTAACTATCATGGTTTAATTGTTTTTTTTTTTTTAAATAAAGCTTTTCTAATAACGAAATTTTCATAAAAATTAAAGAACCAAGTAAATAATGAACACGAAACCAACATGCAAGCTAGCATCGCGCCTAGAAAGTTATAACAAAACAACAAAACTACAACAACCTAGCATTCACGAAACTATCGGTTGAAAAAATTGATTAAAAATAAGTGTGTTTTCACCAACTTTGGACATTAATTAATATATGATAAATTGATATGTATCAATAAACATTTAGTGGGTTTTGGGCTTTACAATGAACTAAAGTGTGTCCAAAACGGATTAAAGGTGAATGAGATATCAAATCTCAAAGTAGCTTGTTTAACGCGAGATCTAGAAGGATTGACAAATGTCTCACATTAGAAGTGGGAACAAACCTAAGGCTTTGATTTTCACTATAAATAAAGGCCTATATGGTTTGTAGAAATACACACCAAAATCATATAAGCATTCTTATATGATTAGAGTTTTCTCTCAGCCGCAACAAGGTCTCCCCGTTCCGGTTACCTTTCAGGCAAGTGTTCAAGTCCGGCAGTACGCTGCTTCGGACCGGTGTACCCCGGGAACAGACGTCGAATATGTTTAAGGGAACTGTGTCAAACACAAGCCCGGTTCAACCTAATATCGGTTAGATCGTTTTTAATCTTCTATTTTTGATTATTTATTAGTAATCTGATTATTACTTTTGTGATAAAATGTTTAGTTATTTCAGTTTCGTTTACTATATTCCTACACTATCAAAACGCGACCCTTGCATAAAACTAAAAATTAAACATACAAGCAACGTACGAAAGCAATGGCCACAATGAAACATAGAGATTCTTAAGCGAGCCGATATGACTTCTTGTCAATCGTGCAGGACCCCGGTTGAGCCAGGCGCCAAGCTCACTGCCCACGGTCCCTTTGTGCAGGATCCAACTTTATATCATAGCCTTGCAGGTGCATTACAGTATCTCACCTTCACTCATCCGGACATCTCCTATCCAGTTCAGTAAAATTTTCTTTTCATGCACGACTTACGGGAGCAACACTTACATGCTCTCAAACGTTTGTCCGCAATGTTCGGGGGACTCTTGACATGGAATTACAGTTATATGCATCGTCCCCTACCACTTTGGTTGCTTACTCTGACTGGACTTGTTTCCCTACCACTATGTGATGACCCGGGAATTTCCGACAAAATTTAAACTTAGTCTTATATGATTTTGACACGATAAGCAAAGTCTATTAAACTGAGTCTCATAATGTTTGAACTATTTCCATGAATGCATTTGACTTTGACTACTCCCGACGATTCACGAACAAGTGTTGTAAATGAAAATATATATAAATATAAATTTATATAATAATTGAGTACAAATTTAATCATCAGAATTAATTATGTAACAAGTTATATTCAAGATAAAAGGTTGTTATTAAAAGGAATCTATATATAAATACATATATGATTTCCATACATAAATATTATTATATGTATAATGTAGCATATATTAAAATGTATAACATTTAATACTCAAAATAAATTACTATATATAATCATTAACTATTACATGATTAATAACATATAATAGTAATATATTAAATTTAATTACAAACTAAAAGTAAAATTGTTTTAAGGATAGTATTATTATTTCATTAGTTAGTATTATTAATATTATTAAAATACTAAAACCTGATACTTTTGATTATTATTGTTATTATTTATTTGATAATTAATAAAATCATTAAATATACAATCGTATTATTATTAAATTAATTAATTATTAATTATTAGTTATTAACAATATTGATATTATTATCATTATTATAAATTCTATATAATTGTTATTAGTATTAATACATATATATTTAATTATTTATGGTATTAAATTTTAATTAATAAATTATTAATAATATACAAGATATATAGAATAGATATCTGCTTCATTCATTCTATTCTTTCTTTCTTTTTAATTATTTCCTTTCCAACTGCTCGTGATATGTTGTCGCTTCAATTATCACTATCAAACAATCCTCAATCAAATTTGTTGTAGCATTAATCATTCAATTCCTCCGTATAACTCGTCTGCTATTGTTAGTAAAGGAGAACAGATATATAAAAAAAAAGGAAAATAAAAACAACCTGACTTTATGTTCGCGACTAGGATGAGCAAGAAATCGATTTTTGGTGAGTTTTCACAATCTATTAATGTGATGATGTTATAAATCGTTTATATAAACTCTCTGCCAAGTTTTAAATCCTAATTCTTATTATCAAGCTCAAATTACTGAGTCAAAGTTATTTATTCAAAAGTCAAACGTTATGTTCTTGGATTAAATTCGATTTGGATGTTAAGTTTTAGGATCAATTGATGATTCAAAAAGATTACATAAATGATTTCTAACCTTTTTCATGTTATAACAATTGTCTAAAAATTTCGTAAAATCAAAATCATTTTTTTTTCTTTCTTCTCTTATAATCAGCGACGGCTTTTTTTTTTATTTTCTTTATTTTATTTTATTTTTTTTGTTAATCACGAATGAAGTACGGAGTATTCTGTATTGGATACTTTATCTTAAAAACCGATTTTTGTAACTAATATTAAGTTTGAGATGACATGGATTCGATTTTGATATTGAGAGGTAGAAGATGAAGTAGAAACTAAAAGAGATTTACATATATATAATCAGGGGGAATTAATTTCTGATAAGTTTAATTGGAAGGATGGTTGGGTGTTGGAGGTTTGAACTGGAGGTCTGGGGTTCGAAACCAGGCAACTACAAGGATTTTTTTTAATAAAAGCTGTCTTGAGAGGTTGGGATTGTGGACTGGGCTTGTTAACTTGCAAATGGACTGCTATTATGTTGGGCAGTTATTGAATTGGGCCGAACTCCATAACTTTCTGATTGGGCTACTATGATTAATAATAAGCAATGTTAGTATAAGTCAAAAGATTATAACGTGATAAAAATAACAGAAAAATCAGCGGCAGGCGAATGGTTTAGGCAGTTTTGGGTTTGAACGAGAGGTCATGGGTTCGAGACTCGATTGGAGCATTCTTTTTAGACAAAGCTTTAAGGGTATACATGACTACTTTTATTATTATTATTATTTTTATTATTGTTATTATTATTATTGTTATTATTAATTATTAGTATTATTACTAAGTATTACCACTATATGCTAAAACTCATGAACATTTGTGTAGTTTCAATTGTTTGAGGTTGTAGTTTTGACTTTGCGTTCACACTGCAATCGGCCCCTCACCTTTGCCTCAATTTACACAACGACCCCTCAAGTTTTCATTTTTTCATGTGTAAAAAATGTAAATATACACTTTTATTAAAATAAAAGAAACAAATTCCACCCGAATCTTTAGCGGGTCCTATCTTCTCGCTCGGTGCGAGTTAAATTTTTCCGAGCCCATCCTTCAACTCAAAAAAATCTTACGAACACAACGGGACTAACTATATGCGAAACAGACACTTAAAAAAAACGCTCAATACATTGGACTATATTCAATACATATACACACCTATAATACGCTCCGTAACTATGAATATGCAACCCAAAGACCCCGCGGCATCGCGCGGGCCTTAATATATATATATATATATATATATATATATATATATATATATATATATATATATATATATACATATATACATATATATATACATATATACATATATATATATACATATATACATATATATATACATATATACATATATATATACATATATACATATATATATACATATATACATATATATATACATATATACATATATATATACATATATACATATATATATACATATATATATACATATATACATATATATATATATACATATATATATATATATATATATATATATATATATATATATATAATATCATACAAGCATGGACTCCAAATCTCGTCCTTATTTAAGTATGCGACAGCGGAAGCTCTTAATAATCACCTGAGAATAAACATGCTTAAAACGTCAACAAAAATGTTGGTGAGTTATAGGTTTAACCTATATATATCAAATCATAAATAAGTGAGTTTTATTTGCTCCCTTTTTACTCATTACATTTTTGGGCTGAGAATACATGCAAATGCTTTATTAACTGATTTACAATATTTATATATGTGAGTTTCATTAATCCCTTTTAAATGCTTTTGCAATATATATTTTTGGGACTGAGAATACATGCGATGTTTTTATAACCGTTTTACGAAATAGACACAAGTAATCGAAACTACACTCTATGGTTAAATTATTGAAGTCGAATATGCCCCTTTTTATTAAGTCTGGTAATCTAAGAATTAGGGAACAGACACCCTAATTGACGCGAATCCTAAAGATAGATCTATCGGGCCCAACAAGCCCCATCCAAAGTACCGGATGCATTAGTACTTCGAAATTTATATCATGTCCGAAGGAGGATCCCGGAATGATGGGGATATTCTTATATGTATATTGTGAATGTCGGTTACCAGGTGTTCAATCCATATGAATGATATTTTGTCTCTATGCATGGGACGTATATTTATGAGAACTGAAGAATGAAAATCTTGTGGTCTATTAAAATGATAGAAATGTTTATTTATATTAAACTAATGAACTCACCAACCTTTTGGTTGACACTTGAAAGCATGTTTATTCTCAGGTACGAAAGAAATCTTCCGCTGTGCATTTGCTCATTTTAGAGATATTACTTGGAGTCATTCATGACATATTTCAAAAGACGTTGCATTCGAGTCATTGAGTTCATCAAGATTATTATTAAGTCAATTATAGTTGAATATATTCTGAAATGGTATGCATGCCGTCAATTTTCGTTGTAAAGAAAGATTGTCTTTTAAAATAGAATGTAATGTTTGTAAAATGTATCATATAGAGGTCAAATACCTCGCGATGTAATCAACAACATTACCCCTATATACTAAAACTCATGAACATTTGTGTAGTTTCAATTGTTTGAGGTTGTAGTTTTGACTTTGCGTTCACACTGCAATCGGCCCCTCACCTTTGCCTCAATTTACACAACGACCCCTCAAGTTTTCATTTTTTCATGTGTAAAAAATGTAAATATACACTTTTATTAAAATAAAAGAAACAAATTCCACCCGAATCTTTAGCGGGTCCTATCTTCTCGCTCGGTGCGAGTTAAATTTTTCCGAGCCCATCCTTCAACTCAAAAAAATCTTACGAACACAACGGGACTAACTATATGCGAAACAGACACTTAAAAAAAACGCTCAATACATTGGACTATATTCAATACATATACACACCTATAATACGCTCCGTAACTATGAATATGCAACCCAAAGACCCCGCGGCATCGCGCGGGCCTTATATATATATATATATATATATATATATACATATATATATACATATATACATATATATATACATATATACATATATATATACATATATACATATATATATACATATATACATATATATATACATATATACATATATATATATATATATATACATATATAAATATAATATCATACAAGCATGGACTCCAAATCTCGTCCTTATTTAAGTATGCGACAGCGGAAGCTCTTAATAATCACCTGAGAATAAACATGCTTAAAACGTCAACAAAAATGTTGGTGAGTTATAGGTTTAACCTATATATATCAAATCATAAATAAGTGAGTTTTATTTGCTCCCTTTTTACTCATTACATTTTTGGGCTGAGAATACATGCAAATGCTTTATTAACTGATTTACAATATTTATATATGTGAGTTTCATTAATCCCTTTTAAATGCTTTTGCAATATATATTTTTGGGACTGAGAATACATGCGATGTTTTTATAACCGTTTTACGAAATAGACACAAGTAATCGAAACTACACTCTATGGTTGAATTATCGAAGTCGAATATGCCCCTTTTTATTAAGTCTGGTAATCTAAGAATTAGGGAACAGACACCCTAATTGACGCGAATCCTAAAGATAGATCTATCGGGCCCAACAAGCCCCATCCAAAGTACCGGATGCTTTAGTACTTCGAAATTTATATCATGTCCGAAGGAGGATCCCGGAATGATGGGGATATTCTTATATGTATATTGTGAATGTCGGTTACCAGGTGTTCAATCCATATGAATGATATTTTGTCTCTATGCATGGGGCGTATATTTATGAGAACTGAAGAATGAAAATCTTGTGGTCTATTAAAATGATAGAAATGTTTATTTATATTAAACTAATGAACTCACCAACCTTTTGGTTGACACTTGAAAGCATGTTTATTCTCAGGTACGAAAGAAATCTTCCGCTGTGCATTTGCTCATTTTAGAGATATTACTTGGAGTCATTCATGACATATTTCAAAAGACGTTGCATTCGAGTCATTGAGTTCATCAAGATTATTATTAAGTCAATTATAGTTGAATATATTCTGAAATGGTATGCATGCCGTCAATTTTCATTGTAAAGAAAGATTGTCTTTTAAAATAGAATGTAATGTTTGTAAAATGTATCATATAGAGGTCAAATACCTCGCGATGTAATCAACAACATTACCCCTATATACTAAAACTCATGAACATTTGTGTAGTTTCAATTGTTTGAGGTTGTAGTTTTGACTTTGCGTTCACACTGCAATCGGCCCCTCACCTTTGCCTCAATTTACACAACGACCCCTCAAATTTTCATTTTTTCATGTGTAAAAAATGTAAATATGCACTTTTATTAAAATAAAAGAAACAAATTCCACCCGAATCTTTAGCGGGTCCTATCTTCTCGCTCGGTGCGAGTTAAATTTTTCCGAGCCCATCGTTCAACTCAAAAAAATCTTACGAACACAACGGGACTAACTATATGCGAAACGGACACTTAAAAAAAACGCTCAATACATTGGACTATATTCAATACATATACACACCTATAATACGCTCCATAACTATGAATACGCAACCCATAGACCCCGCGGCATCGCGCGGGCCTTTTATATATATGTACATATATATATATATATATATATATATATATATATATATATATATATATATATATATATATATATATATATATATATATATATATATACACACACACACACGTAATATAAAACTTATGTGATTGGTCCAACTCAAATGCTTATATATGTGTGAAGCTTAACCATGACTTGATGTGATTTTTATTTCCATGCATGTGACTTGCATGTGATTACTATATTTTTTTTGTTTACTTCTTAAAAATATATATGTACACAAATTTTTTTTTAATTCATTGCATTATTTTGACAATTTCTTTTGTAGCTTTTTTTTTCTTGGAAATTTACTATACAACTTTTTTTTTTAAATCCCTTTTGACATATTTTCATTGAATTTTTGTTACAATTTTTAACTCATGTCACGTTTTCTGTTTTGCTTAGCAGATACGGTGTATTTTTTTATATATACTAATTTATGTAATATAAAACTTATGTGATTGGTCCAACTCAAATGCTTATATATGTGTGAAGCTTAACCATGACTTGATGTGATTTTTATTTCCATGCATGCGACTTCCATATGATTACTATATTTTTTTTTGTTTACTTCTTAAAAATATATATGTACACAGTTTTTTTTCTTAATTCATTGCATTATTTTGACAATTTCTTTTGTAGCTTTTTTTTCTGGAAATTTACTATACAGCTTTTATTTTTTTTAAAATCCCTTTTCACATATTTTCATTGAATTTTTGTTACATTTTTTAACTCATGTCACATTTTCTATTTTGCTTAGCAGATACGGTGTATTTTTTAATGAAGAAAATATCGATCGAATTTTGAACCAAATGATTTACAATTTTTTTTAACCATAGTATTGTTATAGTTAATTTTTTTTGTAAGCGAGGAAACCTCCTATGAACAAGCATATTGGCTTCTTATAGAGGGTAAACCTCGGGTAATCAAACCCCCGAGCGCGAGATCTGGTACCGGTTCAATTGTGTATCATGCGCACTCTCTGGTCACACTCCCTTTCTGAACAATTTAACATAGTCAGGAATTGAACCCAGATGGTGTGCTCATTGAGCAACTCGGTGGCCACTTAGGCAAGCCTGCGTGATTTATTTAATCAATTTGGTAAACACAAAAACGTATTATCTTCGCCGCAACGTGCGGATACCCTCACTAGTTATAGTTATTATTATTATTATTATTATTATTATTATTATTATTATTATTATTATTATTATTATTATTATTAAAGTTACTAATAAGTACTAGTTACCTTTTATTATTATCATAATTATAAATACAATTATAATTATTATTATAATTAAGACTATGATTATTATTAGTATGAACATAATACAATTTATTATTATTTTCATTAATATTAGTATTAGGATCACTTTATGATTATTAGTATTAGTATTAATATAAGTATTTTTATTAACATTATCATTATTATTATGTGTATCATTATAAATGAAATACTATTAAAATTATTATCATTAGCATTAAATGATCGATAATAGGACTGTTATTATTAATACTAACAATAGTATTGGAATTAACATTATTGTTTTCATTAATATCAGTAATAATATCATTGTTATAGTTATTAAGATTATTATGATCATTATTATCATAAGTATCATTATCAGTATTATGACAAATATATATATTTTTTATACATAAAAATACATTACAATAATATTAATAATACATATCACTATGTTTTTGTTAAAATGATAGTATCTAAGCTATATATAAAATGTAACAGTTATTATATAAATATATGTTGTCATCATATATAAATCCTAATATAATTTTTTTTATTATTAACATTTGTATATAGATATTCATATATAACAAATTAAGTATTTTAATACAATATTAACCAAATATATATTAATATAACTATATTAATATTTTTATACAAAATGAATACATTTAATTAATTAATGAAGTATATATAAGTTACTAATATAAAAATTACATCGCTAATAATAATATATATATGTATTCGATTACGATTATATATATATATATATATATATATATATATATATATATATATATATATATTAATGAATATACAAATGATATAGGTTCGTGAATCCGAGGCCAACCCTGCATTATTCAATGTCGTAATATGTATTTTTACTACAAAATACATTAGGTGAGTTTCATTTGCCCTTTTTACTCTTTACGTTTTTGGGCTGAGAATACATGCAAATGCTTTATTAAATGTTTTAAAATATTTATATGCGTGAGTTTCATTACTCCTTTTTTAAATGCTTTTGCAATATATATTTTTGGGACTGAGAATGCATGCGCTTTTATAAATATTTTACGAAATACACACAAGTAATCGAAACTACATTATATGGTTGAATGATCGAAATCGAATATGCCCCTTTTTATTTAGTCTGGTAATCTAAGAATTAGGGAACAAACACCCTAATTGACGCGAACTCTAATGATAGATCTATCGGGCCCAACAAGCCCCATCCAAAGTACCGGATGCTTTAGTACTTCGAAATTTATATCATGTCCGAAGGAGGATCCCGGAATGATGGAGGATATTCTTATATACATATTGTGAATGTCGGTTACCAGGTGTTCAATCCATATGAATGATATTTTTGTCTCTATGCATGGGACGTATGTTTATGAGAAATGGAAATATGAAATCTTGTGGTCTATTAAAATTATGAAATGATTATTTATGTTAAACTAATGAACTCACCAACCTTTTGGTTGACACTTTAAAGCATGTTTATTCTCAGGTACGAAAGAAATCTTCCACTGTGCATTTGCTCATTTTAGGGATATTACTTGGAGTCATTCATGACATATTTCAAAAGACGTTGCATTTGAGTCGTTGAGTTCATCAAGATTATTATCAAGTCATTTATAGTTTGAATATATTATGAAATGGTATGCATGTCGTCAACTGTCGATGTAATGAAAGTTTGTCTTTTTAAAAACGAATGCAATGTTTGTAAAATTTATCATATAGAGGTCAAGTACTTGCGATGAAATCAACTATTATGAATCGTTTATAATCGATACGGACTTCATCTGGATGGATTAGGACGGGTCCTTTCACACTAGACGCTCCACTTCTGGGTATTGTGTTTTTCTTGACATCAATCTACTTTCTTGGTCATCAAAGCGACAACTTACTCCTTCTTGCTCCAGTATCGAGGCAGAATATCGAGGAGTTGCCAATGAAGTTGCTGAGACATGTTGGATACTTAATCTTCTTCGTGAGCTTTACTACCCTCTCACCTTTAGTTCTCTAGTTTACTGTGATAATGTTAGCTCTGTCTACCTTGCATCTAATCCGATCCAATATCAGCGGAGCAAACACAATGAGATAGACATTCATTTTATCAGAGATTTAGTTGCTCAGGGACAGGTCTAGGTTCTTCATGTTCCATCCAGATATAAGTTTACAAACATCTTCACCAAAGACCTTGTATTTGCTCTATTCAACGAGTTCAAATGCAGTTTGAGCGTTCGTCGTACTCCCGCTCCAACTGCGGGAGAATGTTAACCATTATATTTTAGTCCATGTATTTTGCAGTCGGGCTTAGCCCATGTATTTTTTAGTTGGGCTTAGCCCAAGTATTTTGCAGTTGGGCCTAGCCCATTTTCATTGTTAGGGTTTTGCCCTTTATATATTCATATATTATCTACTGTTTTTCATTTGAAAAATAATACCAGGCATCTCCAAATTAACATGAAAGCTATGAGTGAATCAGTAGTAGGATACTCGAAAGTTATAATGCAAGAGATTAAGGAATCAAATTTTGTTAAGTGTTGTTAATGGTATGGAACAATACATCAATTACCCTCAAATTTATACAAGATTCAAACACTACAAATAAGCACACACAACTAACGAGCACCTAAATCTCGGTTATTATAGCACTTTTTATGTAAGTATTCGTTTAAAGCTCGTCCCAAGAGAGCGATGTAAGTCGAATAATTGAAACTATTAATTGTCCTAGGGTTTGTTTGATTTGGGGGGGGGGGGGGGGGGGGTTGATTGATTTTAATTAACAACTAATACGTGCACAAATAAACAAACTTCAACTTAACAATTAAGACTAGTAACAAGTAACGAGTAACTAATTATAAAGAACTAAATCAATTAAATAAGTAGTGTTCACTTACCTAATCCTCTATATGCCTAGATTGCCCCATTTTACCCAAATTGTTATCGCGTTAGTTGTTGAACTATTAAATGTTTAGCATTACTACCAAACCTTAATCAAATTACACTTTGCAAACTCACATAAGCATTGCATTCTAAGATCAAGTTAAGCATGATTGGTTATTGAGATTATGATTGGGTTGAAATAACTTAGAACCCTTCAATTATTAAAATCACTTAAGATAATCGAACAACACTATGGTGACTAAAGGCCAATTGAAAACCAACTTAAATTAAGAACACAATCACTTGAAATCCTTAATCTAGTTGTCTAGATCACTATGAGTGTTGAAGCATAAATTGATTCACTTCTCAAATCACTAAAAGAGCTACACAATCTATGTAATCAAAATAAAGCCTAAAACAAATGCATAGCAATGGATCTATAGCTAACACAATAACACTTGTTCATGTATTTCATTCAAACAACTTCATCCAATTAATTTATGGCAAATCCTTGCATTAGAGATTCATAGATAAACAAACACAATCAATTTAGCCAAGCAAGGCTAAGATTACACTAATCATAAGCATTGAAACACAAATAAACATCATATTAAGTTATTACAAGTATTTAATTCAAAACTAGAGAAAGAAATGTGGAGATTACAACCCAAATGACAAAACTAGATAGATTTAATGATAAGATTACTTGAGCTTTTGCTTGATCTTCCAAGTTAGCCTTAATCTCCTTCTTGATGATGAAATTAGGGTTTTAAAAGTGAAAATCGGACTTAGAATTGCAGCTCTCCTTTGAAGTGACCTAATCTCGTTCATTTTATAGTGCTGAAAATGCTGGACTAAAAGACGTCAGGAGTGCCGCTTTTGGTTCAGGAGCGGCGCTTTTGGCTTTCTTCAGGAGCGCCGCTTTTATGGTGAATTGCAGCGCTTTTATCTACTAGTGAAAAATGGTGCCAGAACGTATACAAAAACGTCGCTTTTCTGTGAGGTGCAGCGCTTTGGACAATTAGGAGCGGCGCTCTTCTATTAAGAGCGGCGCTTTTGGAGCTGACATCTGCACTTGTCATTTTCTTTGCCTCTTTTGATTAAGACTTGGTCAATTTTGCACCAAATCAAGTTTTTAGCCTTGAACCGACACTTTAGCGCAAATAAACAACTTTCGGGCCCAATGATCCTCAAAACCGAATGAAATGAGGGAGATATTGCGAGATAAAATGTGTATAATTAGGGCAATATCAAACACCCTACATTTGAACCTTGCTTGTCCTCAAGCAAGCAAATCAACAAAACAAGACTCGGAGATAAATAGCATTCAATGATCAAAGCCAAAGTGCAATATTTGGGCAATAAATAGTACCTTCATGGATGAGCACTGAGCACTTTGATGGCTAGAATGAACTCCAAACACTTGCATTTGATAAGGACCAAGCATACATTATCTCTTCTTCTTCTACTATTAACAAAAACTCAATGCAACACTTAAAAAAATCTTCAAATACCATCAAAATCGACCACAATTCAAGCCTAAACTAACAATCTCCACATCCTCTCAATATCCTCAAGCAATCAAGCAAACAAACACATATATGTGCTCCCTAGGAAGGTTCAATTATATACAAGTTGTGCACTTTAAGAGTAAACATACCAAGATTCGAGCTTATTAGTTCAAACCTTCTTAGGAGCTTCTTCAAACCATAGGATCAATGAGTTTTCGTCACCACCATCTCATCCTTCGAAACTCAATCGAGCAAAAAAAACTACCCACAAGCTTCACTTTGGTTAAATGGAGCAAAACGGGACAAGGCTTTTTAAAGAAAATCATTTTCGTTTAAGAAAGGGAAAACGAGTCAAGTAGCAAAACAAGAAAAGTTTTCCAGAAATTTTGATTTAAAGCTATGTGCATTCCAAAGCTATCCCGGTTTTGGGATAACCGCACGGGTAGCTACTTCCCCGGTATATCACCGAAATGAACTACCTTCTTGTATTGAAGGCGATGAGGAAGCAACTACCTTGGGCTCATAAGGTGATGTGCATACAAGCCATCCCGGCTATGGGACGACCGCACGGGTAACTACTTCATATATATATATATATATATATATATATATATATATATATATATATATATATATATATATATATATATATATATATATATATATATATATATGTCACCGAAATGAACCACCTTCTTGTATAGAAGGCGATGAGGAAGCAACTACCTTGGATGTAAGATTGGCGTTGGGTCTATTGCATGATACTTGGAAGACTTTACTTCCAAGCTTAGGCCTTTTTGGGATCGAACTTAACTTGGGAGACTTTACTCCCAAGCTTGGAACACAATAAAACTTGGAAGACTTTACTTCCAAGTTTGGAAGACTTTACTTCCAAGTTTGGAAGACTTGACTTCCAAAATGAAATGTTGGGAGGACTCGACTCTCCCGGGAGGGTCAAAGCTCAAAGCTTTTATTCACCCGGCTACTTCCCATATAACAAGCTTTTATGCTTATTTTAAGAAAAGGTAGAAAGTAGTTACTAGCTTTCCATAATTGATCGAACAAAATGGTGCCATAGCTTTTGGCTATGGCGTGTGTTATCTAGCAACACTAGCACGAAGCCATTGCTCTTCATCAAGAAGATAGCACACGGTGAAGCTCGGTGGCTCCTCTTCCCACGGTATGATACATCTATTGAAACATCGTGAAATGATGAGACAACCAATATCAATATAAAATGATGTGGATTAGGAAGTCTCCCACACCAAGTGAAACAACATTCGGGAGACTTGACTCCCTATCATGGATGGACTTGACTCATCCGGAAGTGTTAAAGCATAACGCTTTAAACACTTGATTTTTGGAATAACACATGGGCCAAGATTGAAAGTCAGGGTCGGTGATCAAAGGGAAAGAGAGGAAAGGGGCAACTCAAATAGAAATAATTAATACATCCTAATTTCGACTTTAAAGAGAGGATACCCTAGCTAGAACCTTATTTAAGTTGACTTCATTGCTAGAAGTTCTCTATGTGAACATAGGATCCTATGTAAACAACCGGAAATCTCATTATGACTTGGTCGTTCAGGAGAGATTCTTTCTCGGTCAGAATAGTGGAATGGAAGGCACTACAAGAAATATATACTCCTTTTCAAATCACCCCACGAAGATAGACGTTCAGAAAGGGCACTCAAAACTAGGGCTCTCCCTTTATCGTCATCGTTGCTATCCTAGTTGCTATCATCGTCGCCTCCGGAACAAAGGAAATGAAATGGGCGAGCGAAATGACGTGCGAGAAAGAACCTCTTGGTGGACTGGGCGGCTCTCGGTTCATGAGCATGTTGGGGTTGACCTTCCTCATAACTACGCTCAGAACAAGCCCTAAACTCAAGGAGCAGGTCAAGTTCGTTTAGAAAAGCTTTTCATAATGAGATTAAAAACCGATGCTTCCTTGGTCGTGTGGAACATGGATTAGCATTACGACTAGGAACAGGCAAATCAAAAATTTCACTTCGAATATCGGACCTCAACATCCTGCTGCTCATGGTGTTTCACGATCAGTTTTGGAAATGAACGGAGAAGTGCTGTACAACATGAGTTTCAGGCCGACAATGAAAAACTCCACCAAAACTTGGGTAGATCCGCTTTTTCAGGAATCGATTCTATGATTGAATAGCAGAAGTGCTACTTAGTAGTAGAAACTCGGAGAGACGGAGATGGGACTATTTTTCTTCAATAGGCTTCAGGGGAGGTGAGAAGAGAGCCAATATCTATTATAGAATCCATTCTGGATAAAGCAGGCTATGGCCATTGAAGACTTTACTTCCATGCAAAAGCAAGGAAAAGACTTTACTTTTTCAAAAATTTACAAGTTTTAACCATTTTAATCTTTGAAAAGGATATGTGACAAGTTTAATCGAAAAAGTTCAAAATGACCCGATATTTTAACTCTTCCCCCCCCCCCCACAATTTAATTTGATGCAATGCCCTCATTGCATTGAAACGATAGAATGAGTAAAAATGAGGGGCATATTGAAAATAGAATAGATGAGAGAAGAGAAAATAAAAACCGGATTAGATCAAACGATCTTTGTTGTCACCGATTGAAGCAACTTAATCACCAAAGAATGCAAGTCGATGAGCTTGACGCCTGAACTTAATGTCAGGCTTGGATCAATCATCAAAAAGTGTATCCTGTCACTAAGAACCACAACAAGCAAGAGAAAAACACAAGCATCCACAATATTATCCACGCACACACAATTGTCGAATTATTATAAACATGAGTGTGATAATGTGTGAGAGTAGCAATACAAGTGTACTACCTCACACCAAATCAATAATCCCAAGTTTTCACACACAATGATTAAATCAATTAAAGTTACATGCCAAATCATAAAGATAAATTGTTTCACAAATCATAATGAAGATTTATTACCAATTTCCCATTATGTTTCGGATGTGCCGTCTAGATGTTCCTTCCTTGATAGTCATCATAACCAAATCGAGGCATCCGAAGTTTCTCCGACTCATTGAAATTTACTCTCAAGAACTTTGCAATTTTTGTCACGTAATGACCACCAACACTTGGAAGCGTAGACTTTTCTCCACTTGCATCAAATAGATAACTTGCAATGAGGATAGGGATGTGAACATGCTTGTGCTTGTGAACTCGATGAACCAACCAAATATCGAGCAATGTCATCTTATCAACATCTTTTGCGCGTGCGGTGAAAAATCGATTAAGCAAAGAACCTTTGGATGCACCTAAGTGTGGGAGTTGCGAGTGCACTAGAAACTTGATTGGAGGGTGTGAATTCGGCGTTACTAACTTAGTGCCACACCCTCCTTGGATCAAACTTGCTTGGATTGAACGTTTCGCACTTGGCCAAGTACATGAAGGTAACATTAGGCGGGGAATCATGGTATAGACCTATACACTCCATAAATTGGATCATGTTTAATCGCCTTTCCTCTCCCCCTAACCTAAATGTGAGGTAAGTGTCTAACCATGGAGAACGTACTTTGAAATGAACCCTCAAAGTTGTTAGGAATTCACGGGTTAACAAAGGATAAACCTCCTCTTGGATGTAAAGTAATGGCTCCCAAGGGTACATGACTTTGTAGAAGTACTCAACCTTAAATGCATCCCGAATCTCATGTCCTAACTCTGCTAATTCCAATTGAGTCCAATAAATGTACTTGGCCAGGCACACCGGCATATTTATCCTATTCATCATCCTAGATCTCAAAGTTTCATCACGCAAAATCACTTGCAACCAATCATGAACATCGGTGGACTTTGCAAGTCTCTTCCCTTTTTCGTGACCCTGAAATTGATTCAACAAATAGCAAACGCAAGGATGGTTTTGCAATGTTAGAACAAATCAAATATCTCGCATTCAAACATTGATGGGGCAACATGCCCCCTACATTTAATTTTAGAGCAAAAGCTTCACGACATGCAACTATGGACAATACGAATTAATTACAAAAAGTTAACTCTAGTCAAAGTCTAATTCGTTTAAAATTTGGCTAAGACAAAGAGCATTCATCAAATTATCACAATTCTTCATGTTATAACATCCATAGGCTGCAAACAAGTACAACATCACTAATCACATGCTTAGATTGGTCAAACCAAGTCAAACCTTAAACTTATGAACCCCAATTTGCAATTTCAATTCATACAAGCATGAAAGATGGATTCAAAGCAAGATAATCATGGAAACCTATCAATTAAGCATCAATAACATCAATTATCACTCCAATTTGGCTCAGAATCAAAAAACCCCAAATTGAGATGAACCCTAGAATTTCAAAGTCAAAATCGATGTAAATAATCTTGCAAATCATGTTAATAAACATCAATGTAACCTAGATTCATAAATAATTCGACCATTAACATCATTAATCAAGCATAATCAACAAATCAATCATAAAGAGAAAATTAGCAAAAATCACAAGAATCGTGTTAAAGATTGAATTTTAAGTGATGGATTCTTACTTTTCCCATGTTGATGATTGAAGATATGCAAGAAAATTGAAGAAATTTGAAGTTTGATAGTGATTAGGGTCGATTAGGGTTTGAGAAACGCCGCTATTAGAGAGAAAATATGAGTTGTGGGTGAAAAAGTGAAGTGTTTGGTGGTGCAGAAAGTTTAAGTACACATGTCCAGGAGAGCCGCTTTTAATTCAAAAGCGCCGTTCCCAAAAAATAATAGAGTTGATTTTTGAGACAAAAGCGTCGCTCTTTCCTATTGTCCATTTTTGGTCCCAAATCACAATCAAAAGTGTCGCTTTTCGAAACAGGAGCGCCGTTTTTTATTAGCAAAAGCGCCACTTCTATATCAAAAGCGCCGCTTTTGTACCTGAATGCAGTTTTTTCTTTTTAGTTTTAAGTCCATATTGACTCGTTCACAAACTATTTTTGGTATTTTTCAGTTTCCCATATGCATGAAATGCGACTACATGCAAATGCAACTAACAAAAGGAATATCATACAATCTTAAATGCAATGCAATCCTACATGAATGATTTATATACACGTTATGTGATGTTTTTGGGTCACGAGTCCATCACATGACCCGTTTTAACATAAGGGTGTTCATGGTGGTTTAAAGTCGATGTCATCAAGCTCGATTGGCTTGACTTCATCATTGAAGAGTTTCAAACGATCCCCGTGAACCTTAAATGGGTTGACCTTTCCAATCAACTCAACAAATCCTTTTTCAAATATGATTTTAACAACAAACGGCCCATGCCATCTTGACTTAGACCGACCGGGTGACTTTTTGAAATCAAGATTAAATAATAAGACCTTGTAACCCAGTTTGAACCTTTGGTTTTTCGCATAGTTATTGTCAACATTGACTTTTTCCTTTAAAACTGGTTTTTGCAATGACTTTTTTTTAACCTTTTCAAGAACAAATTTCTCACCCTTTTTAAGAACTTGGGTGGGTTTAACCACCTTCTCAACAACATTTTTCACAATTGGGTCCAACAAGACCTTTTTACCAACAACATTCCCCTTACATTTAGGTCCAAATTCATTCCCTTGACCAGTTTTGGGTTACTTAAAGCATTTTCACAAAGTTTCTCATCAACAATACCTTCACAAGCTTTTTCAGAATCGTTTTCATCACAAGATTTCGTAAACATTTCAAACTCTTTCTCAACATCAAAATCCTCAATTTTATCAAATTGGTCAACATTCGAAGTGTCAACCGCCAATAAAGCTTTTAATTCATTTTCTTCATACAAATCCATGACTTCGATTTGACAAAAAGGCTCAACATTGGTTTCTTATCAACTTCACGCACATAAATCTCAAGCCTTTCATCTTTCACCCCAATACTTAATTTGTTTTATTGAACAAAAATAATTGTATCTGCGGTGTTTAGAAAAGGTCATCCCAAAATTATTGGGACCTGTTCATCCTTGCGCATTTCGAGGGTCACGAAATTGGCCGGAAAAGTCAATTTACAAACTTGACCATAAGGTCATCGGCTATGCCGATTGGTGTATCAAACGTTTGATTCCCCATTTTTAATACCATCCGGGTTCGTTTTAGTTCCCCAAGATTTAACTTTTTATAGATTGAATAGGGCATAAGATTTACACTAGCCCCCAAGTCGACAAGTGCATCATACACTTCCGACTCGCCCATGTTACATGGGATTACAAACTGGCCCGGATCACCCAATTTGGGATGCATCTTTTGCTTTTGCAAGATAGCCGAACATTCCTCTACGAGAAATGTGGCTGACACCTCCTCATATTTGCCATTTTCAATAATCCCTTCGTCAAGTTTCAAATTTTTCCTTCCTCAAAGCTTGCGGATATGGAATCGGTTCCTTGTACTTCCTCAAAGGTGCTCCTTCATTCTTTTTACCCTTAACCTTCAGTGGTTCACTCCTTTCAACCCTTGCTTCGTGCAAATCCGCATTAACACTTGATTCATTCTCAACAGTTTGTGTAGTAGGTGCTATAGGGGTTGGTGTTTAGTTTGGGGGTGTTTGGATTTGTGGTTCTTCATAAGTTAAACCACTTGTTGTTGAAATAGCATTGACAATCTCGATTTGGTTTACGTTTTTAATAGGGATGGTTCTTGTGTTGTTGTTGTTGTTGTGATTATGGTTTTGTTGGTTTTGGTTCTTGTTATAATTGTCGTTCGGGTTGACTTGTGTGTTTGAAGGTAAAGTGCCTTGAGGTCTTTCGGAAACTTGGTGTGAAAGTCTTCCAACGGTACTTTCTAGGTTTTGAAATGATGCTTGTTGGTGCTTCAATTGTTGCTTCAATGTAAAATATCAACCGTGATTATTCTCATTCATTGCCTCAATATTTATACAAGTTACATAAATTGTTCTCCAAGCCAAATATCCTATTTTGGGAAGATATTGACACAATCACTATATACATATAATTGATTACAAAATAACTAATGAAATATATACACAATATATAAATCGGCTATTACTCCCCCGTAGTCGAAGCGATCGGTGTATGAATGTAAAGACTGGATCAAAAATCATTGAAAAGCAACCTAGGTAAACCTTTTGTGAAAATGTCGGTAATCTGATAACGAGTAGGAACGTGTAAGATACGGACTTGCCCGCGAGCAACTTTCTCACGAACAAAATGAATATCCAACTCTATGTGTTTAGTGCATGATGTTGTACAGGATTGCTGGCGAGGTAAATGTGATGGCCCCGTCAAAACACTTAACGGCTCCGTCACTTGGTCCCACAGCTTGATCATAACTCTATATGAATTTAATAAATAACCTTACATTCTTTGTTTAAAAATGATTTCCTATAAAGGAAATCTACCAAAATATGTAAGTTTAGAAAAACCATACATTATTACTTAACCAAAAGTTGACCAAAATAAAGTCAACAACATCCACTATTAAATGTATCAAAATAGAATGCAAGTTATTATTTAACAAAAGCTGCCATCATACATATGCAGACTCTCTAAGCACAGCGGAAGCAATCAATCATGAACCTGAGAATAAAACATGCGAGTAAGTGTCAACAAAAATGTTGAGCGAATTATAGGTTTAATATTGCAAACAATATTTAATTTAAACCATAAAAATTTATGTTTGAAAACATAAAAACCCCTTTTTGGACCACAAAATTATATGCTAGAAAACATAAAAAAAACATTATTTCATTTTCCCGTGAGCCACCTGGTAACCACTTAACCATTTATTTATCCTTGCCAAACACAATAAATAATATACACCGAACAAGTGTATCTTCAACTAAATACGAAGTACTAAATAATCTGATTATAAATTGCTAGCGCGACTAGCTCGAAATGGGGTTGTCAAACCCGATAGATCTATCTGTAGGATTCGCGTTCACCAGTAAAAACCAGTGATTATATTTACCAGATTAGGGAATATTTTTGTTCGACTCACAATGAATAATTTAAACCAACTTCCACATGTGTCCAAAATGTAAAAATAAAATGCATGTATTCTCATCCCAAAAGATTTAAAATAGAAAAATGGGACTATAACTCACCTTAAAGCAAATGAAGTAACCACACAAAAATGCGAACAGCAAACGAAGTAAAGTGATCAGGAATGATCACAACGCCGACCTATAAATAAAGCAGGTCTATATAAATAACTAAATTAGGTCAAGTCTTAGTATGATAGTTATTGTACATGTTGCAAGTAAACATAGAACAACACTCAACATGCATCGGTTTAATCGGAACAGCGTACGGACACACACTTTCTATTTTTAGAAAGTTTCTATTTTTAGCAGGTTTCCATTTTTGGAAAGTTTCTATTTTTGGAAAGTTTTTAAGTTAGGAAAGTTTCCTTATTTAGAAAGTCAACAAAAGTCAACTGAAAGTCAAAGTCAACTGAAAGTCAACTCAAAAGTTAACCTTGGTCAAACATAGTCAACATTAATTTTAAAAGTGTAAGTTGTAGTAATAATATAAGTTATAATGTTATTTAAAGTCAAATATGTATGATTATGTCATAACATAAGTTTAATTAAATTAAAATGAATTATTAAAGTTAACATAAGTTTAGATGATATAATTAATATAACATAATTATTTAATTAATTAATTAAATAGTAGTCATAAAATAAGAATTATTAATTAATAATAAATTTTAAATCATATCATAAGTATTATTAATTAATAATGAATTATTAATCATATCATAAGTTTCTAATTATAATCATTAAATCATAAGTATTTAATAATTAAATTATAATTAAATAATAACTAAGTCTTATAATAATTAAATAATTAATTAATCCTTATTATAAGTCTTATAATAATAATCTCATAATATAAGTTTAATACTTATCATAAGTATTTTCCATTAATAATAAAAGTATTATTAATCATAAGTTTAATTAAAATGTTAATTAAATCATAAGTAATAATTACATGATATAATAAATATATATCATAAGTCTTAAATTAAAATAATTACTTTTTATATCATAAGTAATTTATTAATAATGAATTTCATTATTTATATCATAAGTCTTATTTAATAACCATAAGTTTTAATTAAAAGTTCATCGGGTCATAACTTAAGTCCCGGGAATCAGTTTTCGGCGAGTCTTATATATATCTTTGCCTAACCGACCCACCCGACACATTAATGTGCTCAAGAACACCCCAAGAATAGCAAACAAGTCGTGAGTTTCAGCCCTTAATCAGTTTGGATCTTTAATCCGCTCAAAAACGTGTTTTAGTCATAACGGGTGATCTGTGGCTCGGATTTCGATGACCCGAACATGAATGTTCATCCCATCATCAATCCTAACACACTAGTACACCCTAAAGACTCTAAAAATGGTCACAAAGTCGGACCACACCTGGTACAATTCGTATTTACATTTTAATCTCAATATAACACCATTTTAATCATTACTAGAGCTCCGGGAATCGAAATGACATGAATCCGGAGTCTAAAATTAATGTATTGATGAGAGGAACTCATCTAGATACTTTAATTTCACTTTTATAATAGTTAATTTTACAGAAAAGATCAAACAAGCTGCTGTCCCAAAACAATCAAACCGAAAACATAAATTAACGAGCATTTCTACGCATACAATCAACAATACAATAACATATAAACATCATACTATTAATATAATATTCAAAAACAGAAAAATATAAGAAAATTGAAAAGTTAGGGTTAGGTTTTATACCCTAATCAAAAATCAAGAGATGTAGATGTGTAGAGAAGAACGCGTAGAATCCGAATATGTGAATGATTTCTTGATCCAAGTATTATTTGATGAAGATGATGGTGGATTATGGTGGTGGTGGTGATGGCTCTAATGGAGAAAGGAGGGAGAGAAATAAAGTGATAAAGGCTAGGTTTAGAAAATGGAAAGTGTAAAATGAAAACATGAATGAGAAATGGAAAAATCAAGGGAGTATACCTGATGTTTTAGCAGAGTGGTATAAAATAGTTATTAATTTTAGCAGGAAAATACTATTAAATACGATACAATTTTACACAAGATATTTATTTATTTATAGAATGGATATACTTAAACCTTGCTACAACACTTATAGGCAGTGTACCTAATCGTACAGTAGTGTAGTTTTTAGTAAGTCCGGTTCGTTCCACAGGGAAATCTTTAAACAAAGCTTAACGCTATATTAGTTTACTTTTATAAAAATACAAATCTATATATAAGTAATATTATTATTATAAAGGGGGGTTTTTACCGTTTAATGACCGGTTTGTCGATTTTAAAACTTTAGTCGCAGTTAAAACCAAATGTAAAATATTAAAAATAAATACAAGACTTAAATTAAAGCGTAAAGTAAATAACGATAATGAAATTGCGAATAATAAAAATGCGATAAAATAAACTTGCGATAATTAAAAGTGCAATTAAATATAAAATAAAGGAAATTAAATATAAAATAAAAGAATTATGCTTATTTAAACTTCCGTAATCATGATGTTTGACGTGTTGATTTTAGTTTTATGCCCATGGGTTAATTGTCCTTTGTCCTGGATTATTTAATATGTCCGTCTGGTTTTTGTCCATAACAGTCCATCAGTCATAAATATAAAGTGCGTGTATCCTCGTCAAATTATCCTTATACCCGAAGTTAAATATTCCAACTAATTGGGGACTTAAACTGTAACAAGATTTTAATACTTTGTTTAATGAATACACCAGGTTATCAACTGAGTGTAATCCAAGGTTTTAATATTTTGTTATCAATTATACCAAGTGTCCTTGTACATAATTTCACCCTTGTTTTAATTATTCTAGTGGCTATTAATCCATTCCCGTGTCCGGTTAAATGAACGATTATTCGTACATATAAATACCCCGCCCATCGTGTCCGATCGAGTGTATATGGTAATTTATAGGGACGCCCAATTGTAAATCTTTATATTAACATTAACAAACTATCATTTAGTTAAACAAATATAAAGCCCATTAATAGCCCATAGTCTAATTTCCACAAGTGTCGTTCTTTTGTCCAAACCCCCAATTATGGTACAAAGCCCAATTACCCAATTTTAGTAATTAGCCCAACATCATGATTACTTCGTTTTAAATAAGCATAATAATAACTTAGCTACGAGACATTAAATTAAAAAGGTTGAACATCACTTACAATGATTAAAAATAGCGTAGCGTTACACGGACAGAATTTCGACTTACACCCTTACAACATTCGCTAACATACCCTTATTATTAGAATTAAAATTAAAATTAAAATTAAAATTATAATATAAATATAAATATATACGATATAGATAGAGAGATGGATATATGATTTTGTGTTTTTTTTTTCGATCAGAATTCGTTTGCTTTTATAGGGATTTTCAACTTTTGGGGCTCCGCGACTCGCGGCATTTTTGGCCTTCAAACTCCGCGAGTCGCGGAGATTGAAATTACAGCTCAGTCCCTTTTGGAGTCTTTCTTGCCGACGGTCTTAAATATAAATATAATATATTAAATAATTATAAGAATTATTTAAATATTATATTATATTTATGTGCATAGTTGACTTGTAATTTTTAGTCCGTTGCGTCGAGCGTTGAGAGTTGGCTCTGGTCCCGGTTCCGGATTTTCGAACGTCCTTGCGTACAATTTAATATCTTGTACTTTGCGTTTTGAATTTTGTACTCTTGTAATTTCGAGACGTTTCTTATCAATAATTGGAACCTCTTTGATTGTCTTTTGTACTTTTGAGCTTTTTGGTCGTTTGCGTCTTCAATTCGTCGAATCTGTCTTTTGTCTTCATCTTTTATTATTTAAACGAATATCACTTGTAAATAGAACAATTGCAACTAAAAGCTTGTCTTTCTTGAGGAATAATGCTATGAAATATATGTTCGTTTTTAGCATTATCAAATATTCCCACACTTGAGCGTTGCTTGTCCTCAAGCAATATCGTCTTGAAATACTAGAATCACTTCTTTATTCTTCACACTTTGTACATCAGTGATTTCTATACGGCGGTATAAACAATGGTACTAACGATATGGTTTACAGTCCCACATGACTATAAAAATTTAGATCCATTAAGGAAATTGGATCTTTATGAAAACATTTGATCTTTTGAAAATTAAATCTAGTTTTTACCCTAGATAATTTTTCCGAAATAACCCTTTACCGGTGTTTGCAAAATATTTTTGTGGGTTTGGTGGGTTTCAGATTTGAAAATTTTAGCTCAAAACTTGCGGTTTTGTGTCACCCACTTGCTAACCTTGTATTTGGAAAGCAACACGTCCAGTTTACTTATCCCGTATATTACCTTTCGGTAAACTACCGTCCGGTTGTAAAGGAAAGCGTTGAACAAGCAACTGTTAAGGCAATGTCCCCTGACATGCTTTTAATTATGGTCTATAACGTGTTGGACGCAATTACTATCCTTGGTAGGAGCAATAGTAAAGCTCACCCTTATGATTTTTCGGTCTAGCACAAGGTCCTGTCTTTGACCACTATGCAACCACCGTTCTTATGGTTGACACCCGATTTGGTTCAGGTGACCTAATGAATTCCAGGTGAATTCCTAGGATTTTACGTTCAATGGTAATGAACGCATTGAAAATAGGGTTTTCAGAAAACAAATCGGTTTGTAATTTTGATCAAAATATTTTCTCGTTCAAGCTCGAGTTTAGATATCATTGAATTCCATGAGTTTGAATTCTCAATCTTTAAGCTCAATCTCTAGGATTGAGTAATATCAGGCTTAAAAGCTGATTTTTGATCTTTTAAGGAGATTATCCTTTCTGGGGATCTGAGTCATTAGTCTTATCCAGCTAATTTGCATGGTGCCCCCCCATTGTATGAGAAAAATCCTTCTCATGGTTAGGATAAATCTGACCACTTGGCGACCCTGTTTAATGCTGAGGTCCGTGGATTTCCTGCTGATTTTAGTGATGACTTTTCTAGATTTTTCGTCAACCTACAGCTGGTCTGGACGACAACTTCTTGACCTAAATCAAGAAGCGCGTTTCTTTTTCGGAAGACTTTACTTCCTTTTAATGATGGAATTGATTCATCGTGTAGATCCATCTCTTCTTTTCTTTCATCGGGTAAAACAGTTTAGTTTAGTCCAAAGCAAAAGTATTTTCAGTTATTTGTTACAAATATATGTGACATATGTTTAAGATAACTTGGTAAATATTCTCACACTTGGCTTTTATTTTCCTTTTTATCGTCCTCTATTCCATTTTAAATGAATTTTAACATTTTGGTTTGTTTCTCAATTTATGTCCTTTTTGAGGTAACAATAATTTCGGTGTTAAAACCTAGTTTTATCGTTCATAAATATGTATAAACATGATTTTGAGTTCATTTAATTGAAAATTTTGAAATTTTTTTTACTAGAATTGGGTAGTCAGTATATAAGACTAGGGCTGTTCTTTATTATCAGAGAGCACTAGATTCTAATACAACTACTGCTTTACTAGTATTTTTAATGGTAACCAAGTGTATAAAGTAAAAATTTTAAAATTCGAAAGAATTTAACCCCTTCCCACACTTAAGATCTTGCAATGCCCTCATTTGCAAGAAATCAGTAACAATTTAAATTATTGAGGGTGATTTGTGTGAAAATGATTAAATTTTTACCAAAGTTTCCAAATATATTGGCGTTTGTTTGCTGAATGATAAATGGTGCACATCATTTGTTCATTCCGTCTTGTTGTTATTTCATATATATTTTGCATCTTGTCGTCAAAATTAGTTGCTTTTACTGAACTTAATGCCAGTCTTTGAAAATGCGTTGTTTTACCCTGTTGTGTACATAAGATAAACTGCAAACATATATACATATTTTTGAAGTTTGGTATATTACCCCACATTCAAAAATTATTAAAATCTAAGAATAAAAGTTAGACAATTATAAAAACTATTACAATATTAACAAAAGTATTAAACGTATCAATCATTACAAATTACAAAATAAAAAAAAATAAGTAGACTAGGGATGATATTGATACCAATAGGGGTTCCAGGCATAACCATAGGTGCTATAGAATGCTTCGGCAGGGTTATACGTAGGATACGGTGGTTGCATCTCTATAGACCAGGGAGGGAATATGGGTTTTGGTGTAGGAATATAGTTTCTACCTATATGTTGGCAATGAGCTTTGATTTGGTTCTGATGAACTTGCCAATCTTCAAATGCTCTCTGTCTAGCATTTTCGTACTCCTGTGAAGCTATAAACCTTTGCATTTCTTGCATCTCATTTCCCCCTCCTACATTACCTTGCTGTTGGTTTCTCTCAACCTGTGGATGTCTACCATGGTATGGTACTGCGGCGTTATTTCGCCTCTTCAAAACTTTCGCACCATGGTATACATTTAAACCTATAGTATCGCGGGGTTCTGGTTCTTCGACTAATAATCCCCCCCGACTTATATCCACACCGAGATATTCAGCAATCAAAGTAATAAAAATACCACCTCCTATTATGCTATGCGGTCTCATCCCCCTAACCATAGCTGATAAATAATAACCCACACAATAAGGTATACTTACAGCGCTTTGTGGGTCTCGAATACACATATGGTAAAACAAATCCTGTTCATTTACTTTTTCCTTGTTCTTACCCCTTTGTGCAATCGAATTAGCTAAAAACCTATGAATTACTCTTAATTCAGCTCTATCTATATCCAAATAAGAGTAATTTCCCCCTTTGAAACGGTGATGGCTTGTCTTTTGACTCCACACACCGTGTGTATCAAAATTTTTATCTATCTTTCTACCATTTAGTATCAACCCTCTACAATCGGCAGATGCTAACTCCTCAGGCGTATATATATGTAAAGCCTGAGCCATGTCTAGTAAAGACATGTGGCGCATCGAACCGCCTAACAAAAATCTAATAAAAGATCGATCGGTTAAACTAGCTACCCGATCATTCAACTCTATACTACACAACAATTCTTCACACCATACTTTATATACAGGTCTACGCATGGTGAATAAACGTACCCAGTCATTAAAAGTAGAATTACCATACCTCTGTACAAGTAATTCCCTAATTGACCCGGCCAATTCTACAGCTTCTAAGGGTCCCCATTCTATGACCCTCGGTACCTCAACAACCTTAGAATGAAGAGTATGCAAACCCCTTTGGTACTTTGGATAATCTATCCAAAGTCTGTCAAATCTCAGGTTTGGGTGCAACTCTTCCAAGTGCATATCAGAAAAGGTCATGACTGGATGAGGTATATCCTGCTTGTAGTAGTTATCCACCTCCTGTTGTTCCGCATTCTCAGCAGGAGCATTGCGGGCTTGGGATGAAGATTCACCCCTTTCAGTCTGCAAAACACATCAAACACAATTTTTGTGCATCCAAATATGCATTAGTGTCAGCAAAATCATCAATCAAAATAATTACAATGACATGATCAATTTATATCAAACTTAAGCTCATTTTCATATTTTCATCAAATCTACACTTTTTCAAAATAGCATATACGAAAATGTTCGCCAAGTTCATAAGCATTCAACTCAAATAACATGTCAAATTAATCATTACTAGCAATTAAACAAGTTTCAAATGACATTATCTTTCAAAAATCAAGTTCATGAATTTTAGACTTGAAAAAGTCCACTTTAATTCTTAAAATCTTGTTTAGGCTCAAAGTTTGGATCATTTAACTACCTATACATGTTACACTACTTAATTTAGTAACAATTCATGACAAAAATCGGCCATAACCTGTTTATATCAAAAAGCCCCAAATTTGCTCAAGAACACAAACCCTAGATTACTCAAAATTTGAAGTTTAAGGCTTCTAATCATGTTAAATAGCATCAATCTAGGTTATACAAGCATAATACATAAACAATTTAAGCCTAATTACACTAAAAAACATCAAAATCAAATTGGGGAAAAAAATTGCTCAAGAACACTAATTTTCGAATTAAATGGTGTTTAGGTGTAGAAATTTACCGTTTTTCTTGAGTAATTCCTTGATAGCATCCTTCTCAACATGATTTTAGTAAAAAATTTGGTGATTAACGGTTAAAAATTGTGATTTTGGGGGTGTTTTTGGGGTTTTTTCGCGTATATGTTCGCAGTATTTTTTTGGTTTGAGGTGTGGACTGATCAGTTGCAGCTCTTTTTATTTTTTCTGTATTTCGGTCCTCCCGCGACTCGCGGTGTTTGGACCCTTCAAACTCCGCGAGTCGCGGAGTTTGCTTTTTTTTTTTTTATATATATAATCATTAACTTATAAAGTAATTAAGTAATTAATTTTTAAAATTTTGTTTCCCTTGTTATTTAGGACGAGGTCGTTTTGGATCGATGTCCTAGTCCGTCTTTCGACAAAATTTTAAAATTTGTCTTTTTGTAGCGATTGTTTTAAAAGCTAAGATTTTTGGATTTTTTAATGTTTTTGGCATACTTTAATTCAATAAGATTAAAAATAATGATAATAAAAGTTCTCGTCCCTCCCTCGGGTAAAGCAATTTCGGTTTAAAGACCTAGTCTTCAACTTACGACGAATTTTAAAAATCATATTTTTAACTTAATGAGATAAAGTAAATTTTTGTTTTTAAATTCACACAACTTAAATATAAAATTCAAAATTAATATTAAAAATTCACACTAAACTTACAATTTAAAATGCATAAAATTAAAAATTCATATTTTAAAAATTAAAAATTCACACCAAACTTAATTTAAAAATTCATATTATAAATTCACACCAAACTTATATTAATTTTTCAAATATTTACAATTTTAAATATATTGTTTTTACAAAGTTTACAATATTAATTTAAGATTTAAATATTAATTTTAAAAACATGGTAAAAATAAAATTAAAAATCTTTTTGGCTTTTTATCCCACTTTAATCAATCAAATATTATCAAAAATATACGCCCCTCTTTTCGGTAAAGTAATTTCGGTTCCAAGACCTAATTTAACTCATGACGAATTTTTTTGAAATATTTTGGGTTGATTGATTAAAGATATTTATACCTTAGAAATAAACGTTAAATTTCGCAGTGATGTAATAAATTTTTGAATGATATCAATAATTTCAGTCGCCAAACCTAATTTTATTCAATACCAATTTAATACTTTTTAGCGAACAAATTAGCGTTTATTATCAAAAGGTTAAAAATAAAAAATAAAAATAAAATAAAAACTGTACAGACTTACCTGTGAAATAGATTTCTTAGTTATATGATCTATCCCATTCATAAGATAGTCGGTTTAATTGGTTTTCCATGGCTACATAGGCGTAACCTCGAGCATTCAGTGTCTTTTCTTCTAAACATATGAACGGTCCGTCTCTGCATAAAGTAACAAATTCGGTGTTTGAATAGGTTTGATTATTTGAACATTTACCTCCATGTGACCATTTTCCGCATTTGTGACATCTTTCTAGGTGTCGTGCTCTTCTTTTCGCTGCGGATTTTGATTTTCCTTTACCAAATTGTAACTTATTATCTTCGCATCTGGATTCTTTTCTAACTCCGTCCATTCTTTCTCTGATTACTGATACTATTTCACTTGGTAGTGTGTCATTGTTACGTTTAGTGATCAAAGCGTGTAGCATTAGACCATGGTTTAGTTCACAGGCAGTCTTCATTTTGTAAAAACCTAAAAAAAATAAAAATTCAGAATGGGGGGAGAAGACTAGTTCTTTAGGGTCTGCTAGGGAAAGACCATTCGGGTTCCATTTTCGAGAACTACACGAAAATAGACAATCTAACTCTAACAGAAATACATATTATCCCTTGATTCTCCCCACACTTAGTTAGCTGTGGTGTCGAAATTGTGATTAACTTCGTTGTCGACTTCCATCGAACCATCTATGTAGTGTTTAACTCTGTGACCGTTAACTTTAAATTCAATCCCATTCGAATTTATCAATTCTATCGTTCCGTATGGGAAAACTCTTTTGACTATGAATGGTCCAGACCATCTTGATTTTAATTTTCCAGGAAATAGCTTGAATCGTGAATTGAAAAGAAGAACTCTGTCTCCTTCTTTAAATTCTTTTGAACTTCTGATTCTTTTATCATGCCATTTCTTCGTTCTTTCCTTATAGATTAACGAATTTTCGTATGCGTCATGTCTTAATTCTTCTAATTCGTTTAGTTGACTTAATCGTAGACATCCAGCTTCATGTAAATCAAGATTACATGTCTTCAAAGCCCAAAATGCTTTGTGTTCAATTTTTACTGGAAGATGACATGCTTTTCCATAAACAAGTCTAAAAGGTGTGGTTCCAATTGGAGTTTTGTAGGCTGTTCTAAAAGCCCAGAGTGCATCCTCCAATTTAATGGACCATTCCTTCAGATTTGATCCTACGGTTTTCTCTAGAATACGTTTTAAAGCTCGGTTGGTATTTTCAACTTGTCCACTTGTTTGTGGATGATATGCGGTGGAGATTTTATGAGTTACTCCATATCTTTTAAGAACTTTCTCAAGTTGATTATTACAGAAATGAGTACCCCGATCACTTATTAAAGCTTTCGGTGTTCCAAACCTTGCAAAAAGACGTTTTAAAAAGTTAACTACAACTCGTGCATCGTTAGTTGGGAGAGCTTGTGCTTCCGCCCATTTAGATACATAATGAATGGCTACGAGTATATAAAGATTATTATGAGATTTAGGAAATGGACCCATAAAGTCAATACCCCAAATGTCAAATACTTCACATACTTGGATGACATTTTGTGGAATTTCATCACGTTGACTTATTTTTCCGGCCCTTTGACAAGCATCACAGGATTTGCAAAGAAGGTGTGCGTCTTTGTAAATTGTAGGCCAATAGAATCCAGCATCATAAACTTTTCTTGCTGTTAGTTGAGGCCCATAATGCCCTCCTATTGGTCCTGTGTGACAATGGTTTAATATTTTACTAGCTTCATCTCCAAATACACATCGGCGAATTATTCCATCGGGACAACTTTTAAACAGATGTGGATCTTCCCTAAAATAGTGTTTTATATCACTGAAGAATTTCTTTCGTCTTTGGTACGATAATCCTTTTTCAAGGAATCCACAAACTAAGTAGTTTGCATAGTCTGCAAACCATGGAATTTCTTTATAATCTATCTTCAATAGATATTCATCAGGAAAGTTGTCTTGTATGGCCGATTCATTTAGAACTTCTAATTCGGGATTTTCAAGACGAGAAAGGTGATCAGCGGTGAGATTTTCTGCTCCTCTTTTATCTCGGATTTCAATATCAAACTCTTGTAAGAGTAAGATCCAATGGATTAATCTTGGTTTAGCATCTTGTTTTGAAAATAGGTATCTAAGAGCAGAATGGTCGGTATAGACCACCGTTTTTGCTAGAACGAGATATGATCGAAATTTGTCAAAAGCAAAGACAATAGCAAGGAGTTCTTTTTCAGTAGTTGTATAGTTCGTTTGTGCTCCTTGTAACGTCTTACTAGCATAATATATAGGTTGAAATCGTTTTTCAATCCTTTATCCTAAAACGGCTCCCATTGCAAAATCACTTGCATCGCACATTAGTTCAAATGGTAGATTCCAATTTGGTGTTATCATGATCGGCGCATTAGTGAGTTTCTCTTTAAGAATATTAAAAGATTTGATACACTCATCCGAAAAGATGAATGGAGCATCCTTTTCTAGGAGTTTATTCATATGAGTGGCAATTTTAGAAAAATCTTTTATGAAACGTCGGTAAAAACCGGCATGCCCTAGAAAACTCCTAACTCCTCTAACATTGGTGGGATGTGGAAGTTTAGCAATTACATCTACTTTAGCTCTATCCACTTCAATTCCTTCTTTTGAAATTTTATGACCAAGAACGATGCCTTCTTTAACCATGAAATGGCATTTCTCCCAATTAAGTACTAGATTTGATTGTTCGCATCTAATTAGCATTCGTTCCAGATTAACTAGACATGATTCAAATGTATCACCGAAGACTGAAAAGTCATCCATGAAAACTTCCATGCATTCTTCTATCATGTCATGAAAAATCGCCATCATGCACCTTTGAAAGGTTGCAGGGGCGTTGCAAAGTCCAAATGGCATGCGTTTGTAAGCAAAAGTACCATAAGGGCACGTGAACGTGGTTTTCTCTTGATCTTCGGGTGCTATTGGAATTTGAAAATATCCGGAAAATCCATCTAGAAAACAATAATAACTGTTTCCGGCTAATCTTTCCAACATTTGATCTATGAAAGGTAAGGGAAAGTGATATTTTCTGGTGGCATCATTTAATTTTCTATAATCAATACATACACGCCATCCTGTTACAGTCCTAGTAGGAATAAGCTCATTTTTCTCATTTGTAATGACAGTCATGCCACCCTTCTTAGGCACGCATTGTACTGGGCTTACCCATGGACTATCAGAGATTGGATAAATTAGACCTGCATCTAGTAGTTTAATAATCTCTTTCTTAACTACATCTTGCATATTAGGATTTAGTCTTCGTTGGTGTTGCACATACGTTTTATGACCTTCTTCCATAAGGATTTTATGTGTGCAATACGAAGGACTTATTCCTTTAATATCATGAATCTTCCATGCAATGGCTGGTTTATGAGCTTTCAACACAGAAATGAGTTGTGATTTCTCATTTTCAGTAAGAGAAGACGATATTATTACAGGTAATTCAGATTCACCATGTAAATAAGCGTATTCCAAATGGTTTGGAAGTGGCTTTAACTCTAATTTCGGAGGTTCTTCTATCGATGATTTATATCGATATCTGTCTTCTTCTTTTAGCATTTGAATTTCTTCTGTTGTTGGTTCATATCCATTAGCTATAAGTGTAGCTAACATTTCAGCTTCATCAATTGGTTCATTACCTTCTCCTAAAGAACATTCTCCTGTTCCTTGTAATTCTGGAAATTCTTCTAATAATTCTGCATGTGCATCTATAGTTTGAATATAATAACATGTATCATCTGCAGATTGTGGTTGTTGCATTGCTCTATCAACTGAAAAGGTAATACTCTCATCCTCTATACTTAGGGTCAATTTCTTACCGAACACGTCTATCATTGCTTTAGCCGTGTTTAAGAATGGTCTTCCTAATATGAGAGGAACTTGAGAATCTTCTTCCATGTCCAAAACAACAAAATCTACTGGAAATACTAAAGTACCAACTTTAACTAGCATGTTCTCCATTATCCCTCTAGGATATTTTATTGATCTATCGGCTAGTTGTATGCTTATTCTTGTTGGTTTCAATTCTCCAAGGTCTAGTTTAGCGTATAGTGAATACGGCATTAGATTTATACTAGCACCTAAGTCTGCTAATGCTTCTATTGAACTAAGACTACCCAGAAAACATGGAATTGTGAAACTTCCTGGATCAGATAATTTTTCTGGTATCTTATTCAACAGCACTGCTGAACAATTAGCATTCATAGTAACAGCTGAGAGTTCTTCCATTTTCTTTCTATTTGAGATTAGATCTTTCAAGAATTTAGCATATCTAGGCATTCCTGAAATCACATCAATGAAAGGAAGATTTACATTTATCTGTTTAAACATATCCAAGAATTTGGATTGCTCGGCTTCAAGTTTCTCTTTCTTCATTTTACTCGGGTAAGGAAGTGGTGGTTGGTATGGTTTAACATAAGGTTTATCCTTAGCTGTGTTATCTTCATTAACCTTTTCAACTACCGGTTCTTTTTCCTTATCTTGATCAGGTTGTGGTTCTTGTGGAGTAGGAATAGCTTCATCAGAAGTTACAGGTATTTCCGGTGGTTTAAGCATTGTACCACTTCTTGTGGTAATAGCTTTAGCTGTTTCATTCCGGGGGTTAGCATTTGTATCACTAGGTAAACTTCCCGGTTTTCTTTCACCTATTAACCTTGCTAGGTTACTTACTTCTTGTTCCAGATTTTGAATAGAAGCTTGTTGATTTCTAAATGCTTGAGCATTTTGTTCATTAGTTTGTTTTTGAGATGTGAAAAACTGCGTTTGAGTTTCAACTAGCTTCGTCATCATATCTTCTAAATTCGGCTTTTTATCATCGGTTTGTTGTGGTGGTTTGTTTTGAAAATTAGGTCTTTGCTGGTTGTAAGTATTATTGGATACTTGTTGATTGCTAGGACCTTGTTGGTTGTTGTATGGAATATTTCTGTTATAACTCTGGTTTTGATTATAAATTGGTCTTGGCGGTTGATAATTATTCTGATAATTATTTCCAGGCCTTTGGTTTATGTATGAAATATTCTCTCTTTGTTCCATTGTTAATTCAATACTGAGACAATCTTTTGTCAAATGTGGTCCTCCACACTGCTCACAACTAATTCGTATTGAGTGAATATCTTTAGTCATCTTTTCCATTCGTCTCTCCACAGCATCTATCTTTGCGGAAATGGAATCTAAGTCATGGCTAGAATCGGCTCTAGCTGCTTTAGATGATCTAACGATATCTTTTTCTTGGTGCCACTCATGTGAGTGGGAAGCAGTGTTATCAATAATTTTGTAAGCATCAGTTTCGGTTTTCTTCATAATAGAACCACCAGCTGCTATATCTATGTCTTTCCTTGTAGTGATGTCGCATCCTTGGTAGAATATTTGTACTATTTGACAGGTGTCTAAACCATGTTGCGGACATCCTCTTAATAACTTTCCATATCTTGTCCATGCCTCATATAGAGTTTCATCTGGCTTCTGTGTAAACGTAACAATTTCTGTTTGAAGTCTTACGGCTTTAGATGCCAGAAAGAATTGTTTAAGAAATTTGTCAACTAAAACATCCCATGTATCAATCGCCCCTTCAGGTAACGATTCCAACCAATCTTTGGCTTCTCCCTTTAAAGTCCAGGGAAATAACATGAGATATATCTGTTCATCCTCCACTTCTCGGATTTTAAATAGTGTGCAGATCCTATTAAAGGTACGTAAATGTTCATTTGGATCTTCCTTCGGCGCACCACTAAATTGGCATTGATTAGTCACCATGTGTAGAATTTGTCCTTTGATTTCATAATCTGGCGCATTAATGTCTGGATGAGTAATTGCGTGACCTTGGCCAGTGCGTTTAGCTCTCATTTGGTCTTCCATACTTAAAGGTTCCAGATTCTCCATAATTGAATTTGTTGAATCGGAATCACTAGAGGATTCTGATTTAATGGTTCGTTCCTCAACAATCTCTGTTTGAATGATTGGTGGTTCCGGAGGAAAGTTTAGTGGTTCAGGATCTACGAACCGTTCCTGAATATTCTCCGGATTCTCAATTGTGAGGTCTGGTTCAAAAAATGGATTATCGGAAATTTGAACTGAAGTACTTGGTCGACTGGATGACGATTCTAAAGAGAAATCAACGGCAGTAATATTTGCTAAATGTCTTGATCTAGTTACAGGTGGTGAACGTACAAAAGGTGGTGAACGTCTTGCTCGGTGCATTCACTGAATATCCTATTAGTTTTTAAAAGGAAAGAAAAATTATAATAAGTTATCCAATCAATAGACTTTTCTGATTTTGCCCACGTTTCGAATAGCCAAAAGATGCAGCAGAGGGGCAGGATTCGTTTGGTCTCAATATAATTGAGGACTGTTTGGCTCCAATAACCCGGTCCACGTACAAATCCAACTATTACTACGAACCGGAAAATTTTGATGTCTATCAATTTAACCACTTAAAATAAATTTTCGTAATTTTAAGAAATTTAGATAAGAAGTAGAATAAAAATTTATGTCCTAAAACTAGAATAGCGAGAAATAAGAAAGAAAAAGAGTTCGTCGGAAAAAGGTCGAAAAAGAAAAATGGTTGAAAAATAAAAGGTGACGGAAAAATAAAAGAAACTTATAAAACTTAAAAATACTTGACTAACCTAACCTTATTACTACAACTAACTTAAAATTATAATCGCAAATTGAGATTACTAATTGGAATGATAATTGATACATAGGTAAAAGTCGTCTAAAAATATTAAAGCTTACAGGAAAAACTATATCCCAAATGGAAATAACTTAAAAAGAAACTAAAACTTAAAAAGGCGTCGCAAAATTCTGAAGCACTTAAATCTTAGTCTAAAGAAAAAGCACTTAAGGAATTCTACGGCAAAGCCTAAGAATCTAGAAGTAAAAATAACTATGGCAAAAACTAAGTTTAAAACTAAATATGAGCGAAAAATACAAATATTACGCTAAAACGATTAAAAAGGGACAAAATATAAAAATATACAAAAAGTTGTAAAAAGTATAATTTTTATAAAAATATTATTTTTATATTATTTATTTATTAAAACTACTAATTTTATAAATTAATTAAACTAATTAATACTAAATAAAACAAATTAAATAAAAAGAAACTTTAAAATAAAACTTAATTATAATAATAATAGATAATTAGGGTTTATAATTATAATAATTAATAATTACCCGTAATTAATTATGAATTAGGGTTTCTGTCGGTGTCAGAGTCACTCCGCGAGTTGCGGTAATCGAGGCATTAAACCCCGCGAGTCGCGGGGTTCCAGTTTTCAACTGACAGGATATTTAAAATTCGGCGAGTTTTTTTTTTTTATTTTTTTTTATTTTTATGTTTTATAATTTTATGTTTTATAATCTAAAAGTTATATATAATAAAAACTTATATTTAAATACTAAAATAAAAATAGAATTACTTTATAATTTTATAACTAAAAATAGTAAAACTAGATTTTTTTTTTCGGTTTTTATATTTATAAAATATATTTATAAAATAAATTAAATAAAACTTATATTTTTACAAACTAAAGAAACTTTATAAAACTTAAATATTTATCAAACTCCTAAAAATATTTATATTTTTGTTTTTCTTTTTATATTTTCGAATTTTTAAAACGTATTTTTATAAAAACGAATTTTAATAAAAGTAAACTAAATTTTTTTTTTATTATTATATTAGCGTTGCGCTTCCGGCTTTTAAGAGAGTCCCCGGCAGCGGCGCCAAAAATACTTGATGTTTTAGCAGAGTGGTATAAAATAGTTATTAATTTTAGCAGGAAAATAGTATTAAATACGATACAATTTTACACAAGATATTTATTTATTTATAGAATGGATATACTTAAACCTTGCTACAACACTTATAGGCAGTGTACCTAATCGTACAGTAGTGTAGTTTTTAGTAAGTCCGGTTCGTTCCACAGAAAAATCTTTAAACAAAGCTTAACGCTATATTAGTTTACTTTTATAAAAATACAAATATATATATAAGTAATATTATTATTATAAAGGGGGGTTTTAACCGTTTAATGACCGGTTTGTCGATTTTAAAACTTTAGTCGCAGTTAAAACCAAATGTAAAATATTAAAAATAAATACAAGACTTAAATTAAAGCGTAAAGTAAATAACGATAATGAAATTGCGAATAATAAAAATGCGATAAAATAAACTTGCGATAATTAAAAGTGCAATTAAATATAAAATAAAAGAAATTAAATATGAAATAAAAGAATTATGCTTATTTAAACTTCCGTAATCATGATGTTTGACGTGTTGATTTTAGTTTTATGCCCATGGGTTAATTGTCCTTTGTCCTAGATTATTTAATATGTCCGTCTGGTTTTGTCCATAACAGTCCATCAGTCATAAATATAAAGTGCGAGTATCCTCGTCAAATTATCCTTATACCCAAAGTTAAATATTCCAACTAATTGGGGACTTAAACTGTAACAAGATTTTAATACTTTGTTTAATGAATACACCAGGTTATCAACTGAGTGTAATCCAAGGTTTTAATATTTTGTTATCAATTATACCAAGTGTCCTTGTACATAATTTCACCCTTGTTTTAATTATTCTAGTGGCTATTAATCCATTCCCGTGTCCGGTTAAATGAACGATTATTCGTACATATAAATACCCCGCCCATCGTGTCCGATCGAGTGTATATGGTAATTTATAGGGACGCCCAATTGTAAATCTTTATATTAACATTAACAAACTATCATTTAGTTAAACAAATATAAAGCCCATTAATAGCCCATAGTCTAATTTCCACAAGTGTCGTTCTTTTGTCCAAACCCCCAATTATGGTACAAAGCCCAATTACCCAATTTTAGTAATTAGCCCAACATCATGATTACTTCGTTTTAAATAAGCATAATAATAACTTAGCTACGAGACATTAAATTAAAAAGGTTGAACATAACTTACAATGATTAAAAATAGCGTAGCGTTACACGGACAGAATTTCGACTTACACCCTTACAACATTCGCTAACATACCCTTATTATTAGAATTAAAATTAAAATTAAAATTAAAATTATAATATAAATATAAATATATACGATATAGATAGAGAGATGGATATATGATTTTGTGTTTTTTTCGATCAGAATTCGTTTGCTTTTATAGGGATTTTCAACTTTTGGGGCTCCGCGACTCGCGGCATTTTTGGCCTTCAAACTCCGCGAGTCGCAGAGATTGAAATTACAGCTCAGTCCCTTTTGGAGTCTTTCTTGCTGACGGTTTTAAATATAAATATAATATATTAAATAATTATAAGAATTATTTAAATATTATATTATATTTATGTGCATAGTTGACATGTAATTTTTAGTCCGTTGCGTCGAGCGTTGAGAGTTGACTCTGGTCCCGGTTCCGGATTTTCGAACGTCCTTGCGTACAATTTAATATCTTGTACTTTGCGTTTTGAATTTTGTACTCTTGTAATTTCGAGACGTTTCTTATCAATAATTGGAACCTCTTTGATTGTCTTTTGTACTTTTGAGCTTTTTGGTCGTTTGCGTCTTCAATTCGTCGAATCTGTCTTTTGTCTTCACCTTTTATTATTTAAACGAATATCACTTGTAAATAGAACAATTGCAACTAAAAGCTTGTCTTTCTTGAGGAATAATGCTATGAAATATATGTTCGTTTTTAGCATTATCAATACCCCCCTCCCCATGGATTCGGCCAAAAACTGAATGGGGTGGGCCCCACATGGCCCACAATGATAAATTATGAAATCCTTATGTCCCGAACGCTCGATCGAAGCCCGAAACGCGAAAACGCTACTACGCGATTGATTTTTCGGAGCGATAACAAATACGCGACGAATAAAATGTATAAACACTAAATATAAACATATGACATTAAAATATCATATTTAAAATAATTAGGACTTAAAAATCCCGAAAGCTTGACCGTTGGTTTGAAAACCGAAAAGATTCGCCGGATAGAAATTCGCGACACGTCGAAACGTATAACTTAAAATTTGAATATAAATATTCATATAACACATAATAATTAATATATTATTACTAAAATAATAATATAGATCATAGAAATGACGTGGAAAGAATAACAATTAACGGTAAAAGATAACGGAAAAAGTAGGGTCGTTACAGTACCTTCCCGTTACGGAAATTTCGTCCAGAAATTTAAGCAGGTGCAGGGGTTGACTCGGCATCTGAGAACAAATGCGGGTACTTCAGCCTCATCTAATCTTCACGTTCCCAAGTGAACTCGGGTCCGCGTCTGGCATTCCATCTAACTCGGACGATAGGGATTCTACCCTGCTTGAGAGTCTTAACCTCTCGATCCATAATTTCAACATGTTCCTCAATAAAGTGGAGTTGTTTATCAACATGAAGCTCCTCAAGAGGAATAGTTTTATCGGCCTCGGCCAAACACTTCTTCAAATTCGATACATGAAAAACGTCATAAAAAGTACTGAGTTCTTGTGGCAATTTCAAACGATAAGCCACGGGTCCAACTCTCTATGTAATTTCAAATGGTCTAACAAATCGAGGATTCAACTTTCCCCTTTTACCAAAACGTACCACACCCTTCCAAGGTGATACCTTCAACATAACATGGTCACCAACCTGAAATTCTAAATCCTTCCTTCTAACATCGGCGTAACTTTTTTGCCGACTCCTGGTGGTTTTCAATCTTTCTTTAATCTATACAATCTTCTCAGTAGTCTCGTGAATAATTTCTGGACCTGTGAGTTGAGCATCCCCAACCTCATTCCAATAAATAGGAGACCTACATTTTCTACCATACATAGCTTCAAATGGTGCGGCCTTAATACTTGCATGATAGCTGTTGTTATAAGAAAATTCAGCTAGTGGCAAATATTTATCCCACCCCTTACCAAAATCAATAATACACGCCCGTAACATATCTTCTAACGTTTGAAAGGTCCTCTCACTCTGACCATCTGTTTGAGGATGATAAGTGGTGCTCATATCCAACTTAGTTCCTAAAGCTTCCTGTAAGGATCGCCAAAACCTCGATATAAATCCACTGTCTTGGTCCGAAATAATAGATACATGAACACCATGTCTAGAAACAATCTCTTTCAAATACAAACGAGTAAGCTTCTCCATCGAATCTGTTTCCCTAATCGGCAAAAAGTGAGCCGACTTAGTGAGTCGATCTACAATCACCCAAATGGTATCATAGCCACCAGCAACTCTCGGTAACTTAGTAATAAAATCCATCGTAATACCTTCCCACTTCCACTCGGGAATCTCAGGTTGCACCAAAAGTCCAGACGGTTTTTGATGTTCAGCTTTAACCTTAGCACATGTCAACCACTTAGCCACATACTTAGCCACATCACCTTTCAAATGAGGCTGCCAATACAACTCCTTAAGATCATGATACATCTTTCCTGAACCAGGAATGAATAGAGTACCTAGACTTATGAGCCTCATTTAAAATAAGTTATCGGAGACCTCCAAATTTCAGAACCCAAAGACGTCCCGCAAAGTACCGAGTACCATCGGTTCGTACTTAAAACTGTTTACTCAAGCCTCGGACCTTCCCGTTACAAAATTCTCCTCCTTCAAGGTTTATTGTTGTGCCTCAAGAATCTGCCTTGCGAGGTTTGTTCGAATGGTCATATTTAAGGCCCTAAACCTATGAGGTTCAGTCCTCTCTTTACGACTTAACGTATTGGCCACAACATTAGCCTTCCCTGTATGATATAAAAGTTCTCAATCATAATCATTCAACGTCTCAATCCACCTTCGTTGCCTCATATTCAACTGTTTCTGATCAAGGATATGTTGAAGACTTTTGTGATCAGTGTACACAATACTTTTGACCCCATATAAGTAATGTCTCCAATTCTTGAGTGCGAACACAATAGCTCCCAATTCTACATCATGGGTTGTATAATTCTGTTCATAATTCTTCAACTGACGTGACGCGTAAACAATGACTTTCTTTCGTTGCATCAAAACACAACCAAAGTCTTGACACAGAGCATCACAATAGATAACAAGATAATCACTACCCTCAGGTAGTGATAATATCTGTGCAAAAGTTAACTTCTTCTTCAGAGTTTGGAAAGCAGACTCTTGTTCACTCTTCCACTCGTACTTCTTCCCCTTATGCGTTAAAGCAGACAGAGGTTTCGCTACTCGTGAAAAATCTTGAATGAACCTTCTATAATAGCCTGCTAATCCTAGAAACTGACGAATCTAAGTAGGAGTCTTCAGAATTTCTCACTTCTCAATTGCCTCAATCTTAGCAGGATCAACTTGTATTCCCTGTTTACTAACAACATGTCCAAGGAATTGAACTTCTCTCAACCAGAAAGCACACCTAGAGAACTTAGCGTACAACTCTTCTTTCCTCAACAGATCAAGCACTAACTTCAAATATTCTTCGTGCTCTTCATCACTCTTGTAATAAATAAGGATGTCGTCGATGAAAACAATAACGAACTTGTCCAGATAGGGTCTACACACACGGTTCATGAGGTCCATGAACACAGCAGGTGCGTTTGTCAATACGAACGGCATAACAAGGAATTTGTAGTGACTATAACGGGTGCGAAAAGAGGTTTTTGGAATATCAGACTCTTTAACACGCAGTTGATGATAATCCGGAACGAAGATCGATCTTAGAATAAACAGATGAACCCTGAAGCTGATCGAACAGATCATCAATTCTAGGAAGAGGGTAACGGTTTTTAACAGTAAGCTTGTTCAATTCACGAGAATCTATGCACAAACGAAACGAACCATCTTTTTTCTTTAACAAACAGAACAGGAGCTCCCCAAGGGGACGAGCTAGGACGAATAAAACCCTTGTCTAACAACTCACGGAGTTGACTCGACAATTCTTGAAGTTCGGAAGGCGCAAGACAGTAAGGAGCACGTTCTACAGGAGCAGCACCGGGAACAAGATCAATTTGAAATTCTACCGCGCGTTGCGGCGGAAGGCCAGTTAAATCTTCGGGAACTACCTCGGGAAAATCACTAACAATGGGAACATCATTAATACTCTTCTCTTCTTTATCGGAATCAACAACATGGGCTAGAATAGCATGACAGCCTTTGCGAAGATGTTTATGGAAATTCCTTCAAGGGGATAGCGAGGATCATAGATTTCAAAGTAAATTTTCATTACATTTCAGAAAGGAAGACGTGTGAAAGGTGTGATCTTTCAACGAGAGTGAACTTCCTTGCACAATGAGCGAGTCAATCTAGGATTCACCCTTATTCTTTAAATTTATACGCGGATGAAAAGAAACGTGAATCATGGGTTATAAAGGATAGTCGACTCCAGGTGAGATGGATCTCCAAAAATGATTTCGTGCACCTCAAAGTATTGAATTATAGGATTGATGTTTATGAGGGTGTTGCGGCTAACCGCGAATATTGAGAGTAGAAACTCCTCAAACGGTCTAGTGTAATATACATCCATGATACCCACTATAACAACAGTTGGGGTAGAAACCTACCTAGCGCCTTTTCTACAATAAGGTGACCACCGAGTGTACCCTAGAAAATTGATTTATCGGTCCACGTTTCGGCAATGTCCGGCCATAAGAGGGAAAATTTTATGGGCGCAAAGACTTTCCAACAAATTTTATAAAACCGGCATCCAAAGTGGTGTAAGATGTTCTATCAATGAACATAATGGTAATTTTCATCCTTAAACTAACGATGGAAAGAACTGTGATCCAAACACTCTGTAGAGTAATGCGAAAATTTGATAAAATCAACCAAGGAGTTTTGAAAAAGTTTTAAACGTCTGATGTGACAACATAAACGGAACGAAGTTCTTAGTAAATTTAGAAGTATGTACAACGTGTACCATTTTATATAAAACAAATTGACTTAGTCAAACAGCTCAATAAATGAGTGGTTTTAAAATAATTTTGAAGGTATGATTTGGTATATACTAGCCAAAATAGGTAAGGTAAATTTATTCATTTGAATCCATACATACATATATGATTTTATAAATTGTATACATGACAAAATATTTCATTACTTCTATTTGCCCATAAATCTCGTGAGAACAATTAAACAAATGTGTAAAACTTCCGATGATAAACAGAGTATCTGTATTTCAGAGGTTAAACAAATGGTAGTTATGAATTCCTTGTCATGCCATTTGGTCTCACTAACGCACCGGTGGTGTTCATGGATCTTATGAACCGCGTGTGCAAACCGTATCTCGACAAATTCGTTATCGTGTTCATCGATGATATTTTGGTCTATTCTAAAAACGAAGAAGAACACGAGGAACATCTCCGACTTGTGCTTGAACTTTTAAGACAAGAACGACTCTATGCCAAATTCTCCAAGTGTGAATTTTGGTTGAAGGAAGTTCAATTTCTTGGTCATGTTGTAAGTGATCAAGGTATTAAAGTCGATCCATCAAAAATCAAAGCCATTAGTAAATGGGAAACTCCTACTACTCCTACTCACATTCGTCAATTCTTGGGTCTCGCCGGATACTATCGTAGATTCATCAAGGATTTCTCTTTGGTTGCTCGTCCTCTAACCGTGTTAACTCACAAGGGAAAGAAATTCGTTTGGGCGATCGAACAAGAATCCGCATTTCAAATCTTGAAAACAAAGCTAACCACCGCTCCTATCTTGTCACTTCCCGAAGGCAATGACGATTTTATTGTATACTGCGATGCCTCAAAACATGGTTTTGGGTGTGTATTGATGCAACGAAAGAAAGTCATTGCTTATGCCTCTCGACAACTCAAAATTCATGAACGAAACTACACGACACAAGATCTCGAACTCGGAGCCGTTGTCTTCGCACTTAAAATATGGAGACACTATCTTTATGGAACCAAGAGTACTATCTTCATCGACCACAAAATCCTCCAATACATCTTTGATCAAAAGCAACTAAACATGAGACAATGACGGTGGATTGAAACTTTAAACGAGTATGATTGTTAGCTTCGTTACCATCCCAGAAAGGCAAACGTAGTAGCCGATGCCTTAAGTCGAAAGGAAAGAGCGGTGCCTCTTCGTGTCCGAGCTTTAAACATCACCATCCACACCAACCTTAATAGCCAAATTCGGGTAGCCCAAGATGATGTAACATCCCGCGTTTTTCCGTTAAAATTTATTTTTAACACTATCTTTTTTTTAAATAATATCTTTCGTTATTCAAATTCGTAGTTTTCGTTAACTAACATTCTTAATATTTTTCGTTATCGAATTATAACAACTTCCGTTTACTCTCGCTTATTTAAGATATTCGTTCGATTAAATCACGTACCCGCTTTTAAACTCGAGGGACTAAAATTGACACGGGGCAAATTAGTTGACTAGGTCAACTAGTCCACCCCAATCACCACCATTCAATCATCTCCATCTCTCTCTCTTTCTCTCTAGCAAGAACACACACACATTTACCAAATTCATTCAATCATTATCTAAATTCGATCTAGGAGGCTTACAACAAAATAAATTACATATTCGTGATCCTCTCTTCATCCTCTTCATTTTGGTACCAACTTCATCTCGTTTGGGTAACATTTCTAAAACTCTAGATTTCTCTAAATTCGTGTTTTTTTGACTTGAAATGGTGTTAGTTAGTGTCTATGGCTCATTGTGATGTCGTGTATGTAATTTGTATGCTCGATCTTGTTATTTGGTGTAACTAGCATGAACACTTGAAATGGGTTAGTTTAATCTTTGATTTTGATTGATTAAATGTTGTTAGATGTTAAACCCATTGTGTTAAAAGTGTTACTAGCATCGTTAGTTTCGTTTTGGTATGTTGGATGATATGAAAACCTTGCGTTAACATGATTATTGATTTTGTGATTCTTAATTAGGGTTTGATGAACCTTAAAATGAACTTTTGATGCATTGAATGCTTGTTAATGTTGTTATTAAGTGTTTAGTTGCAATGTACATTTAATTACCTTCGAAACGGCATATCGTATGTGTAGATTGGACTACCGAATCATGAAATGAATTTGTGAACTTGAAACTTGGAAAACGAACTCTAAATGATCACTTGACGAGAATTCGGTTATTGTAAATGATAAACTCGATTGATGATATGTGGTTAGTTGTATCCTTTGTCAAAATACCTCCCCGATGATATAGGATACATGTTTTGATTGTTTGCGGGTCATAAATTGGGATTGTTTGAGTTTTAGTTCGTGCATTTCTTTGTTGCAGCAAAACAGGGCCTGGATACAGATCTGGACGCCGTCCAGATTCTTGGATGCCGTCCAGTCCTTCAGACTTGGATGCCGTCCAGTATTTTTGACGCCGTCCAGGCCTTCAATACTGGACGCCGTCCAGTCATTTTGGACGCCGTCCAGATGGCCTATCAGGTGCTGTCCAATTTAGTCGTTTTTTGATTAATTCTAACTATGCTACGCACCTCCGATTAACATGAAACTTGACTAACATGCTTATATATGATTAAAAACCTCAGAAAAAAGTTCGGGACCCGACCCGAACGTGTTGACTTTTCGTTGACTTTGACCCGACCAAGTTTGACTTATAGCCAAACTTAACCGAATACTTATGCAATCTCTCTAACTTGCTTCTATACTTGTATGTTGCATGAAAATTGACAATTTGATTCACATGCTACTTAATCGAGTCGTAACGAGCCATAGGACTAATTGAACATCCTTGACCAATCGCGTTTACCATTATTGATACAACTTACTTGTTTAGTTCAAGACTAGCATTGTTCTTTGCACACGTTTACTTGTTGAAGTACTTTATTACTCGTGCACTCAAGGTGAGATCATAGTCCCACTTTTTCAACAACTTTTATATTTTTAAATCGTGGGCTGAGAAACATATACGTTACATACTTATATACATTTCATATGCATATATATACCTTTCATACTTTTATACATCGAACACGAATACGAATACAAAGATACGGACGAGTTTCAACGAAAACCCTCAATTCAATTATCATTAATTACATCAGATGGTGTAAGCGAGACTATGTTGTGTGGATCCATACGGGTTTGACTAACCCTCATTCGGACGGTTCGCTACCGTTAAGCGAATGAAATATATTCTGGTACGGTGTATGTTCTAACACTTTTATGCTGAGGTAAATGATACGGTTAAGCTTTGATAATTGGGTGCTCGGAAAACAACAATACTTATGGAATTCAAACGATTCAGAAAATCGACTTATACTATAACTTGTGGTTCAACTTATTTTACTTACATACTCATTTACTAAACCTATAATTTCACAAACGTTTTCGTTGACAGATTCTCTATGTTTTCTCAGGTCCCTGAATGCTATATGATACATGCTTCCGCACTCTTTTTGATACTTGCTTGGATGTCGAGTATACCTGCATATTTGGAGCCCCTTTGACTTGCTTTTAAATTGTGTCGCATAGGTTTCAATTGTACGTTAAACATTGTAATGTAACTAGTCGTTGAACTACTTTTGTAAACTTGAAACGTCCTTTACATTTGAAATGAATGCGACATATTTTTGGTCAAACGTCATCTTAAGGACTTATGACCACGTAACGAGACCTAAGTAGACGGTGCCGTCAATGACGATTTTGTCGGGTCGCTACAGATGGTATCAGAGCGTTGGTTGTAGGGATTTAGAGTTCATTGGTGTCGACCCCGAGTCATAGGGTACATTAGTGAATCTAGACTACAACCGGCATATAGACTGAAGTAGGAACTACTTGACTATTTGTGCATTATACTCGAACTCTCCTATCATATCTAACTCTTATTCGATCTTGATATCACGTTGTTAAATTTGATTGACATGCCACCTTGACTTTATGAAGTAATGTTAAATGCACATGTGAATCAGGGTAATATAATTTCCGGGATTATATTACGGTGGTTCACATGGACGTTCTGACATTATGACATAAAGAATTTAAGGCGGGTTAAGGAAATTTTCTCTTTATCCTTATTCCATATCACGGTTGGTATTATTGAGAATACTAACCAACGATATTCTTGTGTCTTGAAGGAACAATGGCTCGTCGACGCGCTCCTCCCGAAACTCCCGAACAAGCTCTACAACGAATGATAGCCACCGCCGTGGATGCGGCCATGGCCGGTCACTCTTCCAACAACAATAACAATAACAACAATCACAACAACAACAACAATGGAGCCGGTAATTCAAACGAAGGGTGCTCCTATAAGAACTTCATGGGGTGCAAACCTCACACTTTTGATGGAACCGGGAGACCGGTAGTGCTCACCCGATGGTTTGAGCAAACGGAAGCCGTCTTTAGCATAAGCGGTTGTCGGGACCAAGACAAGGTCAGATTTTACACTCACACCTTCGCCGGTATCGCTCTCACATGGTGGAATACGTATGTACAATCGGTGGGTATCCACGAAGCCCACGCTCTCTCTTGGGTCGACTTAAGAGGAAAGATGATCACTGAATACTTCCCGCGCGAAGAGACCCGCAAGCTTGAACACGAGCTAAGAACTTTAAAAGCGGTCAGGAATGACCTAAAGGCCTATAATCAACGATTTTCTGAGCTAGCCTTGATGTGCCCAAATCTCGTGAGTACCGAGTCTCTAAGGGTTGAGCTGTACATGGATGGTCTTCCTAAGAGCATCAAACAAGGAGTAATGTCATCCAAACCCGCTAATCACCAAGAGGCTTTGAATATGGCCCGCCAATTGATCGAAACGGTGGAAGAAATTGAGGTGTCGGCATATAAAGCCGAGGATAAGTCGGGTGGCAACAAAAGAAAATGGGAAGCCCCCGAATTGAGCAACTACAACAACAACCCCGCCAAGAAGCCTTTCACCTCCAACGACAAGAAAGGCTATGCCGGAAGTCTACCATCTTGCAACAAGTGCCACAAACATCATTATGGCGAATGTAGCAAACCATTTTGCAACAAATGCCGCAACCGTCATTATGATGAATGTGGTAAGTTAACTTGCCACCGGTGCCAAGGAAGTGGTCATATGGCCAACGATTGTAGGAGTGTCGCCCCCGTCGCCCAAAAGGCGCCCAATGCACACCAGACGGGCGTTTGTTTTGAATGTGGCCAACCGGGTCATTTTAAGAATGCGTGCCCGGAGAAGAAGACAAACCCCAATACACGCGGCCGAGCTTTTAACATTAACACCGAGGAAGCCCGAGATGACAACTAGTCACGGGTACGTTTCTTCTCAACAACCCTTATATTTCATGTTTATTCAATTCGGGTACCGTTAGACGTTTTATAACCAAGGCCTTGACTCGTACTCCTTGCACACCACCATATCCCCTAGACACTACCTATGCCATTCAAGTGACCGACGGAAAACTATTATGTTAAACTTTTTGGGTGGAGAATTTGAATTTTGACTTGACACCTATAGAACAAGGGAACTCAAAACCTATTCGTTAAGAAGAAAATGATCCCTTACATGTGTATAGATTATCGTGAACTAAATAATTTCCGGTTAAGAACCGATATTCTCTTTCCCGTACTGATGACCTCTTGATCAATCACAAGAATTCCGTGTGTATTCCAAAATCGACCCCCATTTCGGTTATCTCCAAAACGGTTTTCAAAATTCGTTACGATAGTTATGAATTTCTTATAGTGTCGTTCAGTTTAACAAAGGCTTCCTCCGTATTCATGGGCCTGATGGGTCGCTACATATGTAAACTTATCTAGACAGATCTGTCATCATATTCATAGGTGATGTTTTAACCTATTCAATTCAAGCAAAGAAGAAAACGAACTACATCTTTGTCTTACGCTTGAACTCTTGAGGAAAGAGCAACTCTATACCAAAATCTCCAAGAGTGAACTTTGGTTAAACAAAGTCCAATTTCTAGACCATGTTGTTAGTGGTCAGGGTATTACAATAAAATCTCGCAATCGAAGCCACGCGTAATCGGGAAACCCTCACAACTCTGACTTGTATTTGTAAAATCTTAGATCTCGCTGGTTATTACCGAAGATTCATTTCCGACTTCTTCTCGCGTTGTACGATCTTTAACCTCGTTAACTCACTAAGAGAAATTTAAACCTCTCCATTCCCGAACCTTGACCGTGATTATTCACACCAACTTTGCTAGCTAAATTCGTATAGCACAAGATGGAACCAAAAATGGAAATATTTCTACTTGAACGCCGGAAAGGCATACTCTCTCAACTCGAAATCAAGTAAACTGAAATTCATCATTTTACACGAAGAATTTGAGTACTTAATCATGGATTCAATCAACCTTCTCGTCATCACGTACCACATTACATAACTCTGTTATTTCACCGTTACCATCTAGTATTACTACTCAACTCCGAACTATACAACTACGTGCACTATCTCGTTTCCCACCCCGTCTCAACATTTGACCACTAGATGCGCGATGTGGCTACCTCAAGACGTAAACTCATCCTGTTCTAAGTTCTCATTTCACTCCTATCTTTTCTTTCGTACTTCCATATAAGGAAACCTTTATATCTAAATCCTCAACGAAGAAAGAGACTCTTCATGTATTACTAGTATTCACCACGAGGGGGGGAGGGCCCAGACGAACATTTTCAGTAGCCGATAAGAAACTTGTCCCAACAGACGCTTTCGAGCCCTAACTAACTTGTTCGAACATATCTTAATAAATTCTATTCCAACATGGTGTACCATTGTCAATTATCCCAGATCGAAATACTCGTTTCACTTCTAGTGTTACAAGAAGCCTTGGGAACACGTTTAAACATGAGTACCACGTATCATCCGCAAACTGACGGAACAAGCGAACGCACGATTCAAATCTAGGAAAGAAAGGTTACCAACTCGTATTGTCGCTTTTAGTTGATTCCTCTCACTACGGTAGTTACCATTCGTGTATTAACGCCGCACTTCCAAAACCCTATGTGACCGCAAATGTTATACCCCTATTCGTTGGACCAAAGCATATGGCAAGCAAATCACCGAATCCGAAATCATTCAAGAAATGACCGTTGAGATAGTTCATGTCCGAGAAGGGCTCTAGACAGCCCGTAGTCACCAAAAAGGACTATACCAATGTTAGGCATAAACCTTCCAAATTCCCAGCCAGCAATTGTGTAATATTGAAAAACCGCACCTTGGAAAGGTGTAATCCGTTCGGGAAATCAAGGGAAGTTATATCCGCAATATTGATCCTTCTAAAATCTTGGGGCGTATTGGAACCGCCTCCTACCGTATAGGTCTCCTGACTCAATTAAGGTTTCCGTTTACCTTACATTTCGTGTAACAAACTTAGAGACGTATCCTGCATAACAAGAACGTGCTATCCTTCTAGATAAACTTACTATTGATGACAAACTCCCCTTCGTGGGAAAACCGGTTGAAATTGTGGGTCGTAAAATCAAGCCTTAATACAACGTGAAATCCCGAATGTCAAAGTTCATGAGAATGCCCAAGGACGTATCTTCACTTATTCATAGCATTGACAATGTAAGGTCTCGAGTAAGAGACATCAACTATTACTTCCAACTAAATTTCAGGACGAAATTTCTTTTAAGGTGTAGGTAATGTAACATCCCGCGTTTTTCCGTTAAAATTTATTTTTAACACTATCTTTTTTTTAAATAATATCTTTCGTTATTCAAATTCGTAGTTTTCGTTAACTAAAGTTCTTAATATTTTTCGTTATTGAATTATAACAACTTCCGTTTACTCTCGCTTATTTAAGATATTCGTTCGATTAAATCACGTACCCGCTTTTAAACTCGAGGGACTAAAATTGACACGGGAAAAACTAGTTGACTAGGTCAACTAGTCCACCCCAATCACCACCATTCAATCATCTCCATCTCTCTCTCTTTCTCTCTAGCAAGAACACACACACATTTACCAAATTCATTCAATCATCATCTAAATTCGATCTAGGAGGCTTACAACAAAATAAATTACATATTCGTGATCCTCTCTTCATCCTCTTCATTTTGGTACCAACTTCATCTCGTTTGGGTAACATTTCTAAAACTCTAGATTTCTCTAAATTCGTGTTTTTTTGACTTGAAATGGTGTTAGTTAGTGTCTATGGCTCATTGTGATGTCGTGTATGTAATTTGTATGCTCGATCTTGTTATTTGGTGTAACTAGCATGAACACTTGAAATGGGTTAGTTTAATCTTTGATTTTGATTGATTAAATGTTGTTAGATGTTAAACCCATTGTGTTAAAAGTGTTACTAGCATCGTTAGTTTCGTTTTGGTATGTTGGATGATATGAAAACCTTGCGTTAACATGATTATTGATTTTGTGATTCTTAATTAGGGTTTGATGAACCTTAAAATGAACTTTTGATGCATTGAATGCTTGTTAATGTTGTTAGTAAGTGTTTAGTTGCAATGTACATTTAATTACCTTCGAAACGGCATATCGTATGTGTAGATTGGACTACCGAATCATGAAATGAATTTGTGAACTTGAAACTTGGAAAACGAACTCTAAATGATCACTTGACGAGAATTCGGTTATTGTAAATGATAAACTCGATTGATGATATGTGGTTAGTTGTATCCTTTGTCAAAATACCTCCCCGATGATATAGGATACATGTTTTGATTGTTTGCGGGTCATAAATTGGGATTGTTTGAGTTTTGGTTCGTGCATTTCTTTGTTGCAGCAAAACAGGGCCTGGATACAGATCTGGACGCCGTCCAGATTCTTGGACGCCGTCCAGTATTTTGGACGCCGTCCAGGCCTTCAATACTGGACGCCGTCCAGCCATTTTGGACGCCGTCCAGATGGCCTATCAGGTGCTGTCCAATTTCGTCGTTTTTCGATTAATTCTAACTATGCTACGCACCTCCGATTAACATGAAACTTGACTAACATGCTTATATATGATTAAAAACCTCAGAAAAATAGTTCGGGACTCGACCCGAACGTGTTGACTTTTCGTTGACTTTGACCTGACCAAGTTTGACTTATAGCCAAACTTAACAGAATACTTATGCAATCTCTCTAACTTGCTTCTATACTTGTATGTTGCATGAAAATTGACAATTTGATTCACATGCTACTTAATCGAGTCGTAACGAGCCATAGGACTAATTGAACATCCTTGACCAATCGCGTTTACCATTATTGATACAACTTACTTGTTTAGGTCAAGACTAGCATTGTTCTTTGCACACGTTTACTTGTTGAAGTACTTTATTACTCGTGCACTCAAGGTGAGATCATAGTCCCACTTTTTCAACAACTTTTATATTTTTAAATCGTGGGCTGAGAAACATATACGTTACATACTTATATACATTTCATATGCATATATATACCTTTCATACTTTTATACATCGAACACGAATACGAATACAAAGATACGGACGAGTTTCAACGAAAACCCTCAATTCAATTATCATTAATTATATCAGATGGTGTAAGCGAGACTATGTTGTGTGGATCCATACGGGTTTGACTAACCCTCATTCGGACGGTTCGCTACCGTTAAGCGAATGAAATATATTCTGGTACGGTGTATGTTCTAACACTTTTATGCTGAGGTAAATGATACGGTTAAGCTTTGATAATTGGGTGCTCGGTAAACAACAATACTTATGGAATTCAAACGATTCGGAAAATCGACTTATACTATAACTTGTGGTTCAACTTATTTTACTTACATACTCATTTACTAAACCTATGATTTCACCAACGTTTTCGTTGACAGATTCTCTATGTTTTCTCAGGTCCCTGAATGCTATATGATACATGCTTCCGCACTCTTTTTGATACTTGCTTGGATGTCGAGTATACCTGCATATTTGGAGCCCCTTTGACTTGCTTTTAAATTGTGTCGCATAGGTTTCAATTGTACGTTAAACATTGTAATGTAACTAGTCGTTGAACTACTTTTGTAAACTTGAAACGTCCTTTACATTTGAAATGAATGCGACATATTTTTGGTCAAACGTCATCTTAAGGACTTATGACCACGTAACGAGACCTAAGTAGACGGCGCCGTCAATGACGATTTTGTCGGGTCGCTACAGATGGTATCAGAGCGTTGGTTGTAGGGATTTAGAGTTCATTGGTGTCGACCCCGAGTCATAGGGTACATTAGTGAATCTAGACTACAACCGGCATATAGACT